>NC_083419.1:31903700-32221200 GCF_020745735.1 Hemiscyllium ocellatum
TTCATGTTTTGTAGCATTCTGGTTTTCAAAGCCCCATTCGTGGATTGTTTAAGAGGGTATCTGCACCTCACGTGCACATTTCTGGCTCAGCACAGATCCTAAAGCTATTTTAGTAAAAGGAAAAATCAGTAATGTTCTTCACCCTTGAGAACCAAGCATTAGGTCATTAACATATGAAAATAAGGGGTCTAACATTCTGCTCCCCTTTTATTATTTCGGTTTTGACTAGAGACAGCCAGTGTTGATTGCCTCCAGAAAGCCAACACTAAGTAGCAAGTTGAGAGGAAAGAAGTTGGATCTCACTTTAATCTCTGCTATTCACAGTCCTTAAATCTCCAATCTCATCCTTGATTCAGACTTCTTTGTATAATCTCCCCCAGAAGCAGGCTGACTGTACCCTCCAATAATAGCATAGGCTTCACAATCTCCATCCATGGCCACCTAGACTCTGCACCCGATCATGCTCTGACGTTCCTTAGTGCTGCAAATTGTGGCAATCTCCACATCATCAATCATCAATCTCCAAGAGGGAAACAGTGCTGTTGTATTAATGGACTAGTAATCCACTGCTCTGGGAGTGTTGAGTCAAATCTCTCAGTTGCAGGAATTTAAATTCAATAAATCTACAATTGAAAATTAGTCCTCATAATTGTAACAATGAACCTATTGATTTTCCAAAAAATGTATCTGGTTCACTAATGTCCATAAGGGAAAGAAATCTGCCATTCTTCCCTCTCTAATCTCTGTATTGACTCCTGAGTCAACCACATTGCTGTGTCTCTAAACTTCCCTGCAAAATGACTTAGCAAGTCACTCACTTCAAGAGTAACTAATGATGGGTAATAAATGCCAACCTTGTCAGCAATGTCCACATCTCATGAAAGAATTAAAAACACCCTCCTCCTGCAATTGCAATCCCTGATATCAATC
Source organism: Hemiscyllium ocellatum (assembly GCF_020745735.1). Taxonomy (NCBI): domain Eukaryota; kingdom Metazoa; phylum Chordata; class Chondrichthyes; order Orectolobiformes; family Hemiscylliidae; genus Hemiscyllium; species Hemiscyllium ocellatum. The sequence continues at coordinate 31,904,631 of NC_083419.1, forward strand.
CTGCAGATCAGAACATGACCGGTGGAGGTTTTGATCGCTTTGCCTTCTGCATAATATTCAGCTGTCTAAGGCCCAAAATTCCAAACTCCTCAAACATCATCCCTTTGAGTTTGAGCTCTGTGGATTGGTGACACAAAGCAAATGCTGTTGAACATAATGGTCTTGTAACTTCCTCAGTGTGAAAGTCTCTCTTAGTGGGACATCAAAACAGAATTTACAGGATATAAAAATAGATTGATTGAAAACTTAGGATTAGGTAGAATATACAGCACAGAAGTAGTGCATTCAGTCTTTACTGACACTTGGCTACACTGAGCCTCCTCAGATTCCTCCTTTGGTAACTCTTATCAGTGTAACCTTCTACACCTTCTCCTCCAGTTTCATTTTAATCTGTGCTATTAGATTCATTCTCTCTCAATGGTAACAAGTTTCAAATTCTTGCTACTCTCGAAAAGAATTCTTCTGAATCTGCTCTTTGACATCTTGTCAACTATCTTATATTGATAGCCTTCGGATAGTTCTTGCTCACAAACGTAAAATGAAAATCTTAATGGCAACAAAATGAGTGGCCAATGGTTCCTTTTGTTTGCCTTGGTTTCTCTGTACCACTTTGCAGTGATATCATGTGTAGGGACAAGTTCAGTTTCCAGCTGCATGCTGAAAATAGCCAACACCACTACTTTCTGCACTTGCCTTAGATCCAAAGCTAATCTTTGTTTTTTGGAATATTGTCATTGGTCAACTAGAATTTCCTTCAACTGAAGACCAAGAAGATGGAAACAATAGAACCAGAGGGCATAGGTTTAGGGCGAGAGGGGAAAGATATAAAATAGGCCTAAGGGACAACTTTTCCATGCAGAGGGTGGTACGTGTCTGGAATGAGCTGCCAGAGGGAGTAGTGGAGAATGGTACAATTGCAACATTTAAAAGGCATTTGAATGGATATATGAATAGAAAGGGTTTGGAGGGATATGGTCGACATGGATGGGTTGGACCGAAGGGTCTGTTTCCATGCTGTACATCTCTACGACTCTGGCATTTAGTATATAATAAAACTCTGAACTCCTAACACTCATTCCATCTTCCCTCTAAAATTCCCTGTGAGCTGACGAACCCGTCCAAAAGACCATAGGAGCAGGAGGAGCATAGGAGCAGAAGTAGGTTATTCAGCTCATTGAGTCTGCTCAGCCATTCTGTGCCCACAGCTGATCTAACAATCCTCAGCTTGCACATTTCTGCCTTTTCCTTATAATCCTTGATTCCCTAAAACAGATTCAAAAGCCACCTCAGCCTTGAACATACGAAATGACCCAGGTTTAACTCCTTAACTTTGGAGTGATGTTCAACCCAAGGATCGAATCACATCCTCTAACCTTACCACACCATAATTAAAGTTTTTTTAGTTCCCTCTCTACAACTCCACACATCCCAATCTCTCCCTAACTTCAACTACAGCTTAATGTCTTCAACAACTTTCCAAGCTTACTTTCTGAAAACATCCAAAATTTCACGAGTGCAATCCTCCTGTGCAAAGTTTTATATGCAGGAAGAACTAGCCATTTGGTTACAGAACTGGCTCGAAGGTAGAAGACAGGGGGTATTGGTGGAGGATATAAATTCACACCAACTCTTCAAACAGTACCCCACCCAGAACCATTCTGCTCCCCAATTACTCTACATTTCCCTTACCTAATGCACTCCTTACACTACATATCCTTGAACAATTGCGAACAATTCTGGTCTCCCTCCTATAGGAAGGTTATTGTGAAACTACAGGGTTCACAAAAGATTTACAAGCATGGTGCCATGGGTGGAGGGTTTGAGTTGAATAGGCTGGAGCTGTTTTTCCTGGAGCGGAGGCAGAGGTTTAAAAAATCTTGAGGAAAATGGATAGGGTAAATCATCAAGATCTTTTCCCTGAGTTGGGCAAGTCCAAAAAGTTGGGCATAGGTTTAGGGTGAGAGGGGAAAGTGTAAAAGTGACCTAAGGTGCAACCTTTTTTGCAGAGGGTGGTGCATGTATGAAATGAGCTGCCAGAGAAAGTGATGGAGTCTGGTACAATTACAACATTTAAATAGCATCTGGATACGTATATAAATACAAAAAGGTAGGGGGGGGAAAGATATGGGCCAGGTACTGGCAAATGTAGCTAGATTAGGATATCTGGTCAGCATGGACAAGTTAGACTGAAGGGTCTACTTGTGTTGTATATCTCTAACTCTATGCCAACTCTTACAATTCTACGTTAGGATCCTTTATTTATTGGCTTCAAAACTATTACTGAAACTGTCTTTCATTCAACCCTAGCCTCTTCAGTATTACCTGTTTTGCTTTCACTTAATTTCACATGCTCTCCAAATTGCCTGCCTCAATTTCCTTTCTCCACTAAAAACACCCCAAAACAAATTAAATGTCTCCTAATTCCTCTGATTACACACAACTTAAAATATCTTGTATTTATATATTTAATTTAAAATTATGTTCCAAGTTCAGAGTTATGGTTGATCTTTGTTGCTGGCCTTTTTTGCCAAAGTAAGCCAAGCCTGAGCTTTCAAGAACTGAGATCAAAGATTATGCTAGCTGCATTCCCTCACACCCATTTGACTTTGGCAACTACCCCACTATTGTCATTACAAACATTGGCCACTCCAATGCCTGAATAAACCATTAAGATCAAATATTACCATAATCCAGTTTTCGTTTTGCAAAGTGCTGAGGACCATCTCATGCTAGTAAATCTGAACAGAAAATAGAAAAGTAAACTAAAACATTTCATGCTTGGAAGAAAGCGGTTACAATTATATTAATTGATCATGGAACATGACTAAATACTCTAGATTTTATGGTCATTTTGCAAACCTTATTTCAGGGCAACTCTACATCTGTTACCCTCTCCACATTTCGAAAAAAAGAGTTTTAGGTGGACTTTTTTTTTTACAAACTCATTCTTAAGCTGGATGATCAACATGAAATAAACTCCTTTCCTCTCCACAGTTGCTGTTAGTTCTGGTATTTTCAGGATTTTCTTTCTTCGTTTCAGTTTTCTAGCATCTGCAGTAGCTTAGCTTTCTTCCAGAGAGGTCTTTACCCATGCATCACAACAGGGGAAGTGTGATTAGTGAGTGGAATGTTCATTTATTTGGAAAGATAACAATTAACTTTAATTCCTTCTTGCTGTCAAGTGCTTCTGTCATTTGTCAACTAGTATAGCTGTCCAACAAGATAAAAGTGAATCATGTCATCTTTAATGTGGCTTTGGAGTGTAAAGTATGCATATTTATGAAACACCTTTTATGAACTTTTAGGAGGTCTAGAACGGGAAGGACATACATACGTACAGTCTATGTGATAGGTCTTTTATGACCTCAGGTATCCCAAAGCACTTCACAGCTAAATAAATAATTTGTGGGACAGGTCATTGTAGTAAGGTAGGGAAACAAAATATGAAAATAATATATGGTTGAGCAATAGACACTGCACAAATGATATCTTCTAACTGTGATAAGGTACATTGTCTCTCCTTGTCTTTATTAACCTGTCCACACCCTTTGATAGTGTTGACCACACCATTCTCTCTAATAGCTGTTTCTGGTCATCCAGCTGGATAAGATAGCATGCAATTGGTTTCACTCTAGCTTTTGCCAGCATATCTATTGAAGCGGCTTCTTTTAGAGCGAGTCCATATGACATAGAAACAGGCCTTTCAGCCCAGTAATTTACACCTACTAACAAACACCAAACTACTCAAATTCTATTTGGTTCAAAGCCTGCTGTGCCCAGCATTGAGTACTCATCCAGATGCTTCTTAAATGTTGTGAATGTATTGCTTCCACCACCCTCTCAGGCAACACATTCCATCTCTCTACCACACTCTTGCCAGGAGGGTGTGGGGACAGTACCTGATCTCCTCTAACCCACTTTTTACCTTAAACTTACACCTGCTGGTCTTAGACATGTCTGCCACAGTAAATAAATTCTTATTTAATGTCGACAAGTCTCAATGTATACATTAATCAGATAACCCCTCCATGTCCTTTGCTCCAAGGAAAACAAACCAACCTATCCAGCCTCCTCATGACAGAGACCCCTCATCCCAGGCAACGTCCTGGTCAATCTGCTCTGCACCCTGTCCTATGCAATCACATCCTTCCAATTGTGTTGACCAGAACTGCACACAGTATTCCATCTGTTGCCTAACCAACATTTCAAAGTTGTAACAAACACTTCTTTGCTTCTATATTCTACACTACCTAATGAAGGCAAACAGCCTGTAATCTCCACCATCTTGTCTGCTGTGCTAATGCCTTCAAGCATCTGTCAACCAGTACACCAAAGGTCCCTTTATTCCTCAGTTAATCGAAGACCCTACTAAACATACAGGTGTATATCCTTCCCTCATTAGACATCCTAAAATGAATCACTTCACACTTATCAGGATTAAAATTCCATCTGTTATTACTTTGCCTAATTTACTAAATTAGTCAGAGACCATTTTCTTCACTATCAAGACCACCAACTTGTCAATTTTCTTGCCTATCCACCCGACTAAATTTCTCTCCTACATGTTGCCTCTTTGCGAATTCTGTCACTAACAGTTTTTCATAAGTATTGAACAATACACTGCAGTCAAATTATCAAAATGGCTTGACTGATATTCTGTACTGGATTAGTGGAAATGTCTTCCAACTGGGGTCAAAGCCACAGTCTTTGGTCCCAATTGCAAACAATGCACAGCACACCAAAGGAATTAGTTGCTCATTTTTGTCTTCATTGTAAGGGGATGGGTGTACAGGAATAAAAATGTCTTGCTGCAATTGTAAAGAACTTGAGGCCTCACCTGAAATAAACACACTAATATTGTGTACTCCTTAGTCTTCTTGGAATCGGAGATATTCTATGGCCACTCAGTATATGGGATCTCAATTTATCATCTAATCTAAAAGACAGTATGACTTCAATACTGCCATGAATTGTTAGCCCAGATTATAGTTCAAGTGTATAAAGTAGACTTGATTCGGAGCAGAGTGCTACCACTGAGCCAAGTTAGACTCTATAAGTAACAAGTATTTTATGCACATATAGTATCTTTAGAAAGTACTAATCAAAGTCAGCTATCAAAACCATGAAATATAAAAAGGTTAATTTCACAATGAGAAAAAACTTTGATCCTTAAGTATCAATTGTTTCTGGATGGTTACATGTCAGCTTCTGGTTTAAGCATTGCAGTGTTGACCAGAAAATGACTAATGATAATAGGTTCCTTACAGGTGTCTATGCGGATGTAAAAATCAAACGTATAGCTTCATTGTCCTATCACATGTTCCATCAGAGTTGTTCCAGAAAAGTAAAAATAGATAATGAATAAAATGGTTCCCCTTCATCACATATACTCTGTCCAAGGGTCTGCCTTTGGTCACTGTCTTCTCCATGTCTAACTTACACTACTTACATTTTTCAAAAATGTCAATTTTTAAGCCATCCAACATGGTTAACCTCTTCCACCTTGAAATATTTCCATGACATCTATTCCTTTCTCTCTGCCTTTCCTAATTACATTCAGCAAATTACTCAGTCCTCATGTTTTATTTTCCTACACCAATTTTAACCTTCGGCTGTTCAGTTGTGCGTGCTTAATTTGAAGTAAACTTTGTAAATTAGGTGTAGAAGCCAGCGATTCTGGTGATATTTTGGTCTAGAAATTGCCTTGCACTCGAATGTGGTCACAAATCTGGTGTGCTGTGCTGACCAATCTGTGCATTACAGGCACCATCCGGATGCAACTGGCTTGCAGATGGCACTGTGCCCCAAGAAGCTAAAAGGTTAGGTGGTAGGGTGCGGAGTGATTAAGTCCTTCTCTTGATTTATAGTATATAAAGCTAGGTATGTACTGAGTTGAGTGTGGTACTGAAAAAGTGCAGGTCAGACAGCAAATGAGAATCGATGCTTCGCGCAAAAGCCCTTCATCCATCATTCCTGATGCAGGGCTTCTGCCCAAAACGTCGATTCTCCTGCTCCTCGGATGCTGCCTGACCTGCGCTTTTCCAACGCCACACTCGACTCTGATCTCCATCATCTGCAGTCCTCACTTTCTCCATAGCACATGTTGAGGTCAATCATATCCAGTTTTCCAACGGGACCTGAATCAGGCCCTCTGTTCATCCAGGGAGTAAATCACTTTGGTTAAGCCCAACCATCCTTCAGTACATACTTTTCACAAAAATGCTATTCCATAATTGAATTTATTTTCCATTTCAACTTTCTAATACCTACAGTGCTCACATTTTGTCTTAATGTCAGAAAATAATCAATTTGAACTACATTTAAAATTGAGCACAATACATTTAACGGCCAAATTTAGTTAGAAAAGTCATTCAATTTTTTTAAACTATTGGGTCACTGCTTTTATCATTTTTGTTTGAAATATCTTTGGCCAGACAACTAACCAGTTGGGATCGTGAAAACCAATCTGACAAAAACTTCTGACCACACTGTCCAAATTAGAAGTAGAATTTGTTTTTTTTTGAAATAGAAGAAACAAATTATTTTTATTTACAATTTCTACAGTGCAAAAGGAATGCAAAGTACAAAGACTATTGTGTCTGCACCGTGGTAGGGTCCTGGATAAATGTTATAGAACAGTGTGACCTAGAGATGCAGGTACACAGACAGGGTGGTTAAAATGATATTTGGCACACTTGTCTTCATTACTCAGTGTATAGGAGTTGAAAGTCATGTTGGGGTTGTACAGGACATTGGTGAGGCACCTTCTGGAATAGTGTGCCCAGTTCTGGTTGCCCAGTTATAGGAAAGATATTAAGCTTGAGGGGGCTCAAGAGATTTACCAGAATGCTCCCAGGTAGGGAAGGTTTGAATTATAAAGGAAGGTTGGATAAAAGCTGGGACTTTTTTCCACTGGGGCATAGGAAGTTGATAAAATAATGAGGTGGATAGAGTTAATAGTAGTTGCCCTTCCCCTAGCTGGGAGATTTCAAGGCTAGGAGGTACATTTTTAAGGCGAGAGGAAAGATTTAAAAAAGGACAAGGGGCAAATTTCTTTTACAGCAAGGGTGGTTTGCATGCGGAATGAACTTCGAGGAAGTGATGGACGTGGGTACAATTACAATGTTTAAACGACATTTGTGTATGGATAGGAAAGGTTTGAAGGGATATGGGCCAGGAGCAGGCAGGTGGGACTAGTTTCATTTGCAGCATAGACTTGTTGGACCGAGGTGTTTGTTTCTGTTTTACGTGATTATGACCCTCTGAAGAGAACACCCAAACCCAATTCTATCCTCCTATCCCCACATTTACCACGACGAATCTACCACCACAACCCTGGACACTATGGCCAATTTAGCATAGCAAATCCACCTAAGCTGCACATCTTTAGGCTGTAGGAGGAAACCAGAGCACCTGGTGAAAACCCATGCAGACGCTCTGTGCAAACTCCACTACTCCAGTCACCCAAGTCTGGAATTGAACCTAGGTCTCTGGCCCTGAGGCAGCAGTGTGAACCAATGTCATTTTCAGTTCATTGGTTGTCAAATAGGCTGATTAAGTCAGACGCATTATCTTTCAAATCAGGTATCAATCCAGACAAAGCTATATTTTGTAAGCCACATTATGGCCTGAACTGTCACTAACAGTGCAGAAACTCACCTTTGATATTTCAATCCTTTAGCTATTTCCTCCCTGAAATCAAGGAATTATTCAAAAGCAACTGAACGGATGAAAGAGCAAAAATAAACTGTTACATTCCTACAAAAACTGTTCTTTAATTTAGGAACACTTTTGATCAATGCCGTGAATGCAAGGTGCATGTGTACATTGTAGAAACAGAACCTCAGCAGATTAATTTCCTTACATGGTTTCCCTTATAAAGGTTCAGTGCAACCTGGTCAGCAATAAGGAACCTGCAAATGAACATCAGGAAAAACCTTCAATTTCTTCCAAACACCAGATAGCTGCATTTTAGCTTCTAAAATATATTTGAAACTGTAAATGAACTGTCAAGATCAGGTGAAACAAAGGCTGAATGTAATAATGTGGGGAATGAATTTTAGAAATTACTGTAATTGAGGGAAATAACTTTCCTTATGGAGTATTAATTTAGTCAGGTTTAATTAACTTAGACATATCCTTTTCAAACCATAGGGTGGAGCTGTGCCCTCAGGATGAACATAATCCTCCACGCACATTCCAGCATTATTAGTCCTCAGAGAAGGTGTTAAGCACCTCGAGATTTGCCATTGGGAAAAGTTGGAACCGGTGAAAATAGCAAAAGGAGCATGTTGCCACATCAATGCCCCATCTACCCCTTCCGCCCCAAGTGTAACAGTCTACAGTAGCCACATTAGTCAATACAGCCACCTATAGATTCACAGAATGAGAGTCATCCTCATCTGCGAGGGACCACCACTGACTTGCTATGGAATTCCCAGTCTTTGACCTGCTCTTGTCAACATGATATTTACATGACTGGATTAGTTCCATTTCAGGTCAATGATAACCCCCGTAATACGGATAGTGGGGGAATTCAGCCATCGTCATACCATTGAATATCGGGGGAAAACAGGTGAATTCTCTTGTTGGGAATGGCTATTGTGGTGTAAATGTTACTTGTGTTGATCAGTCCAAGCAATGCTGCATATGGACATGGATCACATCCGTACTGGAACTGCAAATGGAATGCTGTAAATCCATTCCTGAAGAATGGCTCATGCCTGAAACGTCAATTCTCCTGCTCTTTGGATGCTGCCTGACTTGCTGCGCTTTTCCAGCAACACATTTTCAGCTCTGGTCTCCAGCATCTGCAGTCCTCACTTTCTCCTCCTGCTGTGCAATCATCCCCATTAAATCAAGGTGGAGTTAGAACAGTTCAAATAAAAAGAGCATTTCTGCACAGAATTGTAAGCCACAATCTTTTTTTTTTGCTTAGCACAGACTGGAATTTAGCCAAACTCAGTGGGACAATGAAATATTCCAAATTATACAGATGAGAAGTGGCTCATGCCTACCTTCTGGGACAGAGTCTGATTCTCAGTTTCTATTGGCATAAAAATGATTTCCAGGATTGGAGGAGAGAATGAGTTCCAATCTCTCATGGTGGGAAGGAATCTCTTCTGGTCATCCTACAGCCACTCCGGACCACTATATATGTTAAGGTTAGTCTTCCTGAGGCCCAACGGCAGATAGGGTACAAGAGATGTGGAAACTCTGGGCTACAGTTCACTCACTCTCTGCATTCATGATGCCACCAGCCAACAACCTATTTCCATCGCTCCATCTTTCCCTCAGCCCCAGCAACAAGATTGTCATTTCCCAGCTTGTAATCAGACAGCAGAATCCCCATGTCAGACAGAGCCAGCCCGCTCATACCTTAATTTAAAAATTACAGGATAAGAATGTAACAACCCTTAATACATGATACATGGGAAAGTGATTTCATTTAGAATACCATTTCAAAAGGAACACAGGCATGGTAAATGAAGGATAGCTACACACCAAAGAGATATCACTAATTTACAGATATCAAAGCAGCTTGCAACATATTATTTCCAAAGTATTCATTGCAAACCATGAGGCAAATATCCCAGTGTTAGCTATAGCTCCTGCCATTACTGTTCTATCACTCTGTAGATGGAGATCTCTCTAGCACCATATGTAAACTGACCCTCAACTCACCAGGAAAACTGCTGCTGCCTTATACCTAAAACATGGGACATAATGAAATGGATTTTGTGCACTGAAAACTGTTGATATAATTTGTAAGCATTGCATGATTTCAAGGCGCAGCCACATCACTTACGGTGCAAGTTCTTTGAAATTGTCAAGTAGTATGGGCTTGTTAGAAGTTCATACAGGTTTCGTTCTGAACAAATGCAAATGCTCAAGGTCAATATACAAGCCCATAGATAACAAAACCCTTCTTTTATGTCTGTATTGTTCAGCATGGCAAGAGTTTAATCAAAAAACTTGCACCTATATAGTGCCTTTCATGATCACTAATGTTTCAACATTTTACACCCAATTAAATCCTTTGAATTGCAGTAGCCACTCTTTGGAAAAACATTATCACATAACATTAACTGAATTAATTAAGGTTGTATACATTAAAATCAGAAGTTCTTATACCAAAATATACTGTGGGCTGTGCCAAATGTCTGCCAGAAGAGCACACTACAGTGGGTGTTCTGTGTGCAAAGCTGCACAAGGTAGTGTACTTCAACATAATTGGCAGAGCGCATCAACATGACTCAACACCAAGATAAAAGGCACTCATAGGATCCAACACATCAATTGAGTTCTTTTGAGGTCTATCATTTCATGCGATACAATATTTCATCTGGTCCAAACACCAAACTCAAATGATACAACCTCTCCTGTGGGGTTTCTGCTTGATGTCAAATTATTCATTTCAAATTGAGATCAGATATATTTAGTTTTTCGTATAACAAATTGTATTCCAAACCTGGGCACAACATTTAATTTAAATAAAGTCTTCCGTTCTAGGTATCTAAAACACTTAGATCAAATTGCAAACTTGAGTACTTGTCACTAACAAATATCATATCCAAGCATTTCCTTTAGAAATCTGAGCTAGATTTATCAAATGACAATTTCAGCTGTCATTTACAAATCATTTACATAAGGAAGTAAATCCTGAAACATATACCACTGAATGGGAGAAATAAAACAGGCTGGCACACAAATTAATGAATACAGGTTTATATTACAATGTGTCTTGTTCTGGTACAGTTGTGTCTGCTTCATAAAAAATAACTCATGGGTAACTTTTAATACACAGCTCATTGAAGGAGGAGTTTATGTGGGCACAAAGCAGTAACTGTATTTTATGTATATTTTTGCAGGAAATAACTACATCTGAGACAGTGCCATGTCAGTAAAGCATAAACATTACTAACCACATTGAATTATTTACTCATTAACTCAGTATCTGCTGTCCCATACCATTTACCCCTGAACAGAATACTTCTTTATAGAGAAGAAAGGCAAGTTCAAAAATTAATGTGAAAGTGACTGCTACTTATGAAGGGATATATTTCAGATATAAATGATTAGTAACTGTCAACCGTTCATCTAATTAAAGATACTGGGAACAAACAGGCCCATCCTGATAAATTTAAAATTTGCTTGGATCCTCAGCAACTTAATTGTACTAAGCAGGAACCAAAAAAAACCTAAAAAGGCATGGTCTCACCATGGTACTGTAAACACAAGTATGGCAACTAAACATGATGGCTGCAACTGGCTGCTTCAGAAAGTGACAAGACAATAAATGAAAATAATCACATTAATGAGTAAATCAAGGAGGCAAACTATTTTAACATTGTTAGAAAGGGAAATGCCGCATTGAAAGCCATGTGCTTTGTGCACAGTGAATCTATCATGAGCGCTAATGGTATTCAACTTAAAGTGTATTAAAAAAGGTTATGACGCAATTTCCCAAATTATTTATAAATGTAGTTCAACAATTTCACACTTGTGAGACCAGACCTTTTTAAAACAGACACGAAAATTATCCAGTCATGCAAAACTTCCTCTTAAAGATTTTGCATTTCTTTGCCAATCTTATAGCTCAGGATTTTGTTCCAATCAATCTTGGTGCGAGTGACTGGCAGCTGCCGACGCAAGGCTTTAAACGTAGTGTCTGACATGGTCTGATAGTTTTCATTGATAGCGGTCTGGAAAAGATAAACATTTAGATTGTGAAAAAAGGAGAATGTAATTGAAATGAGCAAAAAAACAAAATCAAATCTACAAGTTCCAAAAGGACAAAGACAAGTACAAAAAAAAATCACTAATTGGTGTTCACTTTTAAGCTCCTCTCGAACTGACAAATTAACCTAAGATTTGCCGTTAAGTATTGGCTACTTTATGTTTGCAGATGTTTTGTGAAAGTGATAGCAAATGTACTAAACTGGTCCTAGTTTGAAACCTGAAAATTGGGACAGACACTATGCATCACATAACAAAACAATTTGAAAATCTTTAAAAACATAAAAGCCTGGATATAAAAATACTACAAGGGGAATGCTCAGCCAAGCAAATCCCTGGATAACTGTATAAAAAGTTAGTTTCTCTGCTTCAACTGACAGAATAGCCTGAGATTATAACCATGAAATCAGAATTGCATAAGATGACAAAAATCTTGGAATACTAGAAATCAGTTTAAGTACTTGAGATAATGAATTATTCATTTATTACCTGGTATTCATTTTCTACTGCTTCTACAAGTTTTGTAAATTCTTTTGCCATTTGGGCTTCATTCTGGAGAAGCGAGCAGAATAATCCAGATGAGAATGTAAAGAGTTCATATTCAAATAGGAGACAATGATATCATGTGCATACAAATAAAAGTAAAAATAATTTACTTGAGGTTCATTAACGTTTCAGTTACAGTTATAAAAACTCTCTAAATCGAGAAGGTGGGAGAGATACTATCTAAAAGTACTATAAAGCAAAACAAACTTGGTGGTTTTGCTGAATTAGTCTGAATATTATCCAAGTCCTCAAAGTAAGGAAAGGGAGGGAAGACTGGAGAGAAAAATGAATAACTTGCTCCAATTTATTTTAACTAAAGAAAAATGCCTTACTGGAAAGTTAGCCATGGATAGGATTCATAGGTCCTAATGCCTAATGATCCACAAGGGTTCACAAAGGGGGAAAAAAAAACACTGACTTTGATGCCAGTGCTGTTCAAGCTGGGCATCAGCATTCAGTGCTTTCAAGAAAGGTATTAAGTGGAAAACAAACAACAGGTTTGGTCAAAACAAAAATGTACAAATATCAATATCTAAAACTTGGATAAGATTTGATACTTCAAGGGAACGTCATGGAGAAAATTGAAGCGTTTTCTTAGAATGTGAACAGTTTTACTTACAGTGACAGACAAAGTGTCCTGTACATCTTTATGGCTGACCAGTTGAACATTGCCATCTTCGTAATAATGAACCTAAGAAAGTACACTTGTGAAAAGGTTTGGATTTGCAATTCTCATTACATTTCTTCAAGTCTAGTTTTGTCTAAAGTGATTTTATACTTAAAATTACTATACTCTAGCAATCCAAACACCAACTTAAAGATTTGCAACCAACTGTTCATTACAATAAAATACAATTACTTGTTTAAAAGTATGTAACTACAGGTACGGAAATAATATTTTTATAATGCAGAATTGAGTATTGCTGAAAAACAATATTTTGTCAAAGCTTTTCATCTTGCACACATCAGGACTGTTTGAAAGAATATCAATTCATGGGGAAAATCAACCAGCACAAAAGAGGAGTGCACTGATTGGTTGGCAAATACAATGATTGGTACAGGTATGGGCATGGAAAATACACTAATGATTTATCTAACAAACTGTATACATTTTAAACCAGGCAAGAGGACTGATTTCTTAGGGCATACCCTGACCACAACCTACAAGCAGATGTCACCCATGTTAGTACTTCGAAATTGGTGAGGTGCCCTGTGTATTAATACAGGTAGCATCCAGCTCTCAGTCCTAAGCTGCTTGTCAGCATTATTTTCCCCAACAGACACAGGATCATCTAGCACACAACCGAATTCCAGAACTACATTTAAAATGTTGGACATTTTTAGAAGTGAAAAATAGCAACAGCTGATGATTCAGTAATTACATCCAGCTCAATTTGACTCAGAACAGAGTTTAAATCTTAAACTCTCATACGATCCCTTGCTGTGTTTAGTGTTAAAATTACTGTAGAACACTTCTGCTCCTGACATGCAGAGACCTGCTTGATGCCCTTGAAATGATACAAAATGGCTGAACCAGTGGGTCTCAAATAGTACTAGGGGGCTGATCAAAGTTGAAGTGCTTTGTAGGGACAGGACAAGGACTGTTGCTCCACCTAGCCCCACAGAAATCTACCACCTCAATACCATGATCTTTGCAGTAATCTCCCAATACAGGGAATGCTTTTATTTTGAAAAAAAATACCACTCTCAGAATGAGGCCTTCTTTGGCTAGACTAGCATTATTTGCCCAAAACAGCTGTTAAGATTCAACCACCGGGTGAGGATGACAGATTTCCTTCCCTAAAGAGCAGTAGTGAACAACTGGCAATAGTTTCATGGTCATCAGCAGACCCTTAATTCAAGATCCATTATTTTAATTTCAAATTCCACTCCCTGCCATGGCAGGATTTCAATTCAAATGCACAGAATATTTATCAGAGTTTCTGAATTAATAGTCTAGTAATAATACCACTAGTCCACTGCATCTCCTAATCTACCTTTTGGGGAAAACCAGCTTGGTTTTGCAAAGGACTTGTTGGATTTCGCAAAAAGTAGGCAATATAGATAAACAATACTTGGCTGAGCAGACAAATTAAAAAAGGTGGAGCCTTTAGCACACATCAAATGCAAAGACAGCACATTCAATCCACATGAATAACCGGTCTCAAGCAACAGATAGTTCAAAGGATGGATCTCAGAACTAGTTATGTCCTGTAGTAATGAACAATGTTGGATTAGTATCTATTTAGAAAAGAGATATTAAATTAAGTTTCAGATAATGACATGATGAATAATGATCTGGACCTCAAGGATCATGGAAATGTCACTAAGGAAAATTGATCTAGAATACTGATGCATAATTAGAAATATAGGGCAAATATTACCTCAGTAAATACAGTGTAGGCAGTAAAGGTTCAGCAAAACCTTACTAGAGATGCTCATCTAACTTTAGTTATAGAACATTTGGCAGAGTTTATGAAGAAACAGATTATACAAAATGAAGGGTTACAGAATAAGTATACACTTAATGGTAATGTCCATGGGAGCGTTGCTGAACAGAGACCTTGGAGAGCGGGTTTATAGATCCTTGAAAGCAGAGTTGCAGACAGATAGGATAGGGAGGGTGGCATTTGGTATGCTTTCCTTTATCGGTCAGAGCATTGAGTACAGAAGTTGGGAGATGTTGTGGCTGTACAGGACATTGGTTAGGTCACTGTTGGAATATCACGTGCAACTCTAGTCTCCTTCCTATCGGAAAGATGTTGTGAAACTTGAAAGGGTTCAGAAAAGATTTAGAAGGATGTTGCTAGGGTTGGAGGATTTTAGCTATAAGGAGAGGCTGAACAGGCTGGGGTTGTTTTCCCTGAAACGTCTGAGGCTGACGGGTGACCTTAGAGAGGTTTACAAAGTTATGAGGGGCATGAATAGGGTAAATAGACAAAGTCTTTTCCCTGGGATCAGGGAGTCCACAACTAGAGGGCATAGGTTTAGGGTGAGAGGGGAAAGATATAAAAGAGACCTACAGGGCAACCTTTTCACAGAGGGTGGTACGTGTATGGAATGAGCTGCCAGAGGAAGTGGAGGAGGTTGGTACAATTGCAACATTTAAGAGGCATTTGGATGGGTATATGGATAGGAAGGATTTGGAGGGATATGGGCCAGGTACTGGCAGGTGGGACTAGATTGGGTTGGAATATTTGGTTAGCATGCACGGGTTGGACCTAAGGGTCTGTTTCCATGCTGTACATCTCTATGACTAAGTAGTTTGTTTGTTGCTTCATTTCATAATGTTGAGAGAATCAAGACGACCTTTAAAAATTCTTTGGCTGAAACATGTCACAATTGTAAGAATCACAACCATAGTGATTACAAACCTGAATCTTCAAAATGCCTTCCACCTGAGTTGATGAAGAGGTGATAGTAAACTTCCACTCTGATCTCCAGCGTCCATTCCTACATTCAATTAACAAAAATGAAGGTGGCAATCAAATAATGTTACATACATGCAATTTATTACAAGTGTTATTTTTCTCTTGCTAATAAGTAGGTAGCTTGGATCCTATTTTGCCCTATAAAGTCACAATGATACAAACTGACATTTAGCTTAGTGAATAATGAATATTAAAATTCCAGGTAAACTGCAAAAAATTAAAAGCCTTGTTCAGCTAATTTTTGACAAAACCTTGACAAGAAAAAATATATAGAAATTGTTGGGAATATATTACTTATATTTTGTTACCTGGGAGAAATTAGAACATTTTTAAACAAAATAGAAGTAGGCCATTTGGTCTTTTAGGCTTCAACCATCAGGGCAATCTCTAGATTGAAAAGTTTATTCTTAAACCATGTAATTTCTTTAAAAGAAAGCCAACTCTATACCACGTGGTTTAGCTGCTGTTTACTGGAAATTAAACAGGACTTGAGAAAACAGCAAAGTAAAGCTTGAGAAGTAGTAGGGATTATTGCCTTAATTACTGGAAAACCTGGTTTGAAAGAACTAAGGGCCTCTTTGCCAAATCTTTTCTAGACAAAATTGTTTTTACAGATCTAGGAGTCGCGTTAAAAAAAAACACCTCCAGCAGCTGAAGGGCTCCTGAAAGCCTCAGTATAAATTTAGCAGGAACCTGATTGAGAATTGCTCTAGTCCACTATGATTCAAATCCAAGCTGGTCAAAATGAGAATTTGACATCGATCATTAACGATTGCAGCCAAATTACTGAAGTCAACTGGGAACCCAATGGGTAGGAGAAATCAGATAATCTCTACAAACAAGTTTCTTTTTGGGTGTGCGCGCATTTGGGGATTAAGGTGATGCAGATTTAATTCTGTATTATTACAGTTATTAGGGAGGAGAAACTGAGGACTGCAAATGCTGGAGATCAGAGCTGAAAAGGTGTTGCTGGAAAAGCGCAGGTCAGGCAGCATCCAAGGAGCAGGAGAATCGACGTTTCGGGCATGAGCCCTTCTTCAGGAACGAGGAAGGTGTCCACACTTCTCATTCCTGAAGGGCTCATGCCCAAAACATAGATTCTCCTGCTCCTTGGATGCTGCCTGACCTGCTGCACTTTTCCAGCAACACCTTTTCAGTATTAGAGTTATTAACCAACATTTGTCATTTACTTGAATACATTTTGTTCATAAACCATTTTTATTAATTTTTTTAGTTAAAACCTGATACATGTTTTAAATCCGGATAGTAACACAAAGCAGCAGCAATTGGTCATTTTTTCAACTGAATCATATTTACACTAGCTTTACAACAAGGTGAAGAGGGTGAATCTGTTTCAATCTTTGCAACCTTCTTGATGAGCCACAATTATTTTTTCATTTTACCACACAGCTCACTTCAATTAAAACAATAAAGGAGCAAATTTGAAGAACAGCTAGAGAGTTGTACAAAATAAAATATAAAAGTATATGCAATTTAAAGTCCTGGGGTGTTTGAGATGCTGTCCACAGTCTGAGACCAATTTTCAGTTAGGGGTATTCTGGGTCAACAGCAACTGTGAATAGTGCTGATATCCTCGAGTTGAATTATTTGGATATTTCTCCAATTTGCTTTGTCACCAAGTTTCCAGCGGCAATCTTTTCCAGTTTATCATCTCTACTCTTCCAAAAACAATTCCCTGAAATTCAGCTGGTTTGTGAACTCAAATCTGATTTCCTCGTTTTCCAGCTGGATAAGAGTAGGCAATGTCTTCCACTGAAGCTTATCACAAAACAGATGATCTAGCTTTCTTCATGTGCAAATGGTTCTTTTGATAAGAGTTGCTAGTTTCAGCTCATTCTGATTATTGGTTATTGATAGTTTTGTGAAGCTCATCTCAACTTGTAGTCAAATGATTGTAGCCATTTTAAAGTTATTGTTTCTTGTAACTATTTTGGTACAACTGTCCCAATTGTAAAAAAAAAACAAATTGAATGGTAGTCCACAAACCCACCAACACAAAAACAGCAGCTAATGAACTTGAAAGACCCTATACAGACAAGCAAAACTAATGTCATTTACAAAATACCTTGCAACTGTAACACACTACATTGGACAAACAGGTAGAAAACTAGCCACCAGGATACATGAATGTGAACTAGCTACAAAAATGACCCACTCTCACTACTATCCTTACATAAAGACGAGGAAGGATAACACACCCATCCTACGACAAGCCAAACAGAGACACACGAGAATTCAGAGAAGCATGGCATTCCAACCAGACTTCTATCAACACACACTAACTTGGATTCTATTTACCACTCCCAAGAAAAAGAAGTGGAAATGACCAACTCAAGGAAACCCAAACAAAAAGAAAGTGGGCTACACCACCAGTGCTTCATTTGCAAGCTCACTGAAGAGGTTACCTAATATGGTGATAAAATGTCTGAAAACGAACCTTCCAGCTCAGCGAGCAAACCTACATCCAGAACCTCAACCTAGGCTACAAATCTTCTCAAAACTCTCATAACTGGTCAAAAGTGACACCTCCTACCACAAAAACACAATGCAAACACTTTCTCTTGCTTACAGTAGTTAAAGTTGGCATGAAATATAAAAATTAGGATGACAAACATCTTGCATTAACCAACTCAAACAGAGTCAAAGTCTGTTTGCAGAAATACCTGCATCCCTCAGCCGTGCCACCTTTCGAAGTTTTATCCTTGCTCAGTTTTACAAAGTACTGGATTCAAGTACTTTTCCAAATTTGATTTCCATTAGTATTTGGTAAACTGATGTTTGCCACCTGTTTCAGCTTGCAACCTGCCAGCTCACTGATTAAACTTTAAACCAATTCAACTGAACTGGCTGAAGTTTGAAACTTAGCTCGGTTCTTTTTATCTCCTAGTGAATGATTGCTTTTGTCTTCTGGGGTTTCTGCTCGTGCCCGTATTCTTATCACACTCTATTGGGAATGGGTATTTAATAATCTGTTTCACTTTCTGTGGAACACTAGGTGAAAGTTCAGCTTGTACTACACTCTCCTGTGGCTCTTCCAAATGGCTCATTTTAGCCTGGCCGAAAACCTTATGGACCTCTACTTCTAAATTTACCATAAAGGCATCTATTAATGAAGTTTGGGGGTTCACAGTGCCATTTTTGTCATCCTTTTCCAGCTACTAATCCAACTCCAGCCCTTTTGACCTCTGACATGTATCTTAACCTTTTCTGACACTGTACTCAAGACCTAAGCCTCAATTAAGTGACTCATCCTTTGAGGTTGTAGGGTCTTCAAATGATTCTGTTCTGGACACTGCTTTTTCCAGTCTCTGAACTATATTTGACAGTCAGGCTTGCTACTGGCCAAGTTCTCTGATAAAATAACTAACCCTGGCACTGGAAAACAAATACCCCACTATTACCCAGCACACAAATTCATTAAGCAACATTTAACTAATGGCACCTCTATACTATATAATCACGAGCCCTTTTATCGACACACAAATGAACTTATTTTCAGGTGGAAAAAAGTTTAACTTTCTCCACAAGATAGATCTGAGAGCATCCCAATGTTTCAGAAAATGCCAATTTCTCTTGTTGTTTAAACTGTTGTTACCTTCCTTTCGAATGCAAATTCATGACAGCTATTCTGGTCAACAATAAAGACCAAGCAGACACTAGACACTTCATGAAAACAAATCCAGAGATCACAGTGGGTCATAACAGCACCCATAAAGAGAAAGCAAGCTAGCGTGAAGTCTAAATTAACTTTGGTGCTGAACTGAAGTCACCAATGAAAAGACATCTAGACTCTAAATGCTAGCTTGCTCTCTCTCCATGGATGCTGACCAGCTGTGATCTCCAACATTTGTTGTTTTCAGTAGAGATTCCAGAATCTGCAGGAACAGATTACAACCAGACATTTAATGCTGCAAACAATCCTGAGGCCAGAGTCTGTGGGACACGAGAATTAAGTTATCTTTAATGTGGCACAGCTTTTTGTACCAGAGATGGATTCCCACCTGACTCCCATCCAGATCTAACTTTTAATGGTTGGGGACAGTTAGAGTCAGATGTACAGCATGGAAACAGACCCTTCGGTCCAACACATTCATGCTGACCAGATATCTCAACCCAATATAGTCCCACCTGCCAGCACCCAGCCCGTATCCCTCCAAATCCTTCCTATTCACATACCCATCCAAATGCCTCTTAAATGTTGAAATTGTACTAGTCTCCACCACTTCCTCTGGCAGCTCATCTCATACACCTTCCACCCCGTGTGTGGGAGAAGTTGACCCTCAGGTCTCTTTTATATCTTTCCCCTCTCACCCTAAACCTATGCCCTCTAGTTCTGGACGACTCCACCCCAGGGAAAAGAATTTGCCTATTTACCCTATCCATGCCCCTCATACCTCTTATGCGCACATCCAAATCATTTATATAAATTACAGAACGTAGAAGGCCCAGCACCGATCCTTGTGGTACTCCACTGGTCACAGGCTTCCAGACTGAAAAACAGCCCTCCACCATCACCCTGTCTACCTTTGAGCCAGTTCTGTATCCAAATGGCTAGCTCTCCCTGTATTCCGTGAGATCTAACCTTGCTAATTAGTCTCCCATGGGGAACCTCGTTGAATGCCTTACTGAAGTCCATATCGATCACATCTACTGCTCTGCCCTCATCGATCCTCTTTGTTACTTCCTCAAAAAAAAAATCAAGTTTGAGAGACATGACTTTTCACACACAAAGCCATGTTGACTATCCCTAATCAGTCCTTACCAAATACATGTACATCCTGTCCTTCAGGATTCCCTTCAACAACGTGCCCACCACCGATGTCAGGCTCATTGGTCTATAATTCCCTGGCTTGTCCTTGCCACCTTTCTTAAACAGTGGCACATTAGCCAACCTCCAGTCTTCTGGAACCTCACCTGTGACTATCGATAATACAAATCTCTCAGCAAGAGGTCCAGCAATCACTTCTCTAGCTTCCCACAGTTCTAGGGTACACCTGATCAGGTCCTGATTATTTATCCACCTTTACCCGTTTCAAGACATCCAGCACATCACCCTCCATAATATGGGCAATTTGCTAGATGCCACCATCTATTTCCCTACCGTCTATATCTTCCATATCCTTTACCACAGTAAATATCAATGCAAAGTACTCATTTTAGTATCTCTCCCATACTCTGCAGCTTCACACAAAGGCCGCCTTGCTGATCTTTGAGGGGCCCTATTCTCTCCCTAGTTAACCTTTTGTCCTTCATGTATTTGTAACAACTCTTTGGATTCTCCTTAATTCTATTTGCCAAAGCTATCTCATGTCCTCTTTTTGCCCTCCTGATTTCCCTCTTAAGTTTACTCCTACTGCCTTTATACTCATAGGATTCACTCGATCTATCCTGTCTATACCTTTCATAGGCTTCCTTATTTTCCCGAACCAAACCTTCAATTTCTTTAGTCATCCAGAATATACTTTCTCTGGATTCTCGTTATCTCAGTTCAAAGGCTTCCCATTTTCTAGCCATCCCTTTTCCTGCAAACATCTGCCCCCAATCAGCTTTCGAAAGTTCTTGCCTAATACAGTCATAATTGGTTTTTCTCCAATTTAGAACTTCAACTTTTAGATCTGGTCTATACTTTTCCATCACTATTTTAAATCTAATAGAATTACGGTCACCGGCCCCAAAGTGCTCCCCAACTGACACTTCAGCCACGTGCCCTGCCTTATTTCCCAAGAGTAGTTTGCACCTTCCCTAGCAGGTACATCTACATACTGAATCAGAAAATTGTCTTGTACACACAAATTCCTCTCCATCTAAACCTTTAACACTATGGTAGTCCCAAGTCTATGTTTGGAAAGTTAAAATGCCCTACCATAACTATCCTATTATTCTTACAGATAGCTAAGAGCTCCTTACAAGTCTGTTTCTCAATTTCCCGCTATTAGGGAGTCGATAATACAATCCCAATAAGGTTATCATTCCTCTTATTTCTCAGTTTCACCCAAATGACTTCCTTAGATGCATTTCTGGGAATATCCTCCCTCACCACAGCTGTAATGCTATCCCTAATCAAAACACACTATTCTGCTTTTTCGCTGCTGTCCAGAGAAATGTCTGTCTGCACTTTGGATTAGAGTATCCCCTTACATAACTGATCTCTTGTAACCCGACATTCCCCTCGTTGCATTAGAGCCAGTCTCAATAGAAGAAACTTGGCTGTTCATGCTACGTTCCCTGAGAATCCATCACCCCTTACATTTTCCAAAACGGCATACCTGTTTGAAATGGGTATATCCAAAGACTCTTTCAAGCTTTCCTTTTCTATTCAGCTGGTCTCAGGGGCATTTGGCTCTCCTTTATTGCTTTCCCTTTCCTCCAATTCTCCCCTCTATTCCCTCCACATTTTACCTCTTTCTGGTACAGTTTCCTCATTTTTTCAGTTGAAATTCCAGTTTTAACCATAGGTGCTTTGACTTAACTGATCAGTTTTGGTATCCTGCATTTTCACCAAGATGTTTTGGTACCTGTCCATTGAAGTGTTCTCCTAACGTGCAGAAAGAATTCTACTGCTATGTGCCTTGCTACACCTTTAAGTTCTGCCAAGAATAGTATCTTTACATTTATCTCATCCTGTTGAGCGAATGTTAACATCTTTAATAGCTTGGACTCAAATGAAAATTGCAGAAAGGTTTCTTAAAATAGTTTTTGAAGGAACAATTTGTTTTTCCCACTCCAGCTGAGCTAACCCTCAAAAATAAAGATGTCATGTCAAACACACATACTAGTACAAACTTAAAAAAGGATAGGATCCTGTGTGAAAAGGAATATCAACTCCATATTCTTTTAATGCCCTCAGGGTGTCTGCAGTGCTTGGTTTTAACAGGAGACAAAGTCGACTAGGGATGTCTTAAGTCAATGGAATTCATGTACACTTCAGGTTTCTTTGGGTTCTGTGTGCTTAGGTATTTTTTCTAATTTATCAGACTTGGTCCTTCCCAAGACCAAATAAATAAAAACTATGGTTCTGGCCACAAATTCATCTCTGCAAAAAGCAGCTATATGCAGTTGGTTTGTGTATTCTACATTTGAGTTACTGATTTCCTAGTTGGAAAATTGCAGGTGACTCATTTCCCAGCATGAGGAAAATCAGAAGCATAAATGAAAACAAAAGACACAGGTTTCTTCATGCTGACGGGTTTCTCTTTTGAGAAGTGTTAATTTCAGTTCAGACTGGTTCTGGTTTATTGACTGTTACAAGAAGCTGATCTGAACCTGTGGTCAGGTGAGTTAGGCTATTAAATTATTGAATCTTTGAAACCATTTTAGTAAATTAAAGTTACAGGCATTAAATTGAAAATTAATAACCCATATATTCAGTATGGTGACACTTTTAGAAAAGTTAAATTACATTCTAATCTCATTAGAAATATTACAAACCTGATTAAATAAATCAAAAAGGTGTGGTTAATTGATCTAAGAACTTTATCTTTCACTTCCATGATCTTGATTTTATATCCTATAACTAGAATTTTCTTTATTTTGTCTGCCACACAAAGCAAATTCTTAAATACTTATTCACTTTTTAGGATGGGGACTTTGATCCAATGGATAAATTAGCTCTAAAGGCAGGATAGGTCCCAGTTTCAATTTATAACCAGTGGTAAGTTAGTCAATCTTGATTTGGAAGAATGTATTCTGCTATAATTAATCAATCTCACAAACTTCTGGATCACTATTACCAAATTTAATTGCTGTCCAGTTGGAACTTTAGCACCTGCAAAATGATTTTCCAGTGGGAAGTTTCCATTTTGAAACTGGGGGTAGGGACACATCAGATCAGAACAACTGAGCCGAGATGGCTCAAAATCTGATTTAATACCTTGTTTTCCCACACAAGAATCTAAAACAGTAATTAAATAGCTGTTTTTCAAATAGTGTATAACAGTATTTTGCTCAAATATCTCCTACGCCTATAAATAACTTGTGCAAATTTTAATTTTATATATGAAACATACAAGCAAACAGACATTTCAATAGATGTTTAGGTTTCACTGCAAATTTTTTTCAGTGTAATTCGAAGCATAATTTGAACATTTGATTTATTTCTGAATCAGTTGTCAACATTAAGCAGTTCAAGTCCACTAAAAAGTTAGAGTAAAGCCGCTGTACACTGCAAACAAAGTGACTTAATGCCCATTCAAATGAATGCAGATCTCATGGGAACGCTTCGGGAGAGTATGGGTGTTCCTGCTGTATGCAGATTAATATTTGTCCCTCAATTAACACCCTAGAAGGCAGATTTACTTTGAGGGAGCTCAGTACAAATTGGCCATGTTTCTTCTGTTACAGCTGCAGTTTAAAAAACAGAACTTGGATATCTCAAAATTGTTAATGTTGCTAATTTTTGTTCATTTAAGAGATGCAATAATCACTGGAAGAGGCCAGCAATTATGGCTCATTCCTAAATTCCTTGAGGTGATGGGTGAGCCATGTTACGTCAGGGTAGTCCATCTGTTGCAGGCACACCCATAGCGCTGGGAGCGAGTTCCAGGATCTTGATCTAGTGATAAGAGGGACAGCAATATAATTCCAAATCAGGATATTGTGCAACTTGAAGGATAACTTGCATGCAGTGATGGTATTCCCAAGCAACTGCTGTATTTTTCCTTTTAAATAGTAAAGGATGTGGGTTTGGAAGACATTCAAAATGAGACTTGGCAAGTTACTCTAGCGCATCTTGCAAATGGTACATTATGCAATAACCGAGGGGGTGAACACATAAGACAGTAAGATGTTACTGATCAAAAACTGGCTTGCTTTTGGAATGGTGTTGAGCATTCAGTATCGTTAGAGTTACACACATCCAGAAAAGACAAAACTATTCCAGCACATTCACGATTTGTGCCTTACCAATGGAAGACAGGTATTGAGGTCCAGGAGACAAAAACGTTACTCACTACAGAATTCCAGTTCTGATCAGCTATGTTTCTGCAGATGTATATATACACAACTACACGAGTCAAATTTTTGATTGATGGTAACCAAAATACATTACAGAATTCTCCAGCACAGGGGTCCTTTGGCCTATCAAGTCTGTAACGTCAATGTTCTCTATACTAGCTCCACATGTCTGCACTAGGTCCATAGCCTTCAATGATAACAATTCAAGTGCTCTTCCAAGTACTTTTAAAGAGGCTGTCAAATTTTCCACCTTAACTACCCAAGGGTTCTCAAATCCCCTCCAAACCTCCAGTTTTTCTCTTTCAAAATTATGCCACCTTTTTATTGTCAGTTAGGAGGAAAAAAGCTGCTTCCTGTCCATGCCCATGAATCTTATACACCTCTCACCCCTCAACCTTCTCTGCTCCCAAAAAACCCCAAAGCTTATCCAGCCTCTCTTCATAGTTGAAATACTCCACCTTAGGCAGCACCCTGGTGAATCCACACACCTAGTGCAAACACATCCTTCTGTAGCAGTAACCAGAAATGTACACGGAACCCCAGCTGCGGCCTAACCAAAGTTCTGTACAGGTCCAACACGACCTTTCTGCTCTTATAATCTATGCCACGACCGAAAGGCAACTGCCCTACACAATCTGTCCTGCCATCTTCAGCAATCTGTGGACAAGCATCCCAAGAACCTTCTGTTCCTGAGCTTTCTAGTGTCTTGCCATTCATGGAATACTCCTTTGTTTTGTTCCTTCTTCCAAAGTGCAGCACCTCACATTTATCAGGGTTAAATTGCACCAGCCTCCGATCCTCCCATCTGACCGATCCATTATATCTTCCTAATCCCAAACTTCCCTTATCTACAACCTGAGCTACAAATCTTAAAATGTTCTAAACATGTTCTTCCTCAACACAAACCAGCTGGCCATTCTTGGCATCATCCACAAATTTACTATCACCCCCAAACCACACCCCCAACTCCCCCCAAACTTTCTCATCTACTTCATTTATGAATGTCACATACAATAATGGACACAGTACTGATCCCTGTAGAATACCATAGCACACCAGGTTCAAAGTCTCACAATCAGCTTGTACCACTACCCTCTGTACCTGTCACTAAGACAATTCTGAATCCAACTTGCAAAATTAATCTGGATTTCATAGGATTTTATCTTCTTTCAGTTTCTCATGTGGAACCCTGTCAAAGGCCTTGCTGAAACCCATGTAACTACATCAGATGCTCCACCCTCAAACATATGGTCACCTCCTTGAAAAATTCCAGTTGATTTAAGGCATCAGCTCCCCCAGAAATCCATACTAAACTATCCCTGAACAAATATTGCCTCTCTAAAATGAGAATTAACTTTCTCCACGTTTTTCCTCCAATAGCTCCGATCTCTCTCTACCACTCATTACAGGAAGTCAAACATCAGCAGCAGTCCTCCAGTCCTCTGGCATCTCCTCCACAGTCTGACAGGATTTGAAAAATTGTGTCAGGGCTCCTGTAATTTTCTCCATCTTCCACAGTAGCCTGGGATACAATTCAGCTGGATCTAGGACCTGTCCACTTTTAAAATCTGCCAAAACTTTTAATACCTCCTTGCTTCCTAGATCAATCTGCTAAAGTATTTGACAATCCATCTTCGAATTCTGCACTTGTCCCCTCCTTCTGCTAAGCAAAGTCAGATGCAAAGTACTCATTAAGCACTATTACAGGTTACCATCCAAGCCCTTACGAGGCCCTGCTCCTTAATATACAAAATATCTTGGGATTCTCCTTAAATCATACCCATCAGCATTTTCTCACAGCCCCTCTCTTTGCTCTAATTACTTTAAATGCACTTAGGGTCAGATGTACAGCACAAACAAGACCCTTCAGTCCAACTTGTCCATACAAACCACATATCCCAACCCACCTAGTCCCACCTGCCAGCACCCGGTCTATATCCCTTCAAACCCTTCTTATTCATATACGCATCCAAATGCATTTTAAAATGTTGCAATTGTACCAGCCTCCACCACATCCTCTGGCAGTCATTCCATATACGTACCATCCTCTGCGTGAAAAGGTAGCCCCTTAGGTCCCTTTTATATCTTTCCCCTCTCACCCTAAACCTATGCCCCTAGTTCTGGACTCCCCTACCCCAGGGAAAAGACCTTGTCTATTTACCCTATCCATGCCCCTCAGCCTCCAACACTCCAGCAAACCCAGCCTGTTCAACCTATCAAAGCTTTTCTGAACCCTTTCAAGTTTCACAACTGGTCTTCCTATTGGAAGAATGAAGAGCACGCAATTGAGCAACAGTGGCCTAACCAATGCCCTGTACAGCCACAACATGACCTCCCAACTCCTGTACTCCATACTCTGACAAAAAAGCATACCAAACGCCTTCTTCACTATCCTATCTACCTGCGACTCCACTTTCAAGGAGCTAGGAACCTGCACTCCAAGGTCTTTGCTCAGCAACACTCCCTAGGACCTTAAGTCTACAAGTCCTGCTAAGATTTGCTTTTCCTACATGCAGCACCTCACACTTACCTAAACTAAATTCCATCTGCTACTCCTCAGCCCATTGGCCCATCTGATCAAGATCCCATTGTAATCAGAGGTAACCTTCTTCAGGCTCACTGGTCTATAGTTCCCTGGCTTGTCCTTACCACATTTCTTAAACAGTGGCACCACGTTAGCCAACCTCCAGTCTTCTAGCACCTCGCCTGTGACTATTGATGATACAAATATCTCCGTAACAGGCCCAACAATCACTTCCCTAGCCTCCCACAGAGTTTTCAGGTGCACCTGATCTGGTCCTGGAGAGTTATCCACTTTTATGCGTTCCAAGACATCCAGCACTTCCTCTTCTTTAATAAGGATATTTTTCAAGATGTCATCACATATTTCCCTACATTCTATATCTTCCACATCCTTTCCCACAGTAAATACTGATGCAAAATACTCGTTTTAATATCACCCCATTCCCTGCAGCTCCACACAAAGGCTACGTTGCTGATCTTTCAGGGGCCCTATTCGCTCTCTATTTACCCTTTGTCCTTCATGTATTTGTAAAAATCATTTGGATTCTCCTTAACTCTAAACAAAGCTATGTCCCCTTTTTGCCCTCTTGATTTCCCTCTTAAGTATACTCCTACTTCCTTTATACTCTAAGGATTCACTCAATTTATCCTGGCTATACCTTACATATGCTTCCTTCTTTTTCTTAACCAAACCCTCAATTTCTTTAGTCATCCAGCATTCCCTTTCACCCTAACAGGAATATACTTTCTCTTATCTCATTTCTGAAGGCTTCCCATTTTCCAGCCACCCCTTTACCTGCAAACATCTGTCTTCCAATCAGTTTTTGAAACTTCTGCCTAATACCATAAAAATTGGCCTTTCTCCAATTTAGAACTTCAACTTTTAGATCTAGTCTATCCTTTTCCATTACTATTTTAAAACTAATAGTATCAAGTTATGGCAGCACTGGGGCAGCACAGTGGCTCAGTGGTTATCACTATTGCCTCACAGCACCAGGGACCCGGGTTCAATTCTAGCCTTGTGCAACTGTGTGGAGTTTGTGCATTCTCCCCACGTCTGGGTGGGTTTCCTCCGGGTGCTTCGGGTTCCTCACACAATCCAAGAGATGTGCAGGTTAGGTGAATTGGCCATGCTAAATTGCCAAAGTTGGAGTAAATATAGGTCAAGGGAATGGCTTTGGGTGAGTTACTCTTCGAAGGGTTGGTGTGGACTTGTTGGGCCAAAAGGGCCTGTTTCCATACTGTAGGGAATCAAATCTAAAGTTTTGCACTCTCTAATATGTACATCCACATACTGAATCAAAGTTTTATTGTACACACAAATTCCTCTCCTCTAAACCCTTAACACTATAGTAGTCCCAATCTACATTTGGAAAGTTAAAATCCCCTACCATGACCACCCAATTAGTCTTACAGATAACGGAGATCTCTTTACAAGTTTTTTTTCCTCAATTTCCTTCTGACTATTAGGAGGTCTATAATACAATCCCAATAAGGACTATACATAATCCCTTTCTTATTTCTCCATTCCACCCAAAATAACTTCTCTGGATATACTCCTGGGATTATCCTCCCTCAGTACAGCTGTAATACCATCCCTTATCAAAAAGGCAACTCCCCCATCTCTTTTGCCTCCCTTTCTACCCTTCCTATAGGATGTGTACCTTGGAACATTAAGCTGCCAGTCCTGCCCATCCTTGAGCCACGCTTCCGTAATTACTATGATATCCCCGTCCCATGTTCCTAACCATGCTCTGAGTTGATCTACCTTCCCTGTTAGACCCCTTAAATTTAAACTGCATTTATTTTAATGTATCAGTCCTACCTTGTTCTCTGCTTTGTCCCCGCTTTCCCTGACTGACTCACTCCTATTCTCAACTGCACCAGTTTCAGATTGATCTCGTTCCTCTATCTGCCCAGGTCCCACCAACCCAACCGTACTAGTTTAAATCCTCCTTAGCAGCTCTAGCAAAATCTCCCTGCCAGTATTAGTCCACTTCCAATTTAGGTGCAAACTGTCTTTCATGTGCAGGTCACTTCCACCCCAAAAGAGATTCCAATGGTCCAAAAATGTGAATCCTTCCCCTATACACCAGCTCCTCAGCCATGCATTCGGCTCCTCTACCCTCCTACTCCTACCCTCACTAGCTCTTGTAAATTTCTCATTTAATGGATCAGTTGGAGAGACAGAGGCAAAGTGATAGGATTCGCAACCAAGGACATTTATTGCAGATATAATCCTCAGTAAACCCCATATCCAACAAGAGCCTGCAGCTCTTAAGGTCCTTCTTTGTAATATACTAACTAGTTCCCTGAACTCTTGATACAAAACCTTATCACTGGGGGAGGGTGGGGGGAGGCGGGGGGTGCATCATCAGCAGTCTAATAGGTGGTCACAGACATCTGACTGTTCCCCTAACACTGTCACTCCTGCTGCTTTCTTCCTCTCCTCCTGTAGAGCTAGGTTGCTTGACAGTGCTTGAGGTATTCTCCATATCTTCCAAATAGAAAACCAATTTGGGGGGGGGGGGGGGGGGGGGGGGGGGGAGCACTGAAGACTTCTGCATTTCTTTCTAGTTTCTCTGGACTACCTGGTGGTCACCAATTCCCTTCTTTCCTCCAGTCCCTGCACTTGCAATATGACTACATCTCTAAACGTGCGAGCCACAAACATACTAGGCCTTTTGGATGTTTCACAATATCTCTATTCAGCAAAAGAGTATATTGAAATTTGAATTATGATCTCTTTCCAGGTATATAAAAAAGGTGAAAATGTAAAATGCGTGCATTGGAGTTAAACATGGTGTAATCCCTGAGAAAATAAAGAAAATTCAACATACCAGAAATTTTTGGGTTGAAACTGATGGCTCTCAATGCATACTATGATGGTTTGATGTCCGTCAATGGTTTTCCCATATACCTGCAGGAAGATCATAAAACATCAACTTAGGATATTTTAAATAGAATGCGAATACAGAATGAAGCAAGCATTTTACTAAAACTAGTTACTTTGAGACTCCAGATCAAATGGTGCATTTGAATATTCTAGAATAGCCAGTTCGTGGTAAAAATATAACTGGATGTGTGCCAAGAAAATTAAGGACTGGATAAGTCAACCTTAAATAACAAGATTCACTCAAATTCAGTAGTGGCAATTCAGACTGAAAGGACTTCAATGTGCCAGACTTGTAAATAATTTGACAAGATGATATTTGCCCATAAAATCCATTGAGAATTCCACAACTCCTAGCAAAACTACTTACAAATACAAATTGTCTACATCCAGAACCAATACAAATGGAGCAAGACGACTTTGTTGCTACCGTTCACAGGCTGAATCTTAAAAACATACTTGGTAGCAAAGTTATATACAAATGTGGCTAACCAATTGGTTAAAGGGTAGATTAAGACTATCTGAAATAGGATCTTGCCAGTACATTTGCTCTACAGTGTCAGCCAGTAACAAACAAAAGACTAGTTGCCCAACGAAGGACTAGAAAACAAGCAGAATTTGAGCAACAAAAGCATTTTTCTACTAAATGGGGAGGGAAAAAGAATAGATTCTCAATCATGCCTCTGGGGTAAAATTCGCGTTTACAACAGAAAACCAAATACAGGCCTAAAGCCATTATTTCAGTAGGTAAACTAATGTCTTTCTTGGAAGACTGCCTTTCATACAAGCACTCTTAGCACAGTGCAAGAAAAAAATCCAAACAATGTAGCACAACGTAGTTCGACCAAAAGAACTTGTTATAATAATTGGCCAGCTGATGGCAAAGGACCAAATGACTTATATAAAAGCATACAGAAAACAAATGAGCAGCTACATTTGAATACGAAGAAAATGGGATTACGCATTTGCAAAACTGCAATAAGGACAACTAATTTCGAGATGAGATTATTTAAAAAACCATATGCGGCAGGGTAGTAACAAGAATATTACCCGAAAATGAAGTGCTGCATTAAATGCAACTAAAGGTGAAATAAACCTCAAGAACAAACCTCATTGATATACTCGACGACAAAAACAGTTGAGATGGATACTAGCAAATGGATAACACACTGCAGAGAATCATATCAATTTGATGTTTCAAATGGAGAAGAAATACAAGAGGGAACCAATGAATAGATATATTGCTCACAATTAATTCAAAAGGAATTACTTACAGTGCAGACACCATTTGCATAATGTTCTTTTACATATGCTCTCATAGCATTATCCACAGCACTTCTCCAAGATTCCAATGCATTGTCAACATCATGGGGTTTGGGATCACTTGCTTCTTTTCGTAAATGGTCAAATTTGAATGAGATCTTATTCCTGGGATCCAAAAATCTACCATTCCCAAGGTCACCATGTTCTGTTATTAAGACCTGTAATACAGTATTACCAAACAACAACTTGTTAAGAGGACCAAAGGAACTTATTTTCCAAACATGTCAAATGAACTTTCATTATGAAAACAGATCACCAAAATCTTGTATTTTCAAAACTCAGTATTAACCAGTTATTCTAATCTACTTCAACACTAATTATCCCACCGGTACTTTGAAGATTCTTGCAAAATTCTTATAAATTGCATAACCAACACCTGAGACCATGTAGTCAATAGATTTTACTGTAAATAACATTAATTAACCATCAAAAGACTGAGTTAGCAATGTTAGTAACCAAACAATAACTCACCTGCAATTCAGAAAATAATTATTAATGTGACATGGGATTTAACTATTGCATTGTTACATCTTGTTGTGAACTAGGTAATGGAACAGGTACCATGTTTTAAACGGTAATGCCATCCACTCAAGTTAAGAAATGGCAGATGAGAGCTATTGTGTGAATACAGAATAAGCGAGCTACAAATTTTTAAAAATGCAATATGTTCAATAGCTTAGTCTTTAGCCTATAAACAATTTTTTTTAAAAATTGAAATATTTAGCAGCTAATCAAATAATAGATAAAGAGCTAATTATCTGAGAACTGGAGGCTCAAATGTAACAAAAAGGCCATCAGTAACCGTAGTTCTAATTCAGTTGTCGACATACTGCTGAGCTTGCTCACCTACAGATCTCTTCTACCCTCTTCACAAGACAGGAGTTGGCAAACTTGCTTTGGAAAGTACAGCACGCAGATATGCAACATTAACCATTATATTAAGTCTGATATTATAACTGCACGCGTCAACAGAGCTTCACAAATTATTCCATACCTGATCATCATACCCATCAATTTTTGCTGGAGTAAACTGGTCCACATTATACTGTGCAAAGGCACTAAAATTAGATTGATAATCAAAATATTAGATAAGTAACAAGAGATAGGTTTTCAAATCTAACATAGCTAGAAGAGTCTTCCAAATAAGTTCTCCACAAGGTTTTTAAAAATTAAGCGGAAATCAATTTAGAGTACTTAATATTAAAGCTTTTTTTTTCATTTTTGAACACAATTGCCATTGTACTGCACAATTACATACTTGTGTAGTTAAAATAAACTTGCGTAGAAATACTGCTGGAACTGTACATGCGTAAAGATTAGGTGAAAGAAGGATCAGGCAAAGCAGTGCAATTCCTGTACTGAGTTGCTGATATTCAAAATCAATGCCCCATATGGCACAGGACAATGCCTTGAACAGGGCAAAAGGCGAAGGGAACTATACTATTCACATGATTGTGACTTTCATGTACTCATGTAACATGCATTTCAATTTATTTTTGGTACTTTACAGTATTCTGGGTAAAGCAATGACATTTGTGAGGACCTTGTTTTATGCATTGTGAAGGGTTTCTTGACATTAATTGTGTGTGGAGTTTGCACATTCTCCCCGTGTCTGCATGGGTTTCCTCCGGGTGCTCCAGTTTCCTCCCACAGTCCAAAGATGTGCAGGTCAGGTGAACTGGCCATGCTAAATTGTCCATAGTGTTCAGTGGTGTGTAGGTTAGGTACATGAGTCAGAGGTAAATATATCTGGGTGGGTAGCTCTTCAGAGGGTTGGTGTTGGCTGGTTGGGCTAAAGGGCCTGTTGCCACACTGTAGGGAATCTAATTTAATATTTGTGGATTGTGAGCACCTTCTGAACACTGGCCAAACTCCAAAAGTCTGCAAAAAAAATGGACATTTGAGCCACATGTCCCTTTGCAGTCAGAACTAAAAAGTGTAAAAGAAAACTGGTGTAAAACAATTTCCCAAATATTAATTTGTGCACTATTATTTCATGTAGTACAGTTGTACTTATTTACAATAGCAAATTTTAGTATGGGGGAGGACACATAGCAGCATGATGGCAATAACATTCTAGTATTAACCCAGAGTCCCAGGGTAATATTTTGGGAACATGGGTTCATATAGCATCATAACAGATTGTCAAATTTGACTTGTAAAAATAAAGTCTAGAATTAAAGCTATTCTACTAGCAACTATCATATAACTACTGTCATTTTAAAAATATCAAACTCACTAATGTCTTTTAGGGAAAGAACGGGCGGCAGAGTGGCACAGTGGTTAGCACTGCTGCCTCACAGCGCCAGAGACCCAGGTTCAATTCCCGCCTCAGGCAACTGCGTGGAGTTTGCACGTTCTTCCTGTGTCTGCATGGGTTTCCTCCCACAGTACAAACTTGTGCAGGTTAGCTGAATTGGCATGCGTAGTGTTAGGTGAAGGGGTAAACGTGGGGGAATGGGTCTGGGTGGGTTGCTCTTCGGAGGGTCGGTGCGAACTTGTTGGACCGAAGGGCCTGTTTCCACACTATAAAAAAAATCTGTAATCCCTGTCTGGGGACTGCAGTATCACAGTGTGGTTGACTTTTAACTACCCTCTAAAATGGCCTGGCCTGTTCATGGGCAACTAGAGATGAGCAACAAGTTTTGGCATTGCCAGCAATGTCCACATCCTACACATGAATGCAGTCAGTTCTCATAACGATAGTTTTGTTCTCATGTGATAAGAAAATTGTGCAATAGCGAAGCCATTTAGACTAATGAGACAGGAACCTTATTACAGCCACATGTATGAATGATTCACATTCTACAAATAATGGTTTAATTCTTCAATTGTGTTAAAGTCAACTCACATTGAAGAAACATATTATAGCAGTACCGACTAAAAACACTGAACAGTTAAGCTACAATTCTACTTACTGTGCTGTCCCCTCCCTGAGAAGATTGTCCTCATTGAGCAGCAACCGCACATCTGTCAGAAAGTTTAACAGAAGTATGAGTTAGTCATGGAAGCAGAAACCACAATTCAGGTATGACCACAATTGTTATGCTAACTGTATGCATACACACCAAACTTTAAAAAGCAGCTTGTGTAATTCTGCTTATGTGGTGACGACTCATAGCGCACCTAAAGTGTAAACTGCAATGTGCTGTTAGGTAAGAACTACCAAGATTTTACTCAGTAACATTAAAAGAACAGCAATACAGTACAGTTAACAAGAGAATGGAGCAGAGTTTTTCACTAGATTCTTCAGCCTCCAACTCATTCACGTATTTACAATATTTCTATCATTGGTCAACCTAAATTTCTGGTTAATGCTACCACTTAGGATGTCGATGGAAAATACAGCAAATGGCAGTACTGTTGAACATGGCAAGACAGGGACATAATGACAAAGGCTGTAAGTGAACTTTCTCCAAAAGACCAAGTGAATATCTGAGATGCAGTCTATTCCAGTCTGAGTTGGGCGTTTATTCCTAAGTGCAAAATCTCCCCACCTTTTAAAGTTGCTGTTGCAAACCAAGAACAGTATATTCACTAATTTTCTTTTACTGACTGCAGGAAGTTATCTT
This sequence comes from Hemiscyllium ocellatum, assembly GCF_020745735.1. NCBI lineage: Eukaryota > Metazoa > Chordata > Chondrichthyes > Orectolobiformes > Hemiscylliidae > Hemiscyllium > Hemiscyllium ocellatum. The sequence continues at coordinate 31,939,631 of NC_083419.1, forward strand.
TTCAAAGAACTCACAATAAGTTAGATAGGATTTCTCTTTCAGAAAAAAAAATGTTGAGTATGCCTGATTAACTTATGTGCCCTGATGTAATATGTTGCATAATTGCTTCTAACGGAATAAGATTAGATTAGATTAGACTTACAGTGTGGAAACAGGCCCTTCGGCCCAACAAGTCCACACCGACCCGCCGAAGCGCAACCCACCCATACCCCTTACCTAACACTACGGGCAATTTAGCTTGGCCAATTCACCTGACCCGCACATCTTTGGACTGTGGGAGGAAACCGGAGCACCCGGAGGAAACCCACGCAGACACGGGGAGAACGTGCAAACTCCACACAGTCAGTCGCCTGAGTCGGGAATTGAACCCGGGTCTACAGGCGCTGTGAGGCAGCAGTGCTAACCACTGTGCCACCGTGCCGCCCAGCTGGAGTTGTTACTCCCTGAAGCAGAGGCTGAAGTGTGACCCTATTAAATTTATAAAATCATGAGGCATATGGATAGGGTGAATAGCCATGGTCTTTTTCCTAGGGTGGGGGAATTCACGTTGAGAGGGATAGATTTAATTGGGATTGAGGAGTAATTTTATCATGCAGAGGGTGGTGCATGTGATGAAATGATCTGCCAGAGAAAGTGGCTGAGGAAAGTACAATTACAACATTTAAGAGGCATCTAGTATATGAACAGGAAGAGTTGAGAAATATGAGCCAAAAGGAACTATGTCTGATTGGGATGCTGGACCAAAGGACCTGTTTTGTGCTGTATGACCCTATAAATAGGCAGTACTAATCATTGGCAAGTATTCCTATTTCTGATCTTAAAGTATCAAAACATATTAATGAAGCATCTGATGAGTGGGCCGAAGATGCTAGCCCCAAGGAACTCCTACAGTTTATCAGTAGGCTGAGATGACTGATGATACTCCAAATGTTGGAGTTAACACAAAAAGCAAACAATGAAGTGTCTTCCCTGCCCACTCAAAAATTCCTATTTATTCCAATTTTGCTTGTGATCAAGGGATCCTGATCAAACGTTACCTTGATATCAGAGTCAATTATACACCTCATATGTTCAACTCTTGTGCACATCCGGACCAAGGTTGTAATGAGGTTTGCAGAGAGGCGTGCAAGTGTTGCTTGATAACATTAAGGGTACCTTCCATCATTTTACTGATGACTGAAAGTAAACTGAAGAGGCAACAACTAACCAGATGGTCCTTCACTGGACAGGACATAGTTGGGCAATTTTCCACAAACTGGAAGTCAAATTGCTTTCATGTTGTCAAGCTCATGGTCTTGGTCAAATCCAGCCCCTCTAAATCATATGAAGTATCAAATTGGCTGAAGAATGGTACCAGTGGGAGAGGGACAGGGTGACATCATTCACTGGAATCTTCTGATCTAAAAAAAGGAGTTGCAAACACTTCAGCATCGTCTTCTACATAAACCACTGGAGAAGCTTGTGAATTGAGAGTATCCTCAGTTCAAAGGAATGTGTTAGCATTGTGCTGTGAAGACTCCAAATAATAGTTATACAAATAGATGCATTAGTAACAGGTACATTGGTGAGGGGGGAGGTCAGGTAGACATTTCCTTCTTGTTGGCTCTCCCTCTATTTGCCACAGATTCAGTAAAGCAGATATGTCAAAGTTCAGCCTATAAAGGTTTCACTAAGCCTCTGACAGACATTGAAATCCCAGGCCAGACTGCATCTGTGCCCTTGCTATTCTCAGTGGTTCTTCCGTGGTGCTCAAAGTGGAGGAATGGCTAGCACTCAAGGAGCAAGGACAGGCTGTAATCAGGTTTCCTTGCCCATATGTGACATGATTCTACGTCACTTCAGGTGATCTCATGTCATAGCTTGGCTTTCTCCCAACTGTGTTCGTTATTAGATCTGACCTGCTCAGTGAATGACGACAGAGGAATCAAGGATATTAGTCTAAGATATAATTTACTGAATATAACTGTCAGGTTCTCACTTGGGAGTCAGAGGGACAGCAATCTCTCAAATGTTGGTGCTCTTACAAGGCAGAGTGGTCTATTTTGCCTTCCAAATTTGCATACTGCTCCCGTAAGGTTTCAATGACTTATGAACAAGGACTCCTCGGTCCCATTGGATACTTTCCAGGCTCTCAAGTATTCTGCACCTCTATTCTTCTAGTAAAGTAGATAACCTCAAATATCCACATTTTATTTCATCTGCCACCCCCCGTCCTCCACACAGCCTCTCCGAATACCCACCTCATCTTCTCTGCATTCTCAACTCTCAGCCAGGAAATACAGTGTGCATAAACTCAGCAATATTACAACTGATCATATCCAAAACATTGATACACACTGTAAATAGATGGGACCCAAACACTGAAGCATGCAATTCTCCAGAGCCTGCCAATGAGGAATCATAGAACCCCTAAAGTATGGAAGCAGTCCATTCAGCCCATAGAGTCCACATTGACCCTCTGAAGGGCAGTCCATCCAGACTCACCCACCTAACCCAACCCTGAAACCTTCATTACCCATGGCTAATCCACCTTGCCAGAACATCCCCAGACTGTGGGAGGAAATTGGAATACCTGGAGGAAACCCCCGCCATGCAGACATGTATGTGAACTCCACAGAGTCAGAGGGTGGAATCAAACCTGGGTCCCGAGTGCGGAGGCAATAGTGTTAACCACTGAGCCAAGAGGACTCGTTTATTACAAATCTACTTTGCCAGTTAATCAATCCTCAATTTATGAGAATGTTATCCCAAATTCCATGCAAATTCAAATTAACCACATTCATTAGATCCCCCATAAGGTCTGCTAGCAACATCCTCAAAACTCCCGTTTGTCATATGATTTCCCCTTCATAAACACGTTGACTCTATCCAAATAGATTTTCCTTTATGCTAGGTTCCAGTAGGCTTCTGCTGGAAAGACAGGAAGTTCTGTAGTTCCCCATTCTTGCACTCTTTCCCACCCTACAGCTGTGTGGCATTTATAATATTTCAACGTCCATACAAAAGACAATCAAAGCATCCATTATGATTTCTTCCCACTTTACGTTTGTATTCCAGTCTTCCCCCAACTTCCCTGCCCTCCTTTGCTGAATTCCAAACTGTCCCAGTACACAGACAAACTTTTTTAAAAAGTTCAGAAGTCTCCTTTGATCATCTTTAATGCCACTTGTTAGGTTTAACCTTTGATTTTCCTGTATGTTGGCCTTATTTTGTGAAATAAACCATTCTACCAACATTTGATGCCTCTTTGTTCCTCCTAAACAATCTACACCATCCTTTCAATCCTCCGTTTCTAATACCATTTCAATTTTTGATTCTCCTATCTAAAAGGTTGAATATCACTGTAGGAAGTGAGGGAAGTGATTGCTGAACCCTTTACTGAAATCTTTGTATCTATAGCCACAGGTACAATGCTGGAAGACTGGACATTGGCTAACGTGGTGCCACTATTTAAGAGTGGTAAGGAAAAACCAGGGAAATGTCGACTAGACAGCCTGGCATTGATGGTGGGCAAGTTGTTGGAAGGAATCCTGAGAAATAAGACTTACATGTATTTGGAAAGGCAAGGACAGATTAGAGATAGTCAACATGGCTGTGTGTGTAGAAAATCATGTCTCACTGACTTGATAGAGCTTTTAGTAGTAACAAAGAGGGTTAATGAGGACAGAGCAGAAAATGTGATTGAGATGAACTTCAGAAAGACATTCAACAAGGTTCCTTATGGTAGACTGGTTAGCAAGGTTACATAAGGAATACAGAGAGAACTAGCCATTTGGATGCAGAATTGGCTGAAAGGTAGAAGACAGTGGTGATGTTGGAGTGCTGCTTTTCAGACTGAAGGCCTATAACCAGTAGTGTGCCATAAGGATCAGTGCGGAGTCCTCTGCTTTTCTAATTTATATAAATGATTTGGATTTGAACATAGCAGGTATAGTTAGTAAGTTTGTAGGTGACACCAAATTGGAGGTACAGCAGACAGCAAAGGTTACCTCAATACAACAGGATCTTGATCAGATGGGCCAATATGCTGAGTAGATGGAGTTTAATTTAGATAAATGTGAGGTGCTGCATTTTGGGAAAACAAATCTTAGTAGGACTTATACACTTAATGGTAAGGTCCTGGAGAGTGTTGCTGAACAGATACCTTGGAGTGCAGGTTCATAGTTCCTGCACTTATTGATCAGAGCACTGAACATAGGAGGTGGAAGATCATATCATGACTATGCAGGACATTGGTTAGCCACTACTGAAATACTTGAGTACAATTCTGGACTCCCTCCTGTCGGATGGCTGTTGAGACTTGAAAGGGTTCAGAAAAGATTTACAAGGATGTAGCCAGGATTGGAGGGCTTGTGCGATAGGAAGAGGCTGAACAGGCTGTGGTGGTTTTCCCTGGAGCGTCAGAGACGGAGGGGTGACCTTATAGAAGTTTATAAAATGAGGGGCATGGATAGAGTAAATTGACAAGGACTTTTCCCTGGAGTGGGAGTGTCTAGAACTAGGGGGCACAGGTTTAGGGTCAGAGGGAAGAGATTTAAAGAAGGGACCCAAGGGGCAAATTTTTCATGCAGAGGGTGATGCCTGTATGCAATGAGCTGCCAGAGAAAGTGGAGGAGGTTGGTACGATTACAGCATTTAGAAAGACATCTAGATGGATATATGAATATGAAGGGTTGAGGGGGATGTGGGTCAAATGCTGGCAAATGGGACTAGACTAATTTAGGATATCTGGTTGGACTGAAGGATCTGTTTCTGTGCTGCACAAATGTGACTATAATTTCAATTCCTAGTGTAAGGCAACAAATCAGACTCTAAACAAAAAAAAACGTGGCCTGCCTGGAGTGGATAGGCTGATGCTGCCATTACAAGCTAGCTCATTATTTCACTCACTCGAGAATGTTTGTGCAAATTGGTTCCTTTTAGAACAAATTGACTTGGCCTGACAGAAAGACAATGGAAGGGGTCATTTTTAATTAAAAGTTGTTACAACCACCCAAAAGGGACTGGTAAATAAAAGGGGAGCCAGTTTATCCTTCCTCACCTAGCTGTTCAATAAGTTCAGATCTCCGGTCTGGAATAGTATTAATTTTGAGAAAAACCAAAAAAAAACAAGCTAGTTTTATTCACCCTGCAAGGTTGTGTGCACACAGCATTTACAATAGAGTGCTTTAAAGTCTAACACTATCCTGCGATTTCACTCTTAGCTGATTCTAGAATTTGTTTCTACAGCTTTTCACTTTCACTTATAACTACAACATTACTGATGCAAGCTTTATTTTCATATTTTATATTTTCATGTTAGGGTTTCGACTCTCCGCATTGGGCATCTTGAGTTTCAGGAATGAAAGATTTCAGTTATGAGAGTAAATTAAAGGAGTTGGGAATGTTCTCCTCAGAGAGAAGATAGCTGACAAGAGAGGAGACCGAGGTTTTCAAAATCATAGCAAAATCGCACTGGAAAGGAAAAACCATTCCCACTCAAAAGAAAATAAATGAAGGTACTAAATTTAAAGTGATGTGCAAATGAAGCAAGAGTAATTGAGGAAAAAAATCTTTTACATGGCAAGTAGTTAGGATATGCAAAGCATTACCTGGAAATGTGTTGGAGGCAAGATCAACTGAGGCATTCAAGAGGATATTGGATGATTTTGATAAAAATAGTGTGCAAGAATAGAAGAAAAAGGTAGCAGATTGGCACAAAATAGAACCAGTGCAGGCAAGAGCAGCCGAATGGCTTCCTTCTGTGCCATAACAATTCTGCGATTCTGCATAACGTTACTCCTATATTAGATAGTCATTAATAAAAAATGTTTCAGTATGGTTACAAGTGTGCTTAAAAATTCCCCAAACCAAGTGAAGAAAAAAAAACCTCAAAGCAGTATCTTAATAAAAGGACAAGTATTGTGTGTGGTTATAGGCTGATGCTTATTTCATGATTAGAACAGTATAGGGTTAGGAACATAATCATGTCTCGCTTCCTGCATATCCCTCGGTCATGGATTGAAGTGGAAGAAAAATGTGATGGACCAAAGATTTTCTTCAGAAAGGAACAGAGGCAAAAATGACACCTGAAGATGTACAAATTTCCCTTGTGACTTGTGAAGGCCAATGCAGTAAAAGCACAAACCTACTACAAAAGAACTATCAGGGATGAGTTTGTTCAAATTTGGCAGGTGGTTCAGGTTGCATGCAAAGTGGTCACAACGACAAGTTTCATGCATAGCTATATTCACATCTCATCTATACCTGTTCCTCTAATTGTTAGAGGAATACAATTATAACCGAGAAAAAAAATTGAGAATAATTTTTTAAAAATTCATTCAAGGGATATGGATGCCACTGCTGACCAGCATTTATTGCCAGTTCCTAGCTGCCCTTGAGAAAGTGGCAGTGAGTCACCTTCTTGAATTGCTATAGTCTACATGCTGTAGGGTGGGAATTCCAGCATTTTGATCCAACAGTGAAAGAACAGTAATACATTTCAAAGTCGGGATGTTGAGTGGATTGGAGGTGAACTTGTATGTGGTTGTGTTCCCACATATCTGCAGCCCTTGGCCTTCAAGATGGAAGTGGCTATGGGTTTAGAAGATGTGTTAAAGAATTTTGGTGAATTCCTGCAGAGCATTTTGTAGATCATACATACTGCTGTTGGTGATAGAAGGAATGGATGCGCTGCCAGTCAAGCAGTTGGGCTGCTTTGCCCAAATAGTGTCAAGCTTCGAGTGGTGAAGCTGCACCACTATTTGGTCAAATGTGGCCTTCATGTCAAAGGTCACATTTCACCTCGTTTCTGGAATTCAGCTCTTATGTTTGAACCAAGGCTGTAATGAGATCAAGAGCCAAGTAGCTCTGACAGAACCTAAAATGGAAGTCACTGAGCAGGTGACTGTCAAGCAGGTGCTGCTTGATAGCACTATTGATGACCCCCATCACTTTATTGGTAGAGAATTGATTGATGGGGCAGAAACCAGCCAGATTGGATGCGTCATGTTTTTTGGTACAAGACATACTTGGGCAATTTCCACATTACAGTTATAAAACTGATTTCTACCTGACAGAGGAAGAGTTTGGTTAGGGAAGTGGCAAATTCTGGAGCACAAGTCTGCAGTACTATTGCTGTAATACAGTTAGGGACCAATGCCTTTGCACTATCCAGTTCCTCCAACCATTTCTTGATACCACATGGAATGAATAGAGTTGGTTGAAGATCAATCTTTGATGCTGGGGACCACTGGAGGCTGAAATGGATCATCCACTCAGCACTCCTGGTCAAACATTGTTGCAAAAGCTTCTGCCTTATATTTTGCATTGATGTGGTGTGCTCCATCATTGTGATTGGGGATATTTGGAGGAAAAATGCCTCATCTTCGTCCTTAGGACCCGCCAATCACATGGCATCAACATCAACTTCACCAGTTTCCTTATCACCCCTCCCCACTGTCCTACCTGCCCATCTTCACCCCCACCAGCTGTATCTACCTATCATCTTCCCAGCTACTTCCACCCCCCCCCCCCCCCATTCTTTCAGCTCCCCACCCCGTGCAAATGTCGACTCTCCTGCTCCTAGGATGCTGCCTAACCTCCTGCGCTTTTCCAGTGCCACACCTTTGAACTCTGATCTCCAGCATCTCAAGTCATCACTCATTCTCAAGAATCACATGCAGGCCAGAGGATGAGAATGGCCTGACGGACATTAGTGAGCTAGATGGGTTTTTCTGACAATCGACAGTGGTTTCATGGGCATCAGTTGTTTCGTTATGCCAGAATTTATATTTGAATTCAAATTCCAAACCTTCCAAGGCAGGATTTGAACCCAGATCCTCAGAACATTACCCAAGTTTCTGGATTAATGACCAAGTGTCAAAACCAATAGGGCATTGCCTCCCCTATGTATTTCACATTGGGGCACATGGCCATTTCGAGGATTGAGATGTTAACAGTTGCTTCCTGATCAAAGTAGAATCCCTGTGGAAACAGGTTGTTCAGCCCAACAAGTCCACATCGACTCAGACCCATTTCCCTCTGACTAATGCACCTAACACTATGACCTGCACATCTTTGGACTGTGGGAGGAAACTGGAACACCCGGAGGAAACCCACACTGACGCAGGGAGAATGTGCAAATTCCACACAGTCGCCTGAGGTGGGAATTGAACCCAGGTCCCTGGTGCTGAGGCAACAGTGATAACCACTAAGCCGCCCTAATGGAAATTCAAAAGTAGTTTATGGACAACATTGCTGGGTTAATGATTTCAACAGTTATCCTATGTATTCATTGGTTAACTAAGACCAGCAGAATGCATAAGTATTCTTGACTTTTAAATCCAGTGGCCTGGACTAATAAGCCCCTCTGTTTGAAAATATGCAGTCTAAGAAACGGGAACAGTAAAAGCGAAGATTAAGCCTGACAACTTTCTGCTCACTGTCATTTTTGAAATGAAAGAAGTCAATCACTTGTGTGATCCAGTCCCATACTAACATATTTGATGCACGACTGCCCTATCAAGCCACTCCATCGACTGAACATCTTGGCAACCCCTTCAAGTAAACTACAGCAGTTCTGGAATCAGGTCCAGCCCTGAGAACCACACCATCTTTGTCAGGGTAGTTAATGATAGACAATACATGCAAACCTGAGGATCCCTGGAATTAACTCTTAAAATGCTTAAGTAAATATTTGCAAAGCTCATACAACTACATTGTAAGGTGTTTGACTGTAATTAATTCACATTGCCAACATGATACCTCGACAGGAATTTCTATTGGGCAACACTCCAGTTCCAGGCACACTTGAGACTCTTCTAGGAAGAAACTACATTTTACCCCCGCCTCATCTGTCAGCAAGGCAGTCTCTATCAAAATGGGCCGGGGGCAAAGATAGTGACCCAAAATTTTGCATGCATTATAAATCCAGCTGTTAACTCACTGTAACAAGTAAATCAGACAGTAAGTCTTGACATAGGCAATTTAGTTGCAATCAGACTAATTCTACTTCACCACGTAAGAACAGAATCTCAGATATACTTAGCATTGAAATATGCATAATGTGAAGCTAGATTTATTGCTGAGAGATCAGGGGTTGTGCATTAATTGCACGTAAATGACGACTACCACCAAAGCATGCTTTGGTCCTGAAAATTCATTCATTCCTGTATAGTTGATTGGTATTGAAGATTTAATGACATTAAAAAAAATCCTTTTCTGGTCCTGTTACTCTTGCTTAATTTCATCTTTATTTCACTTTCTCTACATGAAAAGAATAATTTGACCTTGTTGCTTTGTATATCCAAGTTTAGACTCTGAAAAACTTAATGAGGATATTTCAACCTATGTTTTAAAAAGTCTTGTTATTTCTTTTCTAGCTCTCAGTCCAAGGATGTCCCCAGACAGTTTAATAGACCAAAACTACACTTTCAAGTACACTGTCACTAGCTACAAACTTCATTTCTTCTAATTTGACTGCAAAATTCAAGCCAATTGATCAATAAAGGGAACAATCTTCTGTCATAAGGAGCTTTGATTGAAAGCGTCCCTTTAGAGAGGTACAAAACAGTTTTCTTCAGACATTCATATATCAATAATTGCTCAACTTACATATATAAACAGGTATGTGAACAAAAAAAAAATCAGACTAGATGAAACATTGCCTGAGCAGCAAACACATTCCTGGACACCTACTATTGATGAATTATGAACTGGACAAAAATAGCACAGTTCACATTTTCTTCCTCAAAGCCTATATCTTTTCATTTTAATCAAGGTGCTTGGCACAAACTTTAAAAATGTAAGGTTTCATGCTGTATTCCCACACTTTTACTGTAACTACACAAGTCATTTTTCTGACAGCTTGTAAATTAAATTTCAAACAGGTAAGTGTTAACAATTAAAACTTTTGAATTGTAGTCTGACAAAATGAAAAAGGCACAGCCAACATAAGCAATTTAATAAGACTTACCATTGAAAACTTCATTGAATTCTCCTGGTGGGGCATGAATAATGAAGTTTGCTGCTATGCGTACCTGTAATTAAAAGATTTTCTAATTAATTTTCACCCATAACTTGCATTCAAGTTTAAAATAACTCAGGTTTTACATTCCTACAAATTTTAATCAAGGACAATTATGGTAGGGAAGTGGATAAGCAATTTTATCAAAATGAATCTTATTGATTGAATCCTTCATTTTTTAAACCTTCTGCATATTACTGATCATTTCTAAAAAAGGAAAATTAATCCAACTCTGAATTAGACTCATCTTGTAACAATACTCAAAATGCCTATTTGTCTACATTCATATGCTATGCTATACATGCTTGGTAGGGTCAAACCCGAGTTTTCTTTAATGTATCACTTTAAAATATTTTGTCAGTTTCAATGAGATCACCTCATTCTTTAAAATTCATGAGAATGTACGTTACTACTACTACTACTACTACTGCAAAACTATCCCAATATACTTGTTCCTTCATTCATTTCACTTGACAATTGCAGTGAACTGTATTTGTTTACAAGTCACCATACAGGCTTAATATTCTCAACTACATGTTAAAGAACACTTCAGTACATTGGTAATTTATCCACAATTAACACTTTGGTGGTGGTTGGCATTCACAATGCGATTGTGCCAATGGATCAACCACTGTATTTCTGTACATAATATTCCACTGAAGGACAACCAGGATACAATACTAGTGACCATAGGTACAGAAGGATTTTAGTGGGTTTGAAGCAGTTCAGGGACTGTTTACTTGACTAATATTTGGAATTAGCTAACACCCTTATGAGGAAAGGTTACGCAGGATAGGCCTGTATCCTCAGAAGCCTGAGGTGACTTAACTCAAAATCCAGAGGGGACTTACCCAGTGAATGGAGAAGGGATCCTTTCTCTGAGGGAGAATAAGACCATAAGACATAGGAGTGGAAGGAAGGCCATTCGGCCCATCAAGTCCACTCCGCCATTCAATCATGGCTGATGGGCATTTCAACTCCACTTACCAGCATTCTCCCCACAGCCTTTAATTCCTTGTGACATTAAGAATCTATCAATCTCTGCCTTGAAGACATTTAACATCCCAGCCCCCACTGCACTCTGCAACAATGAATTCCACAGGCTCGTCACTCTGGCTGAAGAAACGTCTCCGCGTTTCTGTTCTAAATTGACCCCCTCTAATTCTAAGGCTGTGTCCACGGGTCCTAGTCTCCTCGCCCAACGGAAACAATTTCCTAGCATCCACCCTTTCCAAGCCATGTATTATCTTGTAAATTTCTATTAAGTCTCCCCTTAATCTTCTAAACTCCAATGAATACAATCCTCAGCCATTCCTCGTAAGTTGGAATCTACAACTAGAGGTCATACTTTAAAAAAGTAAGGGGTTGCAATTTAACACAAACAAGGAATTCTTTTTCTCTTAGAAGGTAGAGTGCCTTTTGAATTCCCCTCCTCAAAGGCAATGGATGCAGATTATTTAAAATATTTCTAAGGTAGAGCAAAACAGATTCTTAATTACCAAGACAAAGGGTACTGGGGTGTGCAGGAATGTAGACTTGTTAAAATCAGGTCAGTTGTGACCTAACTGAAGAGTGGCACTTATACGAAGGGTTGAATGACGTATTCTTGTATCTTGCTCTTAATGATGGCTTAATAAACGCTTACCCAAGTTTAACAGATAGCTACCTGACAAAAGACCAGTGCTAAGCAAGCTTGAACTTCCAAATAAACTTGTTGGGCTATAACCTGGTGTTGAGAGTTTTAAACGTAATCAAGCATGATGTTGCAGTGATCAACAACTACAATACATTCCATCAGAATTTAACTCAAGTTGATACTCTATCAAGTTGCTTTAAGAAAATGCATTTGGATAGCGTAGTTCAATACTTCAAATGTTCTAAAGCACTTTCCAGCAAATTTAAATACTTTGAAATGCAGTCACTGCTGTACCAGAACAGTCAACTTGCATGAAGCAGGGTTCCACAAACACCAATGAGAATGACAAAATAATTTTGAGTTTGAGACATTTACTGAGGGATACGTATTAACCAAGACACTAGGAGAACATCTCTGTTCCTTGAATAGTGCCGTGGGATCTTTTATGTGTTGCAAACACCATCTGTTTAACATTTATAGGGAAAATCCAAACACAAACACTTTCTATAAACAACTTCCAATACTTGGACTAGATGCTGATTTTGCATCTTTTAATCATAATATTAAAAAAACTTAATCAACCGCAAAGATGGTATACTTTGGAGAGTACTTGGCAGATAATGTCATGGATAAGCCCAGAAATATCCTGGCATTAAGTGAGCTATAATAAGTGGACCAGAGATAATTCCTTACCCCTCACAGATACTTCCCTATCCCACATTTGCACTCTGTCACATGCAAATGACTTGATTCCTTTGAAATGACCTCACTTTGTCCCATCTCTCCCAGTTTAAAAACATCCAGGGGACAGTGACCATTATTCAAAAGCTAACACCAATATATTCAAGGTATGTAGTGTCTGCACTGATTGAATTTCTGATCCTTGGTGTGAGAGGTGTGTCATGATACATCTAACTAGGTAGGTTTAAAAAAACCTTAGCTTATATTCATGAAGCCCCACCCGACCTTGTAACATGGGACACAAAGTATCTTAACCTGAAGTACACATTTTCTCACTTAATGTCTACATAAATGATAGTTAGATCAGGATCAAATAATCCTTACACTACTTTAACTCTTTGAATGTACATGTGGGACTTTTCCAACCTTCATGGGATAGGCTACAAACAGCTAAACTTCATTTTTCACCTTTCACCCTTCAATATGAAAAATTCACAATGTGCTTTACAAAGTTCAGATCTAGCTTCTCGCCAGAAAGTATCTCCATACCAATGGCATGCTAGTGCTTCCAAACAAATCTGACCCTAAGTAACCACTCTAGTCAAACATCTCTTTTCATTTTATACTTTATAAAAAACTCAAATCAGCATCCAATTTACAAATGCAATGAACGACATCCACCTCAACTAAATTAGGGCTCTTGGTTGTCAAGTTTTCAATCTGGGGTGGGCATCCTTTGGGCCTTCTAGAAGATTTACTGCCCAGGACACCCTACTTCCTGAAATCCCCGTTGAAATTTCAACTTTGCTACCTTTCATTTGAAATTATCAAAATTTAACTTTATTGTCAAGTCTTCCTTTACTATAATTTCTCTATTAGAAATATTCCATTCTCCTTACTCCACTGGAAAGTGTTGCGGAATAATTTGGATGGCAAAATAACTGTGTATACATATACACACTATTATTCCACCACATGATGTAGTTGAGACAAATAACAGAAGTACTCAAGGTGAATCTAGATGTGAGGGAGAAAAATGGTTGAAGAGGTTCACAGTGGAATAATGTTAACATGGGCCTTGAAAATAGACTGGTCTGTTTACCTGGTTGAAATACATTACAATGTTAGCGGGTTTTGAGAAGATTTGTAGCTCAGGTTGAGGTTTTGGATGTAGGTTTGCTCACTAGGCTGCAAGGTTCATGTCCAGACATTTCGTTACCCTACGAAGTAACATCTTCAGTGGGCCTCAGGCGATAGAGTTCCGGATGGAATGCCATTCTTCTACGAATTCTCATGTGTGTCTTTGTTTGACTTGTCCTAAGATGGATGTGTTGTCCTTCCTCATCTGTATGTGAGGGTACTAGTGGGAGTGGGTCATGGCATTCCAACCGGAACTCAAATCAACAAACACATTGAGTTAGACCCCATCTACCACCCCTGAGAAAAGGAACTGGAAGTGACTTCATCACAGGAAATAACATTACAAATCCAAACATAAATAGGAAGCAGGAATTTTCAGCATTGCTTTGCCTGAGGCCTACTGAAGATGTTACCCTGCATGGTAACGAAACATCTGGAAATGAATCTTGCAGCTCAGCAAGCAAATCTACATCCAAAACATTACAATGCATTCACAGCACAAGACAGACCACTTTAATGACCAACTGATATATGCTAGTATTTTAGGTGACACACAAGCTTCCTCCCATATAATTTCTGCCAATTTTAACATATCCTTTCCTTTCTTCCTCACGTGACTCACTTTTCCAACTCCTTCAGTGCATCTATGCTACTTGCCAATTTGGGGCTTTCTTAACCAGGCTCTCTCTGGACAAATAGGTGCCTTTTGGACTCTCTAGGTTTTATTCGTGGCTCTCTCGGGCTCCTAGCTTTGGTCTCACCTGTAAGTGGAGATATCTTGGATATCTCTGATTTCAACAACATTTATGCAAATGTTTAATTTAAGTACTTTGAACCCCTACTCAGTTTCCTGTTTTGCAACCAGATTACTAGCCATTTTGCCACTGACCAATTACAACACTACCCCACCCCCACTTGCATGCATATGGGGAAAGGCAGGAGGTTCCACTAAGGAGTAGAACTGTGCAGGCAGAAGGGGCAAAATGTGCCATAATAATTCTAAGATTCTACATTATCCTTAAGTAATTGTCAATTCTTCAAGAATTCAATGAGGGTAGTCAAGCACAACTGCCCCCCTTTTGCAATCTGTTGTAACGCCGTTACACTTTAGATAAGGATTCTGTTACTGTAAACTTAAGCTAATTAGTCTAAAGCTTGCTTGATTTGTTTACGTCGCTTTAAATTCATAGGATTCATGAAGCTACTCTCCCCAGTCTTCTGGCATTATTCCCTTTTGGATTGGTTTTTGATGGGCCACTGCCTCTACCTGTCCCCAATTTCTAACAAATGCAGAGATAAAATCCCTGTTCAGGATGGATTGTATTTCCCAAGGTTAATTATCTCCCTTCTATAAATAAACCAAGTTGGCTCATTTTAGTTAACTCAAGGGTGTGGTCAGCATATTATAATGAGTTTTGGGGAAATTGGGGAAGGAAAAAACATGCAGTCATTATTTCAGTAATCAGTAAAATGCTCATCTCAACATTAGGGTGCAGAACAAAAACTGAACTCAAGTTATACAGTTACTTAACTTGCTGTCTCAAAACCTTGATAGTTTCACAACATAAACAGAATATCATTCCAGCCTTAATTACTGACACCCCAAGTTTGGAAAGATTACATCCCTATCATATGCCTTAAATGAGGAGTGTTTTTATCAACAGTGCACTTAACAATAGCAGTAAAATTCAGGCTACAGTATCCATTTTCCTAACTTTCATCATCTGACTTTCATACCAGAGACCCCTCAGACTGTTAAAAATGAAGACACATTGATCTAAAATGGTTCCATGATCACCTGACCACAATTTGAGGTATATTCCGAAAGCAATGAGGAATAAACAAAGTTGACTGCATTGAAATGATCCTAAACACAGATGACACCAGGTTATAGTCCAACACATTTATTTGAAACCCTGCTCCTGAAAGCTGCAACTGAGTCAAGTGTCAAGATTCCCATTTTGTACTTTAGTTCACACTTGTGCTGAAAGAGCTGCCCATAATTATTCAGCTTGGAAAGACAATGGAGCAAGACCATCGAGAACTGAAGGATGCGAAAAAATTCCCTATTGCTGAGGATGCAAGAATAAATAGCTGTAATCTCCGTTTCAACTAAAACAAGTCAAATATTCAAAAAAATTAACCTGCTTATTCTTCATCTACGTACTCAGTACAGTCATCATTTCTCAAAAAGTATATTAGATTACTTGCAGTGTGGAAACAGGCCCTTTGGCCCAACAAGTCCACACCGACCCACCGAAGCGCAACTCACCCAGACCCATTCCCCTACATTTACCCCTTCACCTAACACTACGGGCAATTTAGCATGGCCAATTCACCTAACATGCACATTTTTGGATGGTGGGAGGAAACCAGAGCACCCGAAGGAAACCCATGCAGACACGGGGACAATGTGCAAACTCCACACAGTCATCTGAGGCGAGAACTGAACCCAGGTCTCTGGCGCTGTGAGGCAGCAGTGCTAATGTGCCACCCATGTATACCTATGTGAATACACATGCTTGCTATCAATTGATTTTCCTCTTTACAAAATTAAGAAAATTTGGCAATTGGTTAATTTTGACCAGTAACAGGTTTTAACTGACGTGTTAATCCTACTAAAAGAATTAAAAATACTTGCAACCAACCGAGAGGAGGCCTATTCACCTCCTGCTCACCTCACCCAGCTGCAAATTCGCAACTCAAACAAAGACAGCCCAAATCCTTAAGTTCACGACTTCCCAACCTCTCAACACTTATGCACATTAAAAGGGGCTTGAGAGTAAATACTGAGAGGATTTTTCCCTCATGGGAAGGTCTAGGACAAGAATGCATAGTCTCAGAATAACTGACATGAATTTAAAGTCAGATACATGGTGAAATTTCTTTCCTCAGAAGGATGCAAGCATTTGAATTAATTGCCACTGAGCGTCAAGAGCAGAGTCAGAGTCATTGTGTGTATGTGTGTTTTATAATTAGAATTCACTATCAATATTCTTTGAGACCAACAAGATGCAAAGTTTTCAAAGTGTCCATCTTTTCTACAAATCACATGACAGTCAAAATATTTTGTTCTACTAAACGTCTTCAAAAAATCTTACTCCCTCAACTTCCTTTATCTAGTCAACCAACTATTTTTCCCCTCTCCCCTTTAGTTATTTTCATAGGAAAATTGGTAGGGACTCTTCAACTTTGTTTTTCCACTGTAAAATTAATACTATTCCCTTAACAATGGACATACTTAATATGCAACTTGGCAATTCCTTTTGAAAATGACCAGTATTACACCAGTCTGGCAAAGCCATTTCTCCTTCTAACTCATCTCAGCTAGAGTACTCAACTTGCTAAACTCAAATGTCAAAAGCTGGCGTGCACAGCCCAGATCACCACAAAAGCCAACCTTCTACCCATAGACTCCAGTTACATGGTTCACTATCATGGAAAGGCTGCCAACATCAAAGACCAATCGCACCCCAGTAATGGTCTTCCATCAGGTAAAAAGACAGAAGCCTGAACACATGCATCAGCAGGCTGAGGAACAACTTCTTCCCTGTCATTATTAGACTGATTTAGCCTCAAATAATGCTGATCTTGACTAGTGCACGGCTTGTACAACGTAACCTGCATGCATTTGTGATCAGTGCATCTTTGCTTGCTATGATCTACCTGTACTGCTTGTAAACAAAGCTTTTCACTACTTTGGTACATGTGGCAATCAATCAATCATGCTAAAAGGAATTGCTTAAGCAATTCTTATCTGTGTCACAAATCTCACTTATAACTAGTTCATTTTATTTCAATCTTCTAATCCACATTCTTCTGGTTAAGTGCTTTCTGCATTACCTACCCCAACACTCATCTATTACATTATCCTGTTTGGTATTATTTTCCCAGTCTAGATTACTTAAGTCACTTCCCAAATCATGCACAGTGCTAACACATTAGCACATTGTCTGCTCCAAATGTCAAAGTGAATCTTATATAACTGCTATCAAAACCCAAAAGTGAAATCCCTCTTCCTAACCATGATAGGCACGCCCATATTTTCTTGTCCTATTCAAGCACACGATTGGGGTAATAAACGCAAGATCATTGTGGATAAGTTCCTGATCAAAAACTCTTCCTAGTCTAAATTTACCTTCAGAGCTCTTTATTTGAGCCATGATAAAATTAAGAGCCCATTATCTCAAATTTTAGAGAAACTTTTCTAGTTTATTTAATGCGAGCCCTACTCTTGCATGAAGGTGACTGTGAAATATCTGGGACAGTTGGTCTGGACTGCAGACTGTTAACCCTTCCCAATTACTGAATCGTCATGACCACTGTACTTCAAGCTATGTTGCTAAACTCTACTTTTAAGCTTGTTTCTCAGTGTCATTTACATTAATTGAAAGTTTGCAATGAAGTCAAACACCAATTTCTCAATTGTATTTATTAAAAATGAAGTTCTAAAAAGAAACATACCAGATGTAACAAAACACTGCAACATGTTTTAGAAAGTGGGTCAATGCTCAGAAGGGCCGAAAATGTCACATGATACATATCAGACACTAAATATTGCTCCATCATTACAAAGCCAATAAGTAATTATTTCTGAGAGTTGCTCAGTAGAAAAAGACAGACTCCTAATTAATCTTTATACAGAGAACATAATTGTTCTGACTGACTTCAAAAACAGTTTTACTTTAAAAGAAATGAATAAGTGTATTAATACTGCAACTTCAACAGACTTCTTGCAGTTACTCTCAACTTGAAGTAGAACCCTGTGCAGATTACTCGGTGGCAGTCAGTTCCTCCCCTAGTCATCATGCTACACTAGAACACTCCCACTTACTTCAGGAAACTAATCAAAATTTGACCCTGAAATTAATCATTGTTTCAATTTGCTTTTTGACTATCCAAAGATCACAGGTATGTAGGGTGAAGAGAGTTATGGATAGATGTCTCAAAGTCTGAGTATGGCAGAGTCAGTGGACCCAATAGATCTTTCTCGAATAGTCCTTTTACATTTGCTCTGTTACATTTTCAAACAAGAAATATTTTACAAATATTTTGCAAGATATAAGACGACCTAAAGGGCTATTTCTCTCCATTGCTGACACTAAACCATTAGAAACTCAAAAAGGTGTATTTTTGGCATATTTAAAATAGACTCTAGAATACTTTATGTAACTTAAGCTATATTTCCTTTTAAAAAAAATGCAACTGATAGATCACAAATTAAGTTGACTAATCAATACCTCTGACTTCAATGTATATTTCCAGGATTCATGCCAAAGGCAGCAGTCAGACAATGGCATTTTTACACTAGGAGGAAAAAAGTTTCGCATCCACATAACTCACATTCATGAGATAAGCACATTTTCAAAGAGCATCAATGAAATGTTTTTAAACTTAAGAAACCAATAATCTAACAAAAGATTTCTGACAAACTCCATTTATTATATTAGGCTCAGACTGCAAAAGGCTTGACATGCTTTAAAAGTAGCATGACCAATCTTTTACAAACTGGCTAGATTGAATAATGGGGACCAACTATAATCTACACAGAAATCAAACTGCTCCATTATTTATAAAAAATTGTGATGCAAATTTTAAATTCTTGCTAAGGAATGCAAGTGAACTGTCATCAGCATAAAACTATATTTTAAGTAGTGCAAAGAGAATAGTAAAGGGAAGAAATGTGCGACATATATATGTGCGCTTAGTTACATAGCCACAATGTCACTGTACCAAATTATGAGTGATTAGTGGATAGCCTTCCATCACTACATAAATGTAATTTATTGCTTCAGAATGGTCTCAAAAACAATGGTTATACCCAGAAGTATATAATGATTTTGACATTGATTTGTGATTTTAAAAAATACAAATTGTTCACTTAAGGCACCAAACTTCCTTTTGGGTAAATTGGTACATGTCACAAATTTACAGGTGCAGTGAACAAAAACTTCAGTGAAAACATAAATCAGTATTGCTTCCAATTAAAATTAAATTAAACCAAGAGGTTTACTAATTAAACAATTCAGTTTTGATAATAATGTCAATCTTGGTTAATCAAATAACCACAAGAAAAGTTCCTTTAAACATTTCACACATAGCAGTAATAAATTCTCTTGCTCCCTCCAAGTTAATGAGAGGAGTTAATCAGATTTGCTGTAGTTCTGCTTTGCACACCAGCATCATAAAATTTTATAATTTAAATATTCCAGTTTGAGTTTTGCCTCTGCATGAAATCCAGGATCAAGATTCAGTGACATGTGCATATTATTACAAAGAAAATATTAACTGCATCTTATAGTCACTCTAGCAAGTCTTAGATATATTATTGCCTTCAAGTTGGAAAGTTGATCAAATGCCAATGACGACCTGAACAGACTGAATAAGCACAATGAATTTCCAATAAAGTAAAATTTAAAAAGGCACAGAGTTGAAGGCTTACAGTTCTATTTTTGCAGGCTGATTAGCCAGCACTCCTTCAGATGTTAACATGACTCCAAATAAGTGCTGGGGGTGGGGTACAAAAGAACAGCCTTCAGCAAAGCAGCTACTTCTGGTTACTAAGAACAAAAGGCAAAGACAGTTAAACAGATCACAAGTTTGTAAGCTGAGCCAATAAGAAATGTATTAAAATGTAATGACGGAAAGAGAGGAAGAGTGAAATGTAGCCTAGGTATTCCCTTCAGTATTTACTGACTGTTGCAGCCTGAGTAGCTCTTTCAGTTTCCCCATTGACTAGTTTGAGATTGACAATTCGTAGAGATTACAACAGGCGGACACCGGCTATTCCCCGGTGCCACGCCCTGGTGCCCGGACACTGGCCCCAAAAGGAGCGGTCCCTGGATCTAACCTGCAGGCCGTGAGCAACAGTGGAGATGCGGCCGCTCCAAGGGCCTGAAAAGAGAGGGAGAGGGAGAGGTTAGGGACCCCACCCCGACCGCTAACCCCGAACCCTGTCTCCCCAGGCCACACGGGCCCTGAGCCCCCACACCCGGTTTTTTTTAAAAAACATTAGGAGTAGTGCCCAGACGTCCAACGTGAGACGACCGTACAAGGAGTGCGGCAGGCTGCAGCCGAGCTAAAAATAAAAGTGGCCCTGGCCCAAAAAGTAACCGCCCCGGGCAGAGCAGGGTAGGGCAGGGCAGGGCCCCTACAACCCACCACCTACCAGCCGCCCGGCCCATCTTCGACCCTTTTACCGGCTGCAGAGTCAGAGTGAGCCGGGCAAAAGAAGCAGGACCATTTGGCTCAGTGACAACAAGCACCGCTAGCGCGGCCACTCTCACCTTCTCTTCCTCCGATACCTGCTCCTCATGATCCGCCATCTTGGCCCGGGCTGTAAATAACTGACGCGCGGCCCCGCGCTCACCCGCCGCATCCTGGGTAAAACGTCAGCGTGCGCGCCCCACCAGCCTCCACCCCCGCTCCCCCAAGCCCCGCCCCCTTCCAACGGCGCCGGCGTGCGCGCTCCCTGCTCCCATACCCACACGGGGGCGGCGCCGAGCGTGCGCGCCCTCTAACGGAGAGGGCGTGTGGAGGCGTGGCATTTAAAGTATTCTTTGTAAACTTGTTCAGTGCAGTTTATTTAATGGTGAATGTCTTTGGACTACCATTCACGTCAATAATAATGCATTGGTTACAAATTTAATTTACAAAGTAATTACAATCAGTTACAAAGATTGCAAAGGATACAACAATTTGGTTCAAAGCCAAATGGGTGGCACAGTGGTTAGCACTGCTGCCTCACAGCGCCTGAGAACCGGGTTCAATTCCTGACTCAGGTGACTGACTGTGTGGAGTTTGCACGTTCTCCCCGTGTCTGTGTGGGTTTGCTCTGGTTTCCTCCCACAGTCCTAAGATATACAGGTTAGGTGATTTGGCCATGCTAAATTGCCTGTAGTGTTAGGTTAGGGGTATGGGTGGGTTGTGCTTTGGCAGGTTGGTGTGGACTTGTTGGGCCGAAGGGCCTGTTTCCACGCTGTAAGTAATCTAATCAAATGAAACTCGTGCATTTTTGCTGACTTAAAAAAAATGCAACATTTTGTTTTACACCTTCACCCTGAATCTTATTCACACTTGGCTTTTCCTTTCTTCTCCTTTTTCCCATTTGCTACCATCAGCTTGTTTTTTGATTTGAGTATCCTGTTAACTATTCCATTGCCATTCAGAACTGCTTTTCCATCTTTTATGAGCTCTTGTTTGGCTCCCTGTCATGAAAGTTTGCAAAGAGGAGTGGCATTAAGATACAAGTGCCCAGTGCATCCACCTTTGGAGAGGATAAGCAATGTGGCCTATCATAACATGAAACTGCACCAGTTGCAAGATGATCAAGTATCACTTCCACCAGAGATATTTTTGAAACTGTGAACCACAAGCTGCTAATCTGCAATATAGATACATAACAATATGGATAACATAATTCATATGAGCTCAAAAAAATTTTCCCTCCATTTACCCATTTGATTCTGATCCACCGGGGTAAACATTGTGAAGTGATGATATACGTGCAGGAAGCTGACCTGGTTAAAATTATTCCTCAATATAAAAAATACTGTATCTAAAAATTCATTCCCTTGTGAAACTAAATACCACCAGAAGGTCGGCACTATATGTATTTCATTGACATCATCTGTATAGTTGACAGTTTGGCAAATATAACTGTATTCTGCTGCTCTTGCAACAAGGGATGGTGGCACAGTGGTTAGTACTGCTGCCTCACAGCGCTAGAGACCTGGGTTCAATTCCCACCTCAGGTGACTGACTGTATGGAGTTTGCATGTTCTCCCTGTGGTAAGGGGTAAATGTATGGGTGGGTTGTGCTCCGGCTTGTTGGGCTGAAGGGCCTGTTTCCACACTGTAAGTAATCTAATCAAAGGAAGAGCTCTTTAATGATGCATAAATTTAGTATAACCATTGCAAAGTTGTAGAGATAAAATAAGCAGACATAGTAGCTGAAAAGGCTCCCTGTTCTTCTTCTATTATGGACCAAATCACGAAAAGTGGTAAAGATTACTCACTGCCAATGTAGGCAGGAGGTTGAGCAATTCATCAACTTCATCAACACATTCCACCCTGACCTTAAATTTACCTGGACCATCTCTGACACCTCCCTCCCCTTCCTGGACCTCTCCATCTCCATTAATGACAACCGACTTGATACTGACATTTTTCACAAACCCACCGACTCCCACAGCTACCTGGATTACACCTCTTCCCACCCTACCTTTTGCAAAAATGCCATCCCGTATTCCCAATCCCTCCGCCTCCGCCGTATCTGCTCCCAGGAGGACCAGTTCCACCATAGAACACACCAGATGGTCTCCTTCTTTAGAGACCGCAATTTCCCTTCCCACGTGGTTAAAGATGCCCTCCAACGCATCTCGTCCACATCCCGCACCTCCGCCCTCAGACCCCACCCCTCCAACCATAACAAGGACAGAACGCCCCTGGTGCTCACCTTCCACCCTACAAACCTTCGCATAAACCAAACCATCTGCCGACATTTCTGCCACCTCCAAAAAGACCCCACCACAAGGGATATATTTCCCTCCCCACCCCTTTCCGCCTTCCGTAAAGACCGTTTCCTCCGAGACTACCTGGTCAGGTCCATGCCCCCAATCCCCCCCAACAACCCACCCTCTCATCCTGGCACTTTCCCCTGCCACCACAGGTAGTGTAAAACCTGTGCCTACACCTCCTCCCTCACCTCTATCCAAGGCCTTAAAGGAGCCTCCCACATCCATCAAAGTTTTACCTGCACATCCACTAATATCATTTATTGTATCCGTTGCTTCCAATGCAGTCTCCTTTAGATTGGGGAGACTGGGCACCTTCTAGCAGAGTGCTTTAGGGAACATCTCCGAGACACCTGCACAAATCAACCACACCAACCCGTGGCCCAACATTTCAACTCCCCCTCCCACTCTGCCGAGGACATGGAGGGCCTGGGCCTCCTTCACCGCCGCTCCCTCACAACCACACGGCTGGAGGAAGAAGGCCTCATCTTCCGCCTCAGAACACTTCAACCCCAGGGCATCAATGTGGACTTCAACAGTTTCCTCATTTCCCCTTCCCCCACCTCACCCTAGTTCCAAACTTCCAGCTATCCCCATGACTTGTCCGGACTTGTCCTGCCTGCCTATCTTCTTTTCCACCTATCCACTCCACCCTCTCCTCCCTGACCTATCACCTTCATCCCTTTCCCCACTCACCCATTGTACTCTATGCTACTTTCTCCCCACCCACACCCTCCTCTAGCTTATCTCTCCATGCTTCAGGCTCACTGCCTTTATTCCTGATGAAGGGCTTTTGCCCGAAACATCGATTTCGCTTCACTTTGGATGCTGCCTGAACTGTTGTGCTTTTCCAGCACCACTAATCCAGAATCCAGTGACTTCATCAAAGACCAGTTTTCCGCAGTCTGCAGTGTTAAAGCTGATTCAATTATCTGCCCATAAAACCCTAAGACATAGAAGGAGAGGTTGGCCATTCAGACCATTGAGTCTCCTATGCCATTCAGTGAGATCATGACTCGTGATAATTCTGAACTCTACATTTCTGCCTTTTCTCCATAGCCCTTGATTCCCTTACTAATTAAATATCTATCTATCAGCCTTGAATATACAGATTCACAAACCTCTGAAAGAAGAAATTCTTCCTCATCCTGGTTCTACATATGTGACCCCTTATTTTGAGATTATGCTCTCTGGTTTGAGACTCTCCCATAAGAGGAAACAACCTTACCATGTCCACCCTGTCAAGTCCACTAGGAATCTTAAATATTTCAATAAGATGGCTTCTCATTCTTCTTAATTCCAAGGAGTACAAGGTCAATCTACACAACCTCTAAACCGAGTGAACCTTCTATCGGCTGCCTCCAATGCCTGTATATCACCCCTAGATAACAGGCCCAAACTGTTCACAGTATTCCAGCTGGATTCTGACTTCTGCCTTGTATGCAAGGGAGAAACTGTACTAAAATAACAGCATATTTCATCATGGGCTGTCAATCTAAACCGAAGCAGAAACTGCTGGAGGTACTCAACACTATCTGGCAATACCTTGGCAGAGGGAGAAACAGAATCATTGCCCCAGATTTTCTGATGGGGAGATCGTCATTGTGCCAGTGTCAATTGAAGTTTTTCTTCAGGATCTTGTAGAAGTATCAATGTTGCTGACTCTGCAACATTCCTCAGGATGTTGAAGTTTCCTGTGAGACTGGGTGTGATGTATTACAGTTGATGTTATGTTGGGACAGTCATGTGACACTACAGAGTGTTCAGTCAGTGCCCACGGGTTATTCAGACTTTGGTTGAGCTTTGACAGTGTACACTTCAGAATAAGAGGAGACCACATTGAGAGCAACTGATACAGTAGATGAGGTAGGTGGATGCACAGGAAAATCTACTGTGTCCATTGCTCTCGATGTAGTTTCCTCTACATCAGGGAGACAGGATGCCAACTTACAGAGAGTTTCAAGGAACATTTCTGGGACACACGCACAAAACAACTCCACTACCCTATGGCCGACCACTTCAACTTCCCCTCCCACTCCCCCAAGGACATGCAAGTTTTGGACTTCTTCCACTGCCAAATCCAAGCCACCCGACAACTGGAGGAAGAACATTGCATCTTCCACCTTGGGACTCTTCAACCACATGACATCAACATCAACTTCACCACTTTCCAAATCTCCCCTGTCCCCTCCTCATCCCAGATCCGACCCTCCAACTCGGCACTGCCCTCTTGATCTGTCCTACCTGTCCATCTTCCTTCCCATTTATCTGCTCTACCCTTCCCACCGATCTATCACTATCACCCTACCACCTGCATCCACCTATCACCTTCCCAGCCCCCTTCCCCCTCCGCATTCCTGATGAAGGGTTTATGCCCGAAAAATCAACTCTACTGCCCCTCAGATGTTGTCTGACCTGCTGTGCTTTTTCAGTGCCACAGTTTTCGACTCTGACTCTCCAGCATCTGCAGTCCTCACTTTCTACTTCATTCTGGCCA
The DNA here is from genome assembly GCF_020745735.1 of Hemiscyllium ocellatum. Taxonomy (NCBI): domain Eukaryota; kingdom Metazoa; phylum Chordata; class Chondrichthyes; order Orectolobiformes; family Hemiscylliidae; genus Hemiscyllium; species Hemiscyllium ocellatum. The sequence goes on from NC_083419.1 coordinate 31,965,106, forward strand.
CAAACAGGTAAGCACCCAAAACAGAATACTAGGACCCTGAGAGAGATTCCTTATTTGGAATTACAGTCAAACACTTTGGAGAGTTCTGACTGACTTAAGCTGAATAGTTATTAAGCAAATGTTAGAGGATTAGAAACCTGATTGAATTCCAGGATAACAATTAAAATGAAGGTCCATGCTCACCACAATCCCCCTCCCATTTCCCTGATACCCCCAGATGTGAAATACTCTAGACCTGACCACTTGACTGGCCACTGATCTGCCATCCCCTCGACTCAATAACATCATCACACCCTGACCCAGCTCTCCTGGATTAGTAATTTCAATTCACCACCCAAACCTAAGCACTCATCCACTTACCTCCTGCTGCACCTCTTCACCCACCTACCGTCTTCCACCTGCCACCCCTGCACTTTCCCACTCACCCACCTGGCACACAAATTCTTCATATGCTTGGCACTCTTACCCTTCTCACACACCTGCCAGTCATGCCTTCTCCCTCCTGACATCCTATTCCCTCACCCACCTACATACTTCACCCCCATACTCCTTTCCCCACATCCCACCCAACCAACTTAACCTGCCAAGAACAAGCAAGCCGCCCCCCCCCAGCTCACATTCAAGTCACCACTAACTTTTCTTCCACCACTAGGCACCCTTACCCTTTGCCACATAGCACCCTATCCTCACCCTTATCTTAGATACACTTAGATATACCTTCATTTGATAGCTTTCAGAGTGGCTTCGAGTCCTTTAAATCACAGCATACAAGCACTGGCTACTGAAAATGTTGTAGGGGCGTAGCTTCTACGCTGATCCTATTCACTCCAGTATTTATGATTCCTGGATTATCTTCCCTGTAACTGCTGAGAAAGATCCTGGCTAGAAATTCATGGGGAGAACTGATCAGAATACTTGGGATGATTTTTATCTTGGAATATGACTTCTTCAAAACTGCAATTCTACTAATTCAATATTCCATCTGAATACATTTCCACAATCGCAAAGATGAACTCTTCCATAAACCACAGAGCACTCAGAAAATAGATCATAGATTTTCTTTGCTTTGCATTAAAAACAATCTTTTGACAATTTTTTAGAAGACTTGTAGCTCAGATTGATAAGAAGTATGTAAGTTAGCTCACTGAGCTTGAAGGTTTGGTTTCAGAAGTTTCGTCACCATAGTAGACTCTCACTGATGATGTTACCTAGTATGGTGACGAAACGTCTGAAAACATACCTTCAAGCTCAGCGAGCTAACTTACATACAATTCGTTGATGCATTTGAGAGAGTAAGCTGGTGTAGTTTTATTATTATGGCTGAAAATGTTTTTAAATTTACCAAATGTGTCTAGTCCTCCATCCCAAGTCACCTAATTTTAAATAATTTAAAATGCTTAAAAAAAATACATTGGACAATTTTACAAGTTTCTTAGTGAATTAAATAGCCCACTTCGTCCAGTCTCTGGATAATTGAAGACTTGACATGCCCTGAACGATGCATACTGTGATCTCTCAGAAGACCCAGTGTACTGACCAAGACATAATTGTACAGAAATTCAAATTTCTGATCAGCAAACAAAGAATAAAGGTAACAGTAAAGGTGAACCCACACTGTTGGCATCATTCTGCATTGTAAGCCAGCTGATCAGCCAACTGAGCTAACCACCTTTAAACAATGGAATATAACCATAGGAAATTCTTGCTAAAACTATATACAGCTCTTAGGCCACACCTGGAATAATGTGAATAGTTTAGGTCCCCTTATCTAAGAAACTTGGAGGCAGTCAAATGAAGGTCCATGAGGTTGACCCCAGATTTGGAGGGATTTTCTTATAAATAGAGACTAAGTAGTTTTGTGTTGCTGGTTAAAGCACAGCAGGTTAGGCAGCATCCAAGGAATAGGAAATTCGACATTTCGGGCACAAGCCCTTCATCAGGAATGAGGAGAGTGTGCCAAGCAGGCTAAGATAAAAGGTAGGGAGGAGGGACTTGGGGGAGGGGCGATGGAGATGTGATAGGTGGAAGGAGGTCAAGGTGAGGGTGATAGGCCGGAGTGGGGTGGGGGCGGAGAGGTCAGGAAGAAGACCTGCTTGGCACACTCTCCTCATTCCTGATGAAGGGCTTGTGCCCGAAACGTCGAATTTCCTATTCCTTGGATGCTGCCTAACCTACTGTGCTTTAACCAGCAACACATTTTCAGCTGTGATCTCCAGCATCTGCAGACCTCATTTTTTACCCGAAGATTTTAACCTACTGCGAATCCTCTTGCAAGGATGCCTTCCTTGAAGAAGCTCTCTTCCTCCCTCTACAAGGATTTCAGTGAGTCTCTCTCTCTCTGCACCCCCCAGGTCATCTCCTCTGCACAGAAACTCTTCAGCCACGTTCTCAAACAGACTTGTTACCAGAGCCACATCTCCTTCCTCAGCACCTGCCTACGGAACCGACTGATCCCACACGGACTCCGAACTACATTCCAACCAACAAAATTTGGACCCAACCAGGACAACCTGTACCTACAACAAATCCGAAGCCTCCAGCATCAGACCTCCCTCCGGATCCTCCGCTCCACCTTTGACTCAGATTTCTCCAGTTTCCTCATTTCCCCTCCCCCCACCTTGTCTCAGTAGGTTCCCTCAACTCAGCACCGCCCTCCTAACCTGCAATCTTCTTCCTGACCTCTCCGCCCCCACCCCACTCCGGCCTATCACCCTCACCTTGACCTCCTTCCACCTATCACATCTCCATCGCCCCTCCCCCAAGTCCCTCCTCCCTACCTTTTATCTTAGCCTGCTTGGCACACTCTCCTCATTCCTGATGAAGGGCTTGTGCCCGAAACGTCGAATTTCCTATTCCTTGGATGCTGCCTAACCTGCTGTGCTTTAACCAGCAACACATTTTCAGCTGTGATCCTCAGCATCTGCAGACCTCATTTTTTACCCTTACTGAGTAGTTTTGGGCCTGTACACTTTGGAGTTTAGAGGAATGAGAGGAAACTTTATTGAAATATAGAAGATTGTTATGGGACTTTACAGGGTTGATACTGAGAGGTTGCTTCCCTTATGGGAGAGTCTAGGACTACAGCATAATCTCAGAGCAAAGGGTCACCTACTTCAGGCAGAAATGAGGAAGAATTTCTTCTCTTGGTTGGTTGTGAATCTGTGGAAGTCCTCACCATGGAGCGCTGTAGAGATTGGGTTGTTGAGTACATTTCAGGTTGAAATAAATAGGTTTTTAATCCATAAGGAAATCAAGGGTAATGGTGAAAAGACAGGAAAGCAGAGATGAGGATTATCAGATCAACCATGATCTCATTGAATGTTGGAGCAAACTTGATGAGCAGAATAGCCTATTTCTGCTCCGGTACCTTATCATTTGGAATGTTCTGTAAAAATCTTACACGTGAAGTTAGAGTCAGTGTTTGGGCCTAGTTACCTTAATATTGGCCAGGAAAGGTTAGGGGAATTAATATCAACCCTAACTCTTGGCTAATGAGAAACTGACTCCCCAAGCAGCCACACAGACTCCCCATTTCCCTCTCCATCTGCTACAAAGACACCTTAGCCACAGATATCTGATTGAACCGACTGCCCATGGACACCTGACCTCTCCCACAGATATGTGAGACTCCAACCATCTAACACCCACTAGAATGCAATCATCCCCCCATTCCACATTGTCACCTAACTAACCTTCCACCGATACGTCATCATCTAACCCAGCAACCTCTGCCTCCACCCATGGAAACCTGTACACATTCTACCAATCCCAATCACCTACCCTCCCGCATCCACCACTACCACCAACTGACCCTCTCTGGGCATACACCTGATTCCAACACCCCTTGATGCCTGTCAATATCATGCCCGATGGATAGCTGTCTGATTCTACCCCTGACAATTCCCCAAAGATACCTACTCCACTCTACCACAGACATCTGACATTGCACTGCCCCATATTCCTGAATGTCCACCTCAAAACCATGCCAACCTCCAGTCTCTTCTTCTAGTCACTCTTGTATGTACTTTATGCACTTCGCTCTCTCAGTAACTGTCAATGCCTTTTTGAGTCCTTTAAACCTTTTACTTACTATATTAGGGCAACTATTACCTTACAAATTGCCGTACCTTGCTCTACAATACTAATTTTACACTGAGTAGATTTCTAATTGGTTACGTGTGACAGAGGATTTGAGCCAAGCCAGATACAGAATTCCTTTATGCCCTTGGGGGTCTTGTGGTGCAGTGGTAATGCTCCTACCTCTGGGCTAGAAAACCAAGGTTCAAGTCCCACCTGCTACAGAGATGGATAAAACATCTCTGAACAGGTTGACTAGGATATGTGTGTATATGTACCTTTAAATATGTATTTGAAAACTAAGTGGTGAATAAAATATTGCTTGCTAGCTCAGTCTGTCCAAGACAAAACAAAAGTACTGTGAACACTTTTTTAAAGTTCTGAATAAGGCAAAGTGCTTAAAGGCAAGTAAGGCAAAGTGGAGATTCTGCAACCATCCAAATAGGCACAAAATGAGTGAGTTCTTAGAGAGCAAGCAAATAGCCTAACATAAAATCAATGCTTGAGTTGGATTTTTTTTAACATCGGAGAGCGGCAGGAGCTGGGCGGAAGTGAGGGCGAAGCAGAGAGGCTGTTGGGAAGGCAAGTGATTGCTACTTAAGTAGGTGTGTTTGAGTGGGTGGAGTTGAGGAACCACAAAGGCAAAAAAACCATTATGGGAGTTATGTACAGACTTCCTAACAGTGGTCAGGACCAGCGGTGCAAGATGTACCAAGAAATAGATAAAGCATGTCAGACAGGCAAGGTCACGGTGATGATGGGGGACTTCAATATGCAGGATGAAAAATGTTGCCGGTGGATCCAAAGAAAAGGAATTCATGGAATGCTTACAGGATGGCTTTTTGGAACAGCTTGTGATGAAGCCCACAAGGAAGCAGGCTGTTCTGGACTTAGTGCTATGTAATGAGTCAGACCCTATAAAACATGTTAATGTAAGGGAACACTTAGGAGGCAGTGATCATAATATGGTAGAGTTCAGTCTGCAATTTGAAAGAAAGAAGATAAAATCTGATATAATGGTGTTACAGTTAAATAAAGATAATTACAGGGGCATGAGAGAGGAACTGATGAAAATTGACTGGAAGCAGAGCCTAGCGGGGAAGACAATAGAGCAACAATGGCAGGAGTTTCTCGGTGTACTTGAGGACACAGTACAGAGGTTCATCCCAAAGAAAAGAAAGGTTACCTGGGGAGGAGATTAGACAGCAATGACTGACAAAGGAAGTCAGGAAATGTATCAAAGAAAAAGAAACAGCCTATAAAGTGGCCAAGAGTAGTGGGAAATCAGAAGAACTGGGAAGGCTACAAAAACAAGTGGAGGATGACAAAGAGAGAAATAAGGAAGGAGAGGATCGAATATGAAGGTAGGCGAGCCAGTAATATTAGTAATGATATTAAAAGTTTCTTTCAGTACATAAGAAACAAACAAGAGGCAAAAGTAGACATTGGGCTGTTCCAAATTGTTGCTTGAAGGTGAATGTTGGGAGATAAAGAAATAGCTGAAGAACTTAATAAGTATGGTGCATCAGTCTTCACAGTGGAAGACATGAGTAATATTCCAACAATTAGGGAGAGTCAGGGGGCAAAGTTGAGTATGGTAGCCATTACAAAAGAGAAATTGCTAGAAAAGCTAGAAGGTCTAAAAATTGTTAAATCTCCTGGTCCCAATGAGCTACATCCTAAAGTTCTGAGGGAGGTGGCTGAGGAGATAGCTGAGGCATTGGTTGTGATCTTTCAAATGTCACTGGAGTCAGGGAAAATCCAGATGATTGGAAAATCATTTTTGTAACCCCCTTGATCAAGAAAAAGTCAGACAAAAGGTGGAAAATTATAGGCCATTTGCCTAACCTTGGTTGTTGGTAAAATTCTAGAATCCATCGTTCAGGATGAGATTTCTAAATTCTTGAAGTGCAGGGTCAGATTAGAATACGTTAGCATGGATTTAGTAAGGGTAGGTTGTGCCTGACAAACCTGTTAGAATTCTTTGAAGAGGTAACAAGTAGGTTAGGCCAGGGAAACCCAGTGGATGTTATCTATCTAGACTTCCAAAAGACTTTTGATAAGGTGCCTCACAGGAGGCTGCTGAATAAGGTGAGGGCCCATGGTGTTCAAGGAGATCAACTGGCATGGATTGAAGATTGGCTGTCTGACAGAAGGCAGAGAGTTGGGATAAACGGTTCTTTTTTGGAATGGCAGCCAGTGGCAAGTGGTGTCCCACAGGGTTCAGTTTTGGGGCCGCAGCTGTTCACTTTATATATTAATGATCTGGTTGAAGGGACTGGGGACATTCTAGCAAAGTTTGCCAATGATACGAAGTTAGGTGGACAGGCTGCAGCAAGATTTAGACCATTTAGGAGAGTGGTCCAGGAAATGGCTGATGAAATTCAACATGAGCAAATGTGAGGTTTTGCACTTTGGAAAAATGGTTACGGCATGGACTATTTTCTAAATGGTGAGAAAATTCATAAACCAAAGTGCAAAGGGATCTGGGAGTGCTAATCCAGGATTCTCTAAAGGTAAACTTACAGGTTGAGTCCGTGATTAAGAATGCGAATGTAATGTTGTCATTTATTTCAAGAGGGTTGGAATATAAAAGCAGCGATGTGCTTCTGAGACTTTATAAAACTCTCATTAGGCCTGATTTACTGTGTCCAATTTTGGGCCCCACACCTCAGGAAGGACATACTGGCACTGGTGCGCATCCAGCGGAGATTCACACAATGATCCCTGGTGTGGTAGGCCTAACATATGGTGAACGGTTGAGGATCCTGGGATTGTATTCATTAGAGTTTAGAAGGTTGAGAGGAGATCTAATAGAAACTTACAAGATAATGCATGGCTTAGAAAGTGTGGATGCTGGGAAGTTGTTTCCATTAGGCAAGGAGACTAGGACCTGTGGGTACATCTTGAGAATTAGAGGGGCTCAATTTAGATGAGTAGACATTTCTTCAGCCAGAGAGTGGTGGGACTGTGGAATTCATTGCCATGGAGCGCAGTGGAGGCTGGGGACATTGAACGTCTTCAAGGCAGAGATTGATCAATTCTTGATCTTGCAAGAAATTAAGGGCTATGGGGAGAATGCGGGTAAGTGGAGTTGAAATGCCCATCAGCCATGATGAAATGGCAGAGTAGAGTTGATGGGCCGAATGGCCTTACTTCCACCACCATGTGTTATGGTTTTATGGTCTTATGGATTTTTGTTATTGCATGGAAAGTAACCAGACAGCAGCATTACAATGAAAGGTGTTGGTGTGCTTCAAACAGCAGCATGAAGTGGGCCAGAGATGTGGCAAGGCTGGATGTCCAATGCCAACCTCAATGGAAGAAGAGTGCAGGTGGTTATTTCTCATGGAGTGTACACTGATATGTTGGGGACTGTTGTCCAAGATGGAGAGCTGGGGGCTGGAGGCACCATGTACCTGGTCTGACTTTCATGTCAGGGATTACTGCTATCTTATTTCTCTCCCTGTGTGGCAGAATAACAAATTGCAAAGGGAGAGATTAGGTACTGATGAGGTATTACTACATGTAAATAGGCCTCTCGCCACTCACTGACAAAGTTCTCATCTCACCATTTAAACATTGGGTGGAAAACCAGAGTTTTTTCACAACATCAAGAATCTTATTTTTCTGATTTTGCTGCACTTTCCCAATTGACTCACCACTGTTCACATTATTAAGAAGCTCGAAGTTTTACCTTCACATCGAATATACACTTCATTTCATTCTGCTAAATGGAGTAGATGACAAACGGATGTGGCAATTCAGGACTGGGTATCTGTGAGATGCTAAGGTAACAGAATTCTAATCCAGTACAATCTGCAAACTCATGGCCTGGCATATCCCCCACGCTACCATCAAGGCAGGGGATCAACTTCATTCAATGAATATATTAGAGAGTATCCCAGAAGCAGGACCAGGCATAACTAAAATTGAGGTGTTCACCTGTTTAAGAAACAGGACAATTTGTATGCCAATCTGCATAACAAGTGAATGATAGGCAGGATTTACACAATTAATGGATCAGATCAAAGTTTTGCAACCTTGCCACATTCAGAAAGCAATGGTGGTGGGCAATTAAACAACATACTGGAGGAGGAGCTTCACAAATATCCCCATCTTGAGCGACAGGAAAGCTCACAGAATACCATCGCTAGAGATAAGGCTGAAGAACTCGCAAGAACCTTCAGCTAAAAACTGTGAAGCAGATGATCCACCTCAGCCTCCTCCAGTGGCCCCTACCATCACAGATGCCAATCTTTAGGCAATTTGATTCACTCCACATGATAAGACTGCAAAATGTAGGAGCAGAAGTTGGCCATTCAGCCCATCAAGTAAAAAGTGAGGTCTGCAGATGCTGGAGGTCAGAGCTGAAAATGTGTTGCTGGTTAAAGCGCAGCAGGTCAGGCAGCATCCAAGGAACAGGAAATTCGATGTTTTGGGCAAAAGCTTTTGCCCGAAACGTTGAATTTCCTGTTCCTTGGATGCCGCCTGACCTGCTGCGCTTTAACCAGCAACACATTTTCAGCGCATTCAGCCCATCAAGTCTGCTTTGCCATTGAATGAAATCGTGGCTGACCTAATACTCTTCAACTCCACTTTTTGCTTTTTCCCTATAACCATTGATTCCTTTACTGGTTAAAAATGTGTCTATTTCATATTGAATGTACTTAATGACCCAGTCTTAGCAGTCCTCTGCAGTAAAGGATTCCACAGATTCACTATCCTCCAAAAGAAGAAATTCCTCCTCATTTCTGTTTTAAATGTGTGATTCCTTATTCTGAGATTATGCCCTTTAGTCCTCGACTGTTCTATAAGGGGAAAAAGCTTCTCTGCATTTACCCTTTAAAGTCCCTCAGAATCATATATGTTTCAACAAAGTTGCCTCTCATTCTTCTAAATTGTGATGAGTACAGGCCCTAACTATTCAACGTCTCCTCTTAACACAATCCCTCCATATTTGGTATCAGCCCGAGGAACCTTCTCGGGACTGCCTCCAATGCTGGAATGTCCTTCCTTAGCAAAGGGGCCCAAAACTGTTCACTGTATTCCATCTGTGGTCTGACACATGCCTTGTATCATTTTAGCAAATCCTCCCTATTTTCAAACTCTCACATTCCCTTTAAAATAAAGTTCTCCATTCAATTTGCCTTCCTTATTACCAAATGTTTTTAAACAGAAAGTTGATTTTTGGGGTAATATTCACTCATGGTGTTAAAATTGTTTTATAACTGTTGGGGTTAATTATGTGATAATTAATGTAGTATTCATGAACCCCTGTACACTTTATATCAGTAAATGTGTGTTCGTCCTCCCAAATCATTGAACCAATTAAAGCATTGAATAACACAGTCATAGAGATTCTGGTTGTCCGATGTTTCATCAATTCATTAATCTTAGCCATGGCAAAGATAGGACCACAAACATACATCCTCAGAATATCTGGACTAAGGAGGGAGGCAATTGACCAGGCTACTCACTTTATTGCCATCCATTGATGTCTGCTGGAAGCATGTGTATGTATGGACATTATGACACCACAACTGGATCAAATTGTTACAAGCTTGTGTCTGAATAATTGGTACTGTCACTCGTGACAAATGCAAAAAGATTTTTTAAAAGAAGGGAAAATGGGTGTCTTGTTTTCTACAACATAGAAATTAATGATGTCAGGAGAAGAAGCTGAAAATCTGTGTCCAAACGTTAAAAATAAACTCACCTTTCTGAATGTGGCAATGATGATGGACATTTTATTGCAAGGCTCACTCGAGGGTGCTGGCAATGGAACAGCCTTCCTATTTCAATATTCACCTAAGTATTGATATAGCAGCCAGCAACAATTTCTTTAAGAACTACCGGTTTGATCTGTCAACCTGGTTTTCCTGAAGTGTCTTTTACAATCAGGGAAATCAGATGGAAATCTGAAGCAGATACTAAGTCTCTTATTTGCAGAAGCTATCGACACCTACCATATATCAGGTGGCATATTTTATGGTTCCAATTAGTCTGTGCTTTCACCTCACTTTAGCATAAGTTTTGGTGGCCTTGTAGTGCCTGGCAAATGGATACAATGCTAATTAATTTCTAGTCCTTAACTGCAATAGCTTTAGATCTGATAACATTTATTTTACATCTAATAAATTCATTTATAATCCTTTTTATTTACTAGTTTTTAGATTATACAATATTCTGCATATTTCCCAATTTTTCTCAATTAAACACAATGAATGAAATAATGATACTAAATGTCATTGTCTGCATTGTTCAGCTTAATGGATAATAACTAAAAAATAGGATTTTCATTTGACCATTTATAACAATGTTGTTACTCATTAAGTCTCAAAAAATATCACTTGCACATTAGAGGTAACAGTTTGTGAAGTAGCCTCATAATTATCCAGATAGGGAATTAATGACAGGGAAATTGCAAGGAGAATATTAACACATTTAAGGGAGATCAAACTGTTAATGCCTGTCTTGCATACCTTCGGTCATCTTCTTTGCCATCTGTGAAGACTTGAAGATGTATCACATTCTTAGTCTGAGTTAATATTTATAAAGTATTATAGTATTAAAATATCACAGTTAAAGTTTAAATGATACAGATATCAGAGTTTTTTATGTGCATTAAGCAAATTGTTAGATCATTATAACAGATGACTATTTCAAATCTTCCTCAACACCATTTACTTGGTTGTTAACATTTTTTCCTTTGATGCAGTACTTTATCAATTACATGGGAGTATAATTTCTGCCTTGAAAACAACATAATGGAATATGCTAATAATGTATAAAGTACAATGTTTAATGGCATGCATCCTGATACATAACCGATAAATAAAACACCGGTGATTCTTTCTGAATGACACCAACAATTCCATCTTAGTGGTAAGCTGACTTTAAAGTTTTACAACATACTATCAAACAATTATTCCGGAAATGTGTAATAAACAAAATAGTCAAAGTGCACATGGTAGCTTGCAGTTGTTTCATAAGATGTTGAATGTAGCACCATTTTCGTAAAACAAACAAATGTCAATGTAACAACCTGACAGCAAACATCTGAGCTAAGCATTTCCTATTGCTCAGTGAGGAATTTCTAATCAAGGCTTTATCTCAGGGATGTCTACATGAAAGAACTTATGATGGCAATATGGTAACTGCAGCAGATTTTCATGCCACCCAACGAGTGCAGTACAAACTTTTGGAATACCTTTCAACTAAAACAAGGCACATTACACGTTTTATTATAATACACATATTTTGTTAGTGTCCTAATCCCTTTTAACATTATTGTATGCCCGTTTTCTCTATTTCTCTCACAATCACAAACTCATGGTATGGTATAAGTACTTACAATTCCTTAATATTTGATCGAGGTGAATCAACCCTCATGTGAACCCAGAGCAGACTAATCAATTCTGAAGGACAGCAGAACCATTTACAATTTCTGCCTCACTGATCTGGATAAAGTTCAAAATGAAGGTGAAGGAAAAGTCACCATAGTCCCAGAGAACCGCAGGGCTGCTATCTCACTAGAGAGAGATGAAGAGTAATGAGTTCTTACTGCAGACAATCATTTTGGAGAGGAATTCCCATTTCAAAGTTTAGTGTAGTTCATAGGGTGAGCTGTAAGTGCTGTTAATCTGTGCCTAATATTACTCCATCTTTTGCCTAACTTTCAAAATCTGGAATTCATGGCTATGCCAAATTAATTCCATCAAAGGAAGCTAAAAGGATTGATTTTATACTCTGTGGTCTCCAGACCTTTTGTAGCAAGGCCTACTGAACAGTGATTGGGAATGGTTAATTTTTCCCCCATTAAAGTTTACATCCAAGTGGTGATGCAACCAATTCTGACACTCAGCTCTTAACCAGAAATCAAAACAGACCCTTGTGACATAAATCCATCATGACTACATTAATATATGTCATTAACCCAGTGAGACTTTGTCACAGGAATAGAATACTCCCAATGTTACTAGTTACTTTGTCATCTGGAGAGCGATTCAGACTATCCTGTTTGCTGTGTGATGTCATAATTTTGGTGCTATCTTTGGAAACACAACGCCATTCCTTTAACATTCCCAAACCAGCTTGATTAGAATTTCACATTTATCTAAATTGCTGAGAATACCTAATTCATGATTCATGCATTTTAGAACCTTACTTTAGTTGTAAAGTGTAACTTGGCGACTGAAAAATTACAGTTTTAAATAGAAAATGGATTGGATGCTACTTAAAGGATTGGGGTAGATGAGTTAGAGATACAAAACAGCAGCTGGAGAAACTTAATGCATGGTTAGACGCTCCTCTACTTTTCATGCTTTCTCCTTTCAATGTGAAATCAGCATATTTTATCTCTCCCTATTTTCCCTGAGAAGGTGGTGTCTTACTGCACTTTGCCCCAACTGCTCTCCATCTGTAACAGGTATACATTAATGCTGTTCGGGAATTCCAGGATCTTGAGTCTGTAGAAGTGAAGCATCGGCGATCTAATTCCTAGTCAGGATGGTGTGTGACTTTGGAGGGATCCAAATGGTAAACTCCATCGGGAGACTGGTCAGGTTGGTTGCAGAACTACAGAAATAACATGCCTGAGACAGTTACCATCAGGGCTTGCAGGGTTTCCAGTCTGGCTGAAAATGATTCCGAATGAGGGCATCATGGGATTCCCTCATACAACTCTGCATCTCGTCATGGAACCATATGTATCTGTCCTCATAGTCTTCTAAATCATTGCCTTCCTATTCATCTGAGGAGCAGTGTGTCTTCTTCATCTCCCAAGCTGGCAATTCCTCATTCCTCTGCTGTGCGACCTTGTGTGTAGTGTGCAGTAGATGATAGTGACCTTGGACACCTTCTGAGGCGCATACTGCAGTACTCTGTGTGGCATAATCTAGGCATGCAGTGATGGATCATTAACAATCCTATGGTCTGGTTGAATGTTACCGCATGGAACCTTGGAAAGCACAGTCCTGCTCAGATGGCAGAAGATCAGCACATGGTGAGGGTCAAGTCAAGATGGGGGTGGTGGGAAGATTCTGCAGGCGTCAATCTAACCAAAGCTCACAGTCAAATGAGGCTAGGCTACAGCAAAAAAAAACCTAATGGGTGTACACAACCAAATAAATGATTCATTGAAAAGTTTGCAAAGAAACATCAACTCAATGTCAAGGAGCAAGGTACGTTCAGGAAGAGCATCAAGTAGTCAACTTAGTCAACATCATTCAGACCTTGGAGATCACCCTTTCCAATGTGGAACAAGTGGTCACCTCCATCAAGACCGCTATGGAATCCACTATGATGCATTATCTGGCAACCTCAGCTTTAATTGTCACATAAGCTACTTCCAAGAAAACTGTAAGCGCAGATTGTGACCATCATGTTGCAGACAACAATGCTCAAAGGGGACTTTGAGGGTATCACATTCAGAAATCTTTCCTTCAACAGATTACCATGATTGCAAAGGTACTGTCTCAAAGGCAGTGATTGGATATAATATGAACTTGCTGTCCTCTTTCAGAGGGCAGCATTCATCCATCCAAGACCAGAATTACACCAAAGCCCTGCCTGTCCATATTACTACGACAAACCTTCACCATATTTCTTCATTGAGCAACTCATTAGAATCCCATTGTACCGCTATGTCCTTACTATCTGATTTCCAGCACTGTACATTTGAACTGTGCAATTGTGGCTATTCACCAAGGGATACACCTGCATGAAAGTTTTTACATAATTCTGTTAAATAATTGTGTGGTTGTAACATGCTGGACTACAACACTTGCCAATAGCCCTCAAATAATTCATTCTCTTTAGAGATAATATTGAATTCACTGTTGTTTTTAATATGAGAAAGGGTCAACCAAGCATTTGCAATATTTTGCTTTTATCTAAATTGAAGACTTATATTGGGTTACCTGTTGTTACTAAGGGAAGTCATTGTAGTAAGTAAATCATATAGTCCTGCCCCTTTAAAAAAAGTGGACATTTCACCTGCCATCCATTTTCATTATTCTTTGTCTGAAAATGTTGACATGCCTCAAAACACAATAGTCCCAAGCCACAGAATTTCAGTGTTGTTTCTAAAAAACTGTATAATTGGAAAAGTCATCAGATATGATGGCATGGACTCCATCTAGTGGCTTTTGTGTGCAGAGAAGTTTTTATTTTCAGCTCTGCAACCTTAGAACAAAGTTTAATGTGATGTGGTACCAATGATTCAGTCTTGATATGCATAACATTTAACAACAAAAGGATTGTTAGTAATAAAATGAAGTAAGCATTATTTCCAAAGTCCCAAGTTCTATGTATAATATGTGCCCTATATATATACAAACAATGCAGTATGGTCACCAAGACAGCAAACTGAAAAGGAAGATGCAATAGAATTGGTCATTGGCGCAGTGGCAACAAGAGGACCTGACTGGAAATGCAGCAATCTATCTTGCTCTGTTATACAGGACATACTCAAAACTCACAAATATATATGAGGTAAAAACATTGACTGCAGATGCTGGAAACTAGTTTCTGGATTAGTGGTGCTGGAAGAGCACAGCAGTTCAGGCAGCATCCAAAGTGCAGCGAAATCGACGTTTCGGGCAAAAGCCCTTCATCAGGAATAAAGGCAGTGAGCCTGAAGCGTGGAGAGATAAGCTAGAGGAGGGTGGGGGTGGGGAGAAAGTAGCATAGAGTACATTGGGTGAGTGGGGGAGGGGATGAAGGTGATAGGTCAGGGAGGAGAGGGTGGAGTGGTTAGGTGGAAAAGAAGAGAGGCAGGTAAGACAAGTCCGGACAAGTCATGGGGAAAGTGCTGAGCTGGAAGTTTGGAACTAGGTGGGGGGGGGGAAATGAGGAAACTGTTAAAGTCCACATTGATGCCCTGGGGTTGAAGTGTTCCGAGGCGGAAGATGAGGCGTTCTTCCTCCAGGTGTCTGATGGTGAGGGAGCGGCGGGTGAAGGAGGCCCAGGCCCTCCATGTCCTTGGCAGAGTGGGAGGGGGAGTTGAAATGTTGGGCCACGGGGCGGTGTGGTTGATTGGTGTGGGTGTCCCGGAGATGTTCCCTAAAGCGCTCTGCTAGGAGGCGCCCAGTCTCCCCAATGTAGAGGAGACCGCACCGGGAGCAACGGATACAATAAATGATATTAGTGGATGTGCAGGTAAAACTTTGATGGATGTGGAAGGCTCCTTTGGGCCTTGGATAGAGGTGAGGGAGGAGGTGTGGGCACAGGTTTTACAGTTCCTGCGGTGGCAGGGGAAAGTGCCAGGATGGGAGGGTGGGTTGTAGGGGGGCGTGGACCTGACCAGGTAGTCATGGAGGGAATGGTCTTTGCGGAAGGTGGAAAGGGGTGGGGAGGGAAATATATCCCTGGTGTGGAGTCTTTTTGGAGGTGGCAGAAATGTCGGCGGATGATTTGGTTTTTGCGAAGGTTTGTAGGGTAGAAGGTGAGCATCACTCCCACACTGGGCCACTGCTCCCACTCGCACACCAGGCCGCTGCTTCCACTCCCACACTAGGCCACTGCTCTCATTCCCACACCAGGCCACTGCTCCCATTCCCACACCGGGCCACTGCTTCCACTCCCACACTGGGCCACTGCTCCCATTCCCACACCAGGCCACTGCTCCCATTCCCACACCGGGCCACCGCTGTCTCTAAAGGGAAATTGCAGTCTCTAAAGAAGGAGGTCATCTGGTGTGTACTGTGGTGGAACTGGTCCTCCTGAGAGCAGATACGGCCCGGAGGCGAAGGAATTGGGAATACGGGATGGCATTTTTGCAAGAGGTAGGGTGGGAAGAGGTGTAATCCAGGTAGCTGTAGGAGTCGGTGGGTTTGTAAAAAATGTCAGTGTCAAGTCGGTCATCATTAATGGAGATGGAGAGGTCCAGGAAGGGGAGGGAGGTGTCAGAGATGGTCCAGGTAAATTTAAAGTCAGGGTGGAATGTGTTGGTGAAGTTGATGAATTGCTCAACCTCCTCGCGGGAGCACGAGGTGGTGCCAATGCAGTCACTTTGGATGCTGCCTGAACTGCTGTGCTCTTCCAGCACCACCAATCCAGACTCACAAATATATCCAAGGCCACGTGAGATCTATTCAGTAAAATTCATTCACATAAATAAATTGACAAAAATATCTAATATTTGGATTGGAAAATCAGAAATTTTTATATGCAAAAGGAGGATAGCTTGAAAATGTGAATAAGTATTGCTATGTTTTATTTTTGCTCAATGTTTCAGTCGTAAAATTCCTGGAATCTTATCATTGCAAATGTGTAAGGGCCTAATAACTAAATTATTTTATCTGACAATTTGCATTTCTGGTAAGATGGCGGTAAAGTAGGAGACGCTCATCCGCTCCGCTCGTTCCTTCTTTTCCTCCTTTCTATGGATTTTCTGCTACTCTTTTGTCTTCTTGGACTCTTGGCCTCCAACTCCCGGCCTCCAAAATAGGGTCAGTTGTCTGAAGTTGGGATACCAGCCACCAGTGGCCCAGTGTGGGAGTGGAAGCAGCGGCCTGCTGTGGGAGTGGGAGCAGCGGCCCAGTGTAGGAGTGGAAGCAGCGGCCTAGTGTGGGAATGGGAGCACTAGCCCAGTGTGGGAGTGGAAGCAGCGGCCTGGTGTGGGAATGGGAGCAGTGGCCTGGTGTGGGAATGGGAGCAGTGGCCTGGTGTGGGAATGGGAACAGTGGCCCGGTGTGGGAGTGGGAGCAGCCCGGTGTGAGAGTGAGGGCAGTGGCCTGGTGTGGGAATGGGAACAGTGGCCCGGTGTGAGAGTGAGGGCAGTGGCCTGGTGTGGGAATGGGGGCAGTGGCCAATTGTGGGAGCAGGGGTCGTAACCCGGTGAGGGAGTGGGAGGAGTGGCCTGGTGAGGGATGGTGGCAGTGGCCCTGTGTGGGAGTGAGAGCAATGACCCAGTGAGGGATTGGGAGCAGTGGCCCGGTTTGGGAGTGAGGGCAGTGGCCCGGTGTGGAGATGGGTGCAGTGGCCCGGTGTGGGAGTGAGGGCAGTGGCCCAGGTTGGGATTGGGAGCAGTGGCCCAGTGTGGGAGTGGAGGCAGTGGCCCGGGTTGGGATTGGGAGCAGTGGCCCAGTGTGGGAGTGGAGGCAGTGGCCCGGTGTGATGGGGGCAATAACCCGCTGTGGGAGCGGCAGCAGTGGCCTGGTGTGGGAGTGGGGGCAGTGGCCCAGTGTGGGAGGGCGGGCAGTGACCCGGTGTGGAGATGGGAGCAGTGGCCCGGTTTGGAGTTGGGAGCAGTGGCCCAGTGTGGAGTTGGGAGTAGTGGCCCGGTGTGGGAGTGAGGGTGGTGGCCTGGTGTGGGAGTGAGGGCAGTGGCCCAATGTGGGAATGGGAGCAGTGGCCCTGTGTGGGAGTGGGAGCAGTGGCCGAGTGTGGGAGTGGGGGCAGTCGCCCAGTGTGGGAATGGGAGCAGTGGCTCAGTGTCAGTTTGGGAGCAGTGGTCCACTGTGGGCTAGAGAGCAGTGGCCCGGTGTGGGAGTGGCAACAGTGGGCCGATGTGGGATTGGGGTAGGTAGCCTGGTGTAGGTAAAAGGAGCAGTGGTCCAGTGTGGAGGTGGGAGCAGTGGCCCGGTGTGGGAGTCAGAGCAGTGGCCCGGTGTGGAGGTGGGAGCATTGGCCTGGTATGGGAGTGAGGGCAGTGGCCTGGTGTGGCAGTGAGAGCAGTGGCCTGGTATGGGAGTGAGGGCAGTGGCCCGGGATCGTAATGGGAGCAGTGGCCTGGTGTGGGACTGAGGGCAGTGGCCCGATGTGGGAGTGAAGGCAATGGGCCAGTGTGGGAGTGGAGGCAGTGGCCAGGTGTGGGAGTGGGAGCAGTGGCCCGGTGTGGGAGTGAGGGCAGTGGCCTGGTATGGGACTGGGGGCAGTGACCCGGTGTGGGAATGAGGGCAGTGGCCTGGTGTGGAAATGGGAGCAGTGGCCCGGTGTGGGAGTGAGGGCAGTGGCCTAGATTGGGAGCGGGGGCAGTGGTGCAATGTGGGAGCGGGAGCAGTGGCCCAGTTTGGGAATGAGGGCCGTGGCCCAGTGTGGAGATGGGGTCAGTCGCCTGGTGTGGGAGTGAGAGCAGTGGCCCGGTGTCGGAGTAAGGGCAGTGGCCCGGTGTGGGAGTGGGAGCAGTGGCCTAGCTCGGGAGCGGGGGCAGTGATGCAGTGTGGGAGTGGGAGCAGTGACCTGGTGTGGGAGTGAAGGCAGTGGCCCAGTTTGGGAGTGGGGGCAATGGCTCGATGTGGGAGTGGGGGCAGTGGCCCAGTGCGGGAGTGGGAGTAGTGGCCCAGTGTGGGAGTGGGAGTAGTGGCCCGGTGTGGGAGTGAGGGCAGTGGCCTGATGTGGGAGTGGGAGCAATGGCCCAATGTGGGAGTGGGAGCAGTGGTCCTGTTTGGGAGTGAGAGTAATGGCCCGGTGTGGGAGTGAGGGCAGTAGCCTGGTGTGGGATTGGGAGTAGTGGCCCGGTGTGGGAGTTGGGTCAGTGGCCCGGTGTGGGACGAGGGTAGGTAGCCTGGTGTGGGTAAAAGGAGCAGTGGTCCAGTGTGGAGGTGGGGGCACTGGCCCGGTGTGGGAATGGGAGCAGTGGCCTGGTGTGGAATTGGGAGCAGTGGCCTAGTGTGGGAGCAGGAGCAGTGGCCTAGTTTGGGAGTGAAAGCAGTGGTGCAGTGTGGGAGGGAGTACAGTGGCCCAGTTTGGGAGTGAGGGCAGTGGCCTGGTTTGAGAGTGAGGGCAGTGGCCCGGTGTGGGAGTGAGCACAGTGGCTCGGTGTCGGAGTAAGGGCAGTGGCCCGGTGTGGGGATTGGAAGCAATGACCCAGTGTGGGAGTGGGGGTAATGGCCCGGTGTGGGATTGGGAGCAATGACCCAGTGTGGGAGTGGGGGTAATGGCCCGGTGTGGGAATGGGAGCAGTGGCACGGTGGGGGAGTGGGAGCAGTGGTCCAATGTGGGACTGGGGGCAGTTGCCTCATGTGGGAGTGAGGGCAGTGGCCCGGTGTGGGAGTGAGGGCAGTGGGCCAGTGTGGGAATGGGAGCAGTGGCCCTGTCTGGGAGTGGGAGCAGTGGTCCAATGTGGGAGCGGGAGCAGTGGCCCGGTGTGGGACTGGGGGTAGTGACCCGGTGTGGGAATGAGGGCAGTGGCCCAATGTGGAAGTGGGAGCAGTTGCCCGGTATGGGAGTGGGGGTAGTGGCCTGCTGTGGGGGTGGGAGCCGTGGCTTGGTGTGGGAGTGGGGGCACTGGCCCGCCGTGGGAGTAGAGGCAGAGGCCCGGTGTGGAGTGGGGTCTGTGGCCTGGTGTGAGAGTGCGGACAGTGGCCCAGCATGGGAGTGAGCGCAGTGGCCAGTGTCGGAGTGAGGGCAGTTGCCCGGTGTGGGATTGGGAGCAATGATCTGGTGTGGGATGTGGGTAGTGGCCCGGTGTGGGAGTGGGAGCAGTGGCACAGTGTGGGAGTGGGTCAGTGGCCCAATTTGGAGAATGGAGCAGTGGCGCGGTGTGGGATTGGGAGCAGTGGCCCAGTGTGGGAGTGGGAGCAATGACCTAGTGTGGGGGTGGGGGTAGTGGCCCGGTGTGGGAGTGAGGGCAGTGGCCCAATGTGGGAGTGGGAGCAGTGGCCCGGTGTGGAGTGGAGTCTGTGGCCCGGTGTGGGAGTGAGGACTTTGCCCAGTGTGGGAGTGAGCGCAGTGGCCCGGTGTCGGTGTGAGGGTAGTTGCCTGGTGAGGGATTGGGAGCAATGACCCAGTGTGGGAATGGGAGCAGTGGTCCAGTGTGGGAGTAGGCGTAGTGGCCCGGTGTGGGAGTGGGGGTAGTGGCTCAGTGTGGGAGTGGGAGCAGTGGTCCAGTGTGGGAGTGAGGGCAGTGGCCCGGTGTGGGAGTGAGGGCAGTGGGCCAGTATGGGAGTGGGGGCAGTGGCCCGGTTTGGGACCGGGGTAGGTAGCCTGGTGTGGGTAAAAGGAGCAGTGGTCCAGTGTGGAAGTGGGGGCAGTAGCCCGGTGTGGGAGCGGCGACAGTAGCTTGGTGTGGGAGTGGGGGCAGTGGCCCAGTGTGGAAATGGGAGCAGTGGTCTGGTGTGGGTAAAAGGAGCAGTGGTCCGGTGTGGAAGTGGGGGCAGTGGCCTGGTGTGAGAGTGAGGGCAGTGGCCTGGTGTGAGAGTGAGGGCAGTGGCCCAGTGTGGGAGCAGGAGCAGTCACCCGGTTTGGGAGTGAGGGCAGTGGCTCAGTGTGGAGATGGGAACAGTGGTCCACTGTGGGAGTGGGAGCAGTGGCCTGGTGTGGGAGTGGGGGCAGTGGCTCAGTGTGGAGATGGGAACAGTGGTCCACTGTGGGAGTGGGAGCAGTGGCCTGGTGTGGGAGTGGGGGCAATGGCCCGGTGTGGTGATTGGAATAGTAGCCCATTGTGGAAGCGGCAACAGTGGCCCGGTGTGTGTGTGGCATCAGTGGACTGGAGTGGGAGTGGGAGCAGCGGACTGGAGTGGGGGGATGACAGCAGCCAACAGTGAAACCATGTGGAGTTCCCCTGCACTGGTCTGCTGTGGAGGGCCCTTGGAGAGGGACTGCAATGCTTGTCTTTTTAACATCACTTCTCGTTTATCTGACCTTTCGTTATCCTTTGTATAGCTGTCACATAACTTTTTTCTTAATTTATCTGTTCTGTAACTGAGGATTGTAGCTGGGTACTCTGTACATAAGATGGCAGCCTGTTGATGACTCTGTTACATAATAATTAATCTGTAACTGAAGAAGCTATCCCTCAGTATCTTTGTATCTAGGATGGCGCTGTAAGTGGAGACTTATAAAATTTCCACTGGACTCATTTGAGTAAATGTGACAATAAAGCTTATTCAGTTCAATTCAACACAATTCATTTTCTGCATTGAATCACTATTATGTTTGCTATCCAAGGATATTAAGTTGAAATTGAAGAAATAAAAGTGTACTATTCTCAGGAGTTTACAGACCACATATCCTCAAGTAATTTGGTTTGCAAAAAATAGTACATCCAGCTTGGTCCTATAATTCATTAACTTTTGTAACAATATGAGTGTATTTACTTTGCTTAATATGTTGTACTTTGACATAGTCAATATTTGAGTACATTTAACAAGCAAATGTTTCAAATAACTGTGTTACTAGTGAAGGGAGCTGGTTGTCCCATGTGACCTATTCCTACTCTTATTCTGTACCTTGTGGTAAGGAAATGAAGAGTACAGGATGAAAAGAAAATCAGTTCATTCATGTCACTTTTCTGGCTTCATTCTTGGTTGTTTATAATGATCTTCCAAATTTCCAGTTTAAATTAAGAATTCTATTCATGTTTTCATGAGCAATGTGTCTCTTTATAAAGGCTTCAAAGCTGGAAGTGGCGAAAGATTGCAATGATAATGGAGCACAGCCAGCAACATCACCTATTGATATTAAACACTGTATGGACTGTATTATTACATTGATGTGGATTATAGAACACCAACTCCTTCAAAATGCAAATTCTCACCTCTGTATTGTAAGTTGCTCAGGACTGCAGCCTGACATTGGTAAATTTGGCAACAGCTTTGAGTCCAGGTTCATTCTGAGGCAATTCATTCAAGGTCAGGGTAATAAAATAACCAATAACATTCACATGACGTGAGTAAGGGCCAATTAATAAGCATCTTCAACAAGAGAGAATCCAACCATCTTTTCATGACATTTGATGACATTACATTTGCCGAATTCCTCACCATTAACATCCTGGTGGCTAACATCGTGTCAATATGATGGCTACAAGAGCAGGGAGGGGGCTAGAAATTCTGTGGAAAGTAATGCACTCTTGACTCTTCAATACCCGTCAAACATCACAAGGAACATGTCAGGAGTGTGATACAATCCCTAACACTCACCTGTATGAGTGCAGCTACAACAACGCTGAAGCAGCATGATACCATCCACGACAAAGCAGTCCACTTGATTGGCATAACATCCATCACTTTCAATATTTGCACTCCCTCTGCCATCAACATCCAGTGGTAGAATATATACCATCTCAAAGATCTGCAAGGTGCACTGCTGCAACTCATCATGATTCTTACAACGGAACCTACTAAGCCCATGACCTCTACCTCCTCGAAGGACAGGGAGAGCAGATGCAGGGGAATACCACCACCTGCCAGTTTCCCTTCAAGTTAAAAGGTTTGTTGAATTAAAACTACTATTCCTTCACTTATTGCTGGGTCAAAATCTTGCAAATCCCTTCCTAACAGCAGTGTGTGTATATCTACACCACACTGACTGCAGCAGCTCAAAGCTTTTCATCACTTTCTCCATGGCAATTAAGGATGGATAATGCACACATCCCTTTACCAAATAAAGACATGCACGAACCAATGTCCAATCTTGCTCTGAAAATACAGCTAACCCGCTGTTAACAAAGAATTTGTTCATTTCATCCCATCCTCTCTCTTACCTTGCATGTCCCCATCTGACTTATTCCCTGACCCATTTCCTCACAAGGAACTATTGGCCACTCAACTTCCATTCTTGGTTGTCCAATGATAATTGACATTGTAAATGGTTCTTCTTTTTCCTCAGGCGCTGTTCAGTTTCAAAACTACTATTCTCAAAAAAACCTATGCTTAAACCTGTTGACTTTACAGACTCAATCTTATTTTCTAACCTCGCTTCCTTTCTGAAGCTCTTTAATATGTTGCTATCTCTGAAACTGTGCCCAGTTTTCTGATAAGGCCACCCTAATTAAAGTCACAAATTATCTTTTCTTTGACTAGGCTCCTTCAGTAACTTTAAATAGATGATCATATTGTCCTGCTACTGATCTGATTGTAGCTAGAGAACATCTAGACAAGGATTAGCTTTCACCTCTGCATTGGCACCTTGGATGTAACCTTAATTCCGTCCCTTAACTACCTCGCCCCTCTCTGCAACATCATCATCTCCTGACAGTTTCCACAATACAGCTGAAAATATTCAGCTCAACCTCTCCACCAGTATTGTCTATTGTCTTAGGCCCTTTTGGAATCAGACTGCTTATCTTGATAACCAGTCTTAGGTGAGTTGCAATTTCCTTCAGTCAAATATTGGGTCATAGATATTACTACTGTATTTGTCTTCTGCCATGAACACTACACATTTATTACTAAATCCATTCTCCTCTTTGGCAGTGGTCAGGCTCAAACAAACTGAAGTGAGCTTCATCACATAGAACATCTTTTTCCGTTAATATTACATTTTCAATATTTAAAGTATAAGTAGAGATTGGCACTTTCATTTCTCCTCCTTCTGGCACCTAAACTCTTCCATTACAAAGAGCACCATCCTGAACTCCCATCCTTCGCCCTCTGTAAATTTGAACTTCAGTTCATCCAAAGCTCTGCTGTCCATAACTTATCCCACTGAAGAAGTTAAAATGTCATACAGGGGTCAGTTCCATGCCTTACTTCTCTTTCAGGGCACACTGGGAACTTTAGGGTTAAAAATCCCAATATCAAAGGACCCACTGCAACAGCAATTGAAAGCCTATACTTTTTCAATCCACGCATGTGGATTCCCCCATTCCACGCAAGTAAGCCTAGCCAAGACCTTTGTCCTTTCCAACAGAACTAATAGCTCTGGCCCCAACCCAGTTAGCTGCCTTCCTCTCCCATTGTCTTACTCTCCATATTAGTATAGGTATGTGAATCCTCATTCACTTCCCCTCCACATTAATATAGGTATATGAATCCCCCCAGTTACCTCACCTCCATATTAGCATAGGTATGTGAGTTCCCCATTTGTAGCAGGCAAAACCTTTCTACGTTAATTTCTTTCCATCTACACATAATCTACACAACTATATATAATCATGGAAGATATGATAATCGGTTTCTAGTCCATTCACACATTGTTACAGGACATCGACATTCATTGGGTTTCGCAAATTCATAATTACCTACTTTAAATTATGTGATGGCAATCATGCATGTAGCTGATAAGCCTTTGTTCAATTCCTGTAAAATATACTGTCTCTGAGTGTAAGGCAGAGATTCGTGAGGAAGAGTCGCTACAAGTAGGCACTTGGCTACTTTACAGATGCTCTCAATCTCTCGCTGGCTGTCCAATAATAAAGTTACTGCTGTTATACAGAAAACTTTTGTTGGCCAGATTTGTGGAACAAAGAAGACATCAACACCATATCCAGTCCAACTCATCAGTCATCTCTGCTCTCACTGAGCTACATTGGCGTCTACCCCTCCTCCATTTTTTTCTCCTTCACAGACCACCTCTGATCAAAATCCAACTGTGTGGTTGCACTCAGAGTCTTTTTCTTTTCTTTACATCCCAACACAATAGCTATATCAGTACAAATTGATGTTCACTAAAATGTTTAAAATTACACAAAGGGCATATATACTTGCTATTAGCTTTCTTTTTGAACAGAACCACGTTTTACTGTACTTAACTGATGCATTTAGTCTCCAAAAATGTTAATGAAATGTAAGTACTCTGTAGATTTGCTAAATATTTATGTCAATACTTATATTCAAAACAAACATAAAACTGACCACAAGTTTGGACAACCTTTATTTACATAAAAATAAAGACATACTCTTAAGAATGAAATGTACCGCAAATTTTCTCAGTTGTATGTACACTTGCAGTAATAAAGCCCCCATTTTAATGCAAACCTTTAAGGCTAGTTTTAACTTTTATCATTGGATGATGAAAGTTAAAAGTGGCCATTGAATATGTGCTATTCTACAATCTTGATTTTAATAATTTAATAACTACATCATTCTTTTCTTGTATAGTTACATTCACTACTGCAATCATTTCTACATCTCACTATTACTAGATACTATTCAAGACATGGCAATATTTGTAAAAGCTAAAAAAAAATGTTATCCATAAGCATAGTTATGTTGTAGAGAGTATGGGAAGATAAGACAAACATGCTTGATCATAAAAGCTTTTTGATGTGCAATAATAATAAAATGGTCAAATTTTAATATTGCTGTTGACAGTTCCTACTTAATTAAAAATAAACTATTCTGAATAAAAAAATAGACATTTTATTAATTTTACAAGACAGAAATAATTCTGATTTTAAATCGGTCATTTTACTTACAGTCAACATCATAACATTTTACAACAGCGACTACAAATGGGTTTCCCAGTGATGATAAACAGCTATAGTCTTCAAGTGTGATTCATCATTTTTGATTTCTCTTTGAAGTAGTTTAAAATTCACTCATGTGATACTGTTGACACAAACAGCATATTTTATTTAGGGCTTGTTCCCTGTAGCTGCCAGGACAGATATTCTGCATCGCCTGCTGATAAAATATCCTTTGAAAAAATTGCCTTCAATCACACATGAGCATCACTATCCAAACTATCCTCTGGTGAATAAACAGGTGGATAGGGTACTCCACAGTTTATGTTCACGTAGGTTGTATTTAACTGTATGTAGTGATCCCCAGTAAAGTTGGAAAGAATTGATGATATTTTTGAAACTACTTCAGAGAACGTTGGTCGTGTTTCAAGTCTAGGGTGCCAACATTTCAACATTACTTCATACCTGCAGTGGGAGAATATTGAATTAATTTACTATCGTGTGAATCATTAATAGATAAAAATTCACATCCAGTTGCTTCTGAAATGTAGACTTTGAAATGTCTTAAACCATAATTAATAATTTACTTACAATGAATCAGGACAGTATTCAGGCTGCAGCAACCTCCTCCCTTGGAGCAGATAAACAGTAACATCAAAAGTATCAACATCAGGATAAGGCGGTGCCCCTCGTGTCATTAGCTCCCACAACAGTACACCAAAAGACCACTGGCAGAAACAAAAATTGATTTTATTCAGAATATTAAACAAAATAGATTTCATGTTGCTGTCCTCCAAGAGTTCTAACTGTGATAGTGTGGCATAGTTAGGGATATTGCGGCAGATTTGGTTGTATGTATATAAATTTGCATGTATGTATATTTGGTTGCAATTCCATATATCACAATAACCTCTATTTAACATAGTAAAGCATCCCGTGGTGCTTCATGAGTGCTCTTGCAAGCAAAGTTTGGCATTGTGTCAAATAAGGGATACGGAGACAGAAAGGAAGGGAAGTGGAGAGATTTTAGGCAGAGAATTCTAGAGTTAGACAGACCTATGATCACTAGCGATGAACAAACAAACTAGGGATACAAAAGGGATCACAACTGGGGCAGTACACACATCTTGGAAGTTGTAGGAAGGAGGTTAGGAACATAGGATACTGGTACAGGAATAGGCCATTTGACCTCTCAAGCTTGTTTATTATTCAGCTAGATCATGGTCAATCCATTCTATTACATTATTTCCATATTCATTGCTTTTTTAACATTTAGAAATCTATTGATGTCCACCTTGCACATTTTCAATGATTGAGGCTGTATAGTCCCTTGGGATATTGAATTCCAAATAGTCACCACCTTCTGAATGAAGAAGCTCCTTCGAAATAGTCTACTTCTTAATCTGAGACTTGTTTCTCTAGTTCTGAACCCCCACACCAAGGGAAATATCTTTTTTGTATTTGCCCTACTGAGCTCTGTACAAATGTGGATCGCTTTAGTGAGATCACCTTTCATTCCTCTGAATTTTAAGGATTCAGACCCAGCATCTCCTCTTCAGTCTGGGAAACCATTGTTGCATGCCCTTGGTGAAAAAAATGTCCTTCCTTAGGTATGGAGACCAAAACTACAACATGCTCTGGATATGGTCTCACCAAGGCTGTATGAAAATACAGCAAAATTTCTTTACTCCTGTACTCTCTCACAATAAAGAGACAGGGATAGGATAAGCCATGGAGAAATTGGAAAACAAGAATGGGAATTTTTAAAGTGTTGCACGGCCAGAAGCTAACAGATCAGCAAACACAAGTATGACAGGTCAGTATTTTGATATCCTTACTCAGTAGCCTAGCTGTGATAACTACTTCCTGAAACTGAAGAGAATGCATATTACAATGTGACATACAAGAGATCACCTTGACACCAACCTCCAAGAAGCACTTCCTGACTGACAGAATTCATATTTGCCCAAAAGGTAGACCCCCATAAAGCCAGCTTTAGTGGGGTACAGCCACTTTGCTTTGGACCATTGAATACAAACAAGGTGGTAACAAGCTTTCTCTTATTAAATTTGAAGGGTAACAGTAAAGTATATCGTTATCATGCCTGTATTCAACACTTTTGGTATTAGATGCCTTTGAAGTCAAAATCACATCATTTTGGTTATAGAATGTGAAAACTGTTACTACACAAAAGGCAGCTGTTTGACTCATCATGTCTGTGCTGGCCGTTCAAAGGAGCAATTTATGTATAGCCACTCCCCTACCCTCTCCCAATTTCTCTACACATCATTTCTCTTCAGCCAGAGAGTGGTGAACCTATGGAATTCATTGCCACAGAAGGCTGTAGAGGCCAGGTCACTGAGTATATTTAAGACTGAGCTAGATAGATTCTTGAGTATCAAGGGTTACTAGCAGAAAGCGGGAGAATGGGGTTGAGAAACTTATCAGCTATAATTGAATGGCAGAGCGGACTTGATGGGCTGAATGGCGTAATTTCTGCTCCTCTGTCTTGTAGTCTTATATTTCGAAAAAGGTAGAAAAAATTACAACACAGGAAGCCACTTTACTATTGTGTTTGTGCTGATCAAAAAATGTACTATCCAACTAATCCCTTTCCTGGAGGTTCCAAAATTCCAAGTACCTCTTAAATCAATTGAGTTGTTCTACTCCTACCACCAGACTCTAGATCTCTATCATTCTTTGGGTTTAAAAATATTTCTTCATCTCCCCTCCAATTCTTCAAAGAATCACTTTAAATCCTAATCACTGACTCAGCTAAAGGAAACAAGTCCTTCTTATTAACTCTACCCAAGCCCCTCACAATCTGGCACGTCTCAATCAAATCTTCCCTTAGTCTCCTCTATTCAACTCCAACTGATCAGATCTTTCCTCTTGGCTACAATTTGCCACTCCTGGCAACACGGGGAGGTGATGGCTCAGAGGCATCATCACTGAAAGTTTAATCCCAAGACCCAGGTAGTATTACCAAGAGCTGGGTTTGAATTCCATCATGGTGAGAAGGTGGTGAAAGTGAATCCAATAATTTTTTTTAAAATCTGGATTTAGGAGTTTAATGATGACCATGAAAACGTTGTTGATCATTGGGAAAACACTCATTTGGTGAATTAAACTCCATTAGGGAAGGAAACGGAACACCTTATTTGGTCTGGTTTACATGGATTCAAACACACAGCAACAGATCTTTTAATTGCGCTTTGAGCAAGTAGGGATGGACAACAAGGTAGTCCAACCTGTTAACCACCTTGTCAATGAATATTGACAAGATCCTTGTAAATCTCCCATATACGTCCTTTTTGCAACTAAGTGACCAGAACTGCACACAGTACTCAAGTTGTGGCCTGACTGTATTTATGTATTTATATTTAATATTGCTTCCTTGATTTTACATTCTGCTTCTCGGATAATGAAGTAAAGTATTTCTCTGCATTCACCATTTTAAGAAGCTGTCCCACAAAATTCAAGGATCTGTGGGGATGCATTCCAATGTCCCTCACTTCCTCTGTACCTCTCAGCATCCTCATTGGCTATGTAATCCTTTGCAATCACCTCACACTCCTCTAGGCTGAATTCTATTTGCCACTCACTGGTCAGTCCATTGAATGCTATCTGTAGTCTACAGCTTTTTTAAAAAAGAAATTAATGGTTGGTGAATTTTGCAATCAAGGATAGCATTTATTGCCTATTTGTAATTGTCCTGGAGGTGGTGGTGGTGGTGGTAACCAGGCCTTTTGAACTAATGTGGTGCAACTACATCCACAGAGCTGATACAGACAGAGTTCTTTTTTTCCTCTACTCCTTGATAGGATGTCATTTGCAAGACCAGTTTTCTTGCCCATCCATAACTTGCGTGAATTGAGAAACTTGCTGCACCATGTCAGAGTTGGATAAGAGTCAACAACATTACTATGTGTCTGAAATCACATGTACATCAAACCAGGTAAGGGTGGCAGATTTCCTTTCCTATAAGATATTGGTGACGTTGACAAAGATTTACAACAATATACAATGATTTCATGGTCAGCTACTGACCAGATGTTCTAACTATAGTATTTATTTGTCTGGTGCAGTTCAGTTTCTGTTCAATGATACCCCCTCACCACTTTCAAGATATCACGGCAACAAGTAAAATCATTCCCGATTCCACATGACTCCAAGCTTTGCTTCTTAGTGCTACACTCTGTCAAATGCTACCTTGGAGCAAGGTCAGTTAACTTGACTTTAACTCCTCACTATCAATCTCATTGCTAAAGTTTTATCTGCAAACATCTTGATTATACCGGTATAATTAAGTCCAAATTATTAGCATACACCACAAAAGAAAAAGAGGACCTAGTCCTGAACTTAGTGGAACATAACTGCAAACAGTCTTCCAGCCAAATAACACCCATCAACAATTTCAACTCTTTTTTGCCACTGAGTTAATTTTGTATCCAGCTAGTTACATTCTTCTGGACTGCACAGACCTTTTAAAAACCACAGTCTGCCATGTGGGACCTTGTTAAAAGCCATGTTAGTCCATATCTTACTGAACAATAATGTCTATCTTGTTAATGTTAATCTTGCTTTGTGCATCTCCTGTGCAGTGTAATCTGTGTACCTCACTCTGTCTTAGCACCCTATGCTCTACATGTTCTTGGTTGCTATGATATGCCTATACTGCTCACAAACAAAGCTTTTCACTGTACTGAGATACACATGACTACAATAAATCAAATCAATGCTCTCCTCATCAAATCTCCTTTTTACTTCCTCATAAAATTCTATAAAGTTAAATCATAAGGTCGGAATATTACAGCAAGGAAAGAGGCTCATTCAGCCTACCATATCCATGCCAGTCATCAAGCATTTAGTGTAATTCCCTTTTTTTAAGCACTTAGACGCTAACTATGGGGCTTCATGTACTCATCAAAATACTTATTAAATGTGATGGCTCCCATCTCCACTACTCCTTCAGGCAGTAAGCTCCACATAGTTACCATTTTCTGGGTGAAATAAATTGTTCTTAAAATCTATGCCCCCTAGTAATTAACTCCTCTACTAAGGGAAAAAGGTTATTCTTATTGACCTGATCCATGCGTCAATTTTGTAAACCTCAACCTTCTCTGCTCCAAGGTAAACAACCCTGGCCCGTGTAGTCTCTCCTCAAAGCTGAAACACAACATCCTGGTGAATCTACTCTAGATCCTCTCCAGAACAGTTGTGTTCTCCCAGTAGTATGATAACCAAACTGCAGAAAGTACTCCAGACACAATCTTAACAAATCCATCTCTCCACCCTGGAGGCTCCCTGCCTCC
The DNA here is from genome assembly GCF_020745735.1 of Hemiscyllium ocellatum. NCBI lineage: Eukaryota > Metazoa > Chordata > Chondrichthyes > Orectolobiformes > Hemiscylliidae > Hemiscyllium > Hemiscyllium ocellatum. Next base: position 31,995,574 of record NC_083419.1, read on the forward strand.
ATTCTTAATGAACGCTTTTGCCCGAAACATCATTTTCCTGCTCCTTGGATGCTGCCTGATCTGCTGTGCTTTTCCAGCACCACTCTAATCTAGACTCTGGTTTCCAGCATCTGCAGTCCTCAGTATTGCCTCGTTGACCTTAACAAATCCATGCTGACTGTCCTTGGTTACTACATCTAAGTGACAGTTTAGTGCTTTTGTGGAATTGATTCCCCAATAATTTACCACTACTGGGATAAACTGACTGGCTAATTATTCAGACTCTCACAATGTATTTTTAAAAAGGTACAATGTTAGCAGTCCTGCAGTCATCCAATATCATACTGTATCCAATGAGGATTGGAAAACAATAAGCAGTGCCTTCATTCCATTCTCCTATGCTTTTCTAGGTGATTTATACACTTTCAAAATACACATTGCCTTAATAGTTCTCTCTCCCAATGTTTTTCACGTCCAATACTATTTCATAGTTCTCCTCCATAACTACAATGTCTGTGTCATCCTTTTCTTTCCTGTAGACACATATAAATTATTCATTAAGAGCCATACCCACAAATTCCATCTTTACACCTAGGTTTCCTTTTGGTATTTTATGGGTTGTATTCACTCCTCAGTAATCTTCTTACTCTTCATACCTTTGGATTGTTCGGGATCAGATAAATGCCCCTCAAAGTACATTAAGACGATAATCTAGACCCTAACATTTTCTTCTTTCAGAAGTAAGTGTAAAGCATTGTATTCTGGATGCAATTCAATTGGTCAAACTACCAGATTTGAAACAAAATACTTTATTCAAACACTATAATTAAAATGCAGACAAAATAAAAAACAAAAGATTTGCCTTAACTCTAACTCTATTGCAATGCTTAACAAAATTATATATATATTATGTATGAAAAGTACTACTAATTAACTGTTCCAATAATATCTGACAAACATATCCTTGGCAAAGGCAATTTCAGTAAAATAGATCGTCTCACTTGCAATTCTAGCAGCAGGAAGAGAACCCCAGCTTTTAGCTGTAACAGAGAGAAGAATAAGAGCTTCTACATCCAGCTTCAAGACCCAGCAATTTCTACTGAAGGCTAAAACTAAAACAAAATCCAGGATCTGTAGGAGCTTGATGCCACCAATTCAGGCTGCTTCTATTGTTCCAACTTCATTTCAAAAATAATCATGGCCTCAAAGGATGTTCATTTTATTCTTTGGAGCAGACTACTCATCATCACTGTCTCAACGTTTTTCCATTAAAAAAGGACAAAACATACCTCTTAAAACTATAGTATTGTCACAGGATTCTCTGCAATTTTACTTATCAATATTCTTTCATTTCTTCTCCTTTTTTAATTTCTTTCTATACTCTGCTTGGATTTCTGAGTACTGAGTACTTGGTTTCTTACAAGCCTTTCATTTCTGCCGTATTTTACTCTGTATGCTTATTGACATAGCTGTTGTAGGTTGTGTGTTTCTTATACAATGGGTCCATTAATCATGTGGTGGAGGAATCAATGCAGTGAACTTATAAAATGGTCAACTAAAGAAAAAGCTAATTTCATTAATTTATTCTATTCAGCCACAACTTGCACATTTAAAAATAATCGGTTTTACAATACAACCTGCTTTAAATTATTGCTTACATAATAACTGAAGCAATACATTACCACATCAGATTTTGTTGTGAATTTTTGTGTCTGTAGACTTTCCAGGGCCATCCACTTCACTGGCAGTTTGGCACCACTTTTGTTATTAATGCTGTAATACTCTTTCTCATAAATATCTCTCGCGAGCCCAAAATCAGCAACTTTCACAGTATAGTTTTCATCCAACCTACAATACAAAAGTTTAAGGTTTTAAAAATTTTATACAATGTGATTAGAAAGTTTTATTTTAGTGACGTTAGTATGAAGGATCAATACTTTAATGTTTTTTACTTTTAGTTATCGACCTTTTTATTTAAACATTCCAAAGAACAATGATGACATTTGCAGAATTTCCAGTTCATATGTTGTTGTTGGGGAAGTAGATTTGTTCCAATGAAGAGTGAACTCCTGATTTAGAGTGAAGACCAGATGGAGGAAGAGCATGTATGCACTTAAGCAATGCATGCCACCCTCATATACAATGTAGCAAACAATCATAGAATTGCACTGGGACAAGCTAACCAGTGAGTTGCTTGCCTACTAACTAAAGATGATGTACAACACAAAAATGGGAGATGGGCTGCAAAATATAATACACTTTCCCCATCGCAAAAGCACAGCACTTACTCCCAATAGGCAAAGGATTAAAATGTAAGACCAGAATCTGAATTCTGTTCTGAATAGCTAAATGAAATATGTCACCAGTGAAAAGAATACTTAATACAGGAAAAGCATGAATTATGGATGTTAACTGGGAACAAGTTTGGAGATCCTTATTTGTGGGAATAACAGAGCTGCAAGTGAACATTTCATGTTACCCCATGAGGAAACTGCGCTAAAGCGATAGAATCAATAACCATTTTCCCAAGACTTCATTGTTTGTGCATAGATTATGACGGAGAATCAAACCCATTAGTCCTAATTAGTGTATTTAAACCGGTAGATCATTTACTGAAGACCATGAAAGTTTCTAGCAATCAACTGTTACTTTAGCAACAGCTAGACAGGATGTTGTATATGTCAAAATTGCTGAGGCCCTTTATGGGGGGGGGGGTTGCACTGAGTAATGAGGGAAGAATTATGTGACATGACGAACATTGTGAAAGTTTTGAGAAGGATTTCAAAGCTGGCTAAAAACAAAATATGGTTCAATCGTTTAAGGGAGAAGTTCCAGTCAGTAAGGAAATAAATGTTTGAAAGATCTTCCATTAACAATGGTGCTGGAGAAAAATTATGCGTGTAATGTCACTGGGCTAATACTGCAAAAAAAGGCTAACGTTCTGGGTACATGGGTTCAAATCTTACTGTGGCAATTTGAATTCAACAAAAATCTTGAGCACATATGAAGAGATATTTGTAGAAACTGTGGGGTAGAGTCAGGAGGTTTTAAAATGTTTAACTCTTGCAAATAAATATGATTGGCTCCAGTACTTTCCTTCATTAACTGCCTCTCTGAATAAGTATGACAAACATTGTATTTGTTTTAAAGTAGTTATGAATTTCAGTATGTTAATTGATTAGTGAAGCAAAATGCATTCTATACTTGTAAAGACATGCTACTTTCATACTCACATGCAGTTTCTTGCTGCAAGATCTCGGTGAACAAACTTTTTACTTGCAAGGTATTCCATCCCTTTTGCAACATGAAGTCCGAAACTAATAAGATCTTTTACAGTTGGATTCTGTGATAAACATATAATTATCAGTGGCTTTTAAACACATTCTTCCTGAAGTGATTTGTTATAGCCTGAAGTGCCTGATAATAAAATGCCCTTCAATGGTGAATTTTCTTAAGTTTTTCAAGAGGTTTGCGTGGCAGCAGTTGGTGGTATTCTGACCTCTGAGTGAGAATGTTTAAGGCCAACTTCACTTATGAGTTTACGACAGATCTAAATTGAACATTTGAACCCCATATGTATATTGCCTGTGATGAGATTTTAATGCAATTCTAAAAAAAAAACATCATTCAGATTTCTGCTCCTCCTTTACAACACTGCCATCAAGGACAGATGAAATACTTGTGGGAAATCGTTGTATGCAATTTTACTGCCATAGATGTCTACATAATTAGAGAGTTATGAAATATCAAAGAGGATCTGATGGCAATAAAACACTTTGGGAAATCTTTATGATGGCTTGGATTTTGCTGGTTGTGATGAAGCAATCAAACTAGTAAGGGGAGGGGAAGGAGTGGGACCCAGGGAGACAGTGAGAAAATAGATCAGTCTGAGACTGGTGCAGCTGGGAAAAGGAGCAAGTCAGGCAGTCAGGATAGGCAGGAACAAAGCAGAGAATGAGTTAGAACTGACAAAATTAAACTGCATTTATTTCAATGCAAGAGGCCTAACAAATAAGACAGATGAACTCAGGCAGGATTGGGAACATGGGACTAGGATATCATAGTGATTACAGAGATGTGGCTCAGGAAGAGACAGGACTGGCGAGACATGAGGGTGACTGACATTTTTGATTAGGGATAACATTATGGTTATAGCTAGGGAGGGTATTCCTGTGAGTATGTCCAGGGAAGTTATTTGGGTAAAACTGAGAATAAAGAAAGGGATAATCACCTTACTGGGATTGTATTTTAGATCTCTCAGTTGTCAGTTGGAAATTGCGAAGTAATTTTGTAATGAGATCTCAGTTATCTGTAAGAATGATAGGGTGGTACTAATAAAAGATTGTAACTTTCCAAACATACATTGGGATTACCATAGTGTCAAGAGCTTGTTTGGAGATGACTTTGTCAAGCGTGTACAAGAAAATTTTCTGGTTCAGTATGTGGATGCACCACTAGAGAAGGTGCAAAACTTGATCTACTTTTGGGAAATAAGATAGGACAGGTGATGGAGGTTTCAGTGGGGAAGCACTTTGGGGCCAGTGATCATAATTCTATTAGTTTTAAAGTAGTGATGGAAAAGGAGAGACTGGATATAAAATTTAAAGTTCTACATTGGAGGAAGGCCAATTTTGATGGTATTAGGCAAGAACTTTCAAAAGTTGATTGGGAGTGGATATCAACCAGTCAGAACTGTTGGGGAGCTTTAATCATCATAATATAGCCTAAAAGGGATATTCTAATTAAAGCAGTAATTTCTAAAGGAGCCTAAAGGGACTCCAACAGCACACCTTGTGGTCACGCAAGGAATTACTGACACCAGCTTTTCCATGTCTGCAAATGTGTGTGCACGAGAAACAGCTGACGGTTTTAAAAAATTCTTTATGTGGGAATTGCTGCAAATCCCAACATTTGTTGCTCATTCTTAATTACCGAGTGGCTTGCACAGTCACTTCAGAGGGCTTTTAAGAGTCAACCACATGGCTGTGGGTCTGGAGTCATGTTGGCCAGACCAAATAAAGAGACAACAGTACCTTTCCTGAAGGGTTTTGGTGAACTAAGTGGATTTTTAACCAATGATAGTTTCATGGCCACCATTACTGAGACAATTTTTCAATTCCAGAATTATTGAAGTAATTCAAATTCCCACCAGCTGCCACGGTAGGATTTGAACCTATACGTCAGGATTACTAGTCTAGTGATATTACCACTACATGACTGCCTCCCCTATGACATAGAATTTGTTTCTATGATAATGGACATGCTATGTTCAAGACAAATCATGATAAAGTGATAAACATGATATTTTGTTCAAATTCTCCCTATAATGGTACATAGCTTTCATTTTACATACATGACTTTCATTTCTGATGAAGTTCCGGAGGTCACCATGTTTCATATATGGCAGCACTACCAGTGGAGATCCTTGGTTTGGAAGACAGATTCCAAGTAGAGAAAGAACATTAATGTGTTTGAAATCTTTCATTATTAAGCCTTCCTTCAGGAACTGAGCTACTTGTTCTAAGCAAGTGATTCCTGTGCAAGCAGATAAAGGATAATTAACACTTCATTCAGTGTCCATGTGCACTTTCACTTTGTATAGCTTATGCAATTTTTTAATATCTGATTCAAGATGCACTTACAATCATGCACTAGGAGCAACAACAAAGCTATAATATAATACATTTAACATTTTATGTACTTACTATTTAGAGACTTCACTGCACAATGTATACTATTTCCATCTTGGGACTGAAGAGTTCCATGGAATACACAGCCAAAATGACCTATTAGATTTTGAGACATTGAAAAAAGAAAAGCAAAAGCAGAAGTAAGCAGAAAGTACATGTGACCATTGTAGAAATTCATTTAGAGTACAGGTAATCAGAATGTGACTAACAGTTAGATGTAACTAGCCAACTGAATGCTGGGAATGTTTTTTTGCTACCATTCTTCTTGTGCCCAGTGATTGGGCATTTTACTTCTGTTTTCTGACCAAAGTCATCTGACCCATAGCATCAGGACCTCCATCACAGCTAAGGCAAGGAGGCAAGTCCTTCATCCATCCTGGTCAACATGGGGATTGAATCCTATGTTTCTGTCAGCAATTTGATGCATATTAGCTATCCAGCCAATTGAGACTACTGGCCTAATTGATTGTATCCATGTTAGTCTGTGTGCTCTGGCATACTGCGCTGCTGATTTTGTGAATCCCCAAAAAGAATTGATCATCTCTGATGTTGCGAAGACGTTGTGCAGAAAACTTCCACATTTAGCATGACTTGATGATGTAGCTAGTAGTTAGGCAGATAATTGGGGTTAACTGATTAATTCTTTTACTTGATAGCTATAAAAGGGTATCAGCAGGCTCTTGTACTTCAGCAGTAATGCCCCAACTCTGAACAAGGAGGCCCAGATTCAAGCCTTAACCACTCCAGAGGTGTGTAATAACATCTCTGAACAGGATGGATAGAAAATATATAAAGGGAATCACATAAGAAATGAAGTGTGGAAGGAGCTGTTAGGCTGAGGAATTAATAAAATTTATCCACAAAGAAAGGGGTCTTGGTTTCTGTATTACTGAAGCTGTTTTAACACAATTGAGTTTAACTCTGATTTCATGGAACAGCAGGGTAGGTACTAGCCCAAACCATTGAAATAACTGCTTTGGGATTTAAGTGAAGATCTGTGTTTTTCTACATTGGTATGCCTGCAACGCCACATTTCCATCAATGGTTAAGGCTTTCTTATACTCCAGTCTCAATATTCTATGCAATTCTGCATCAGGTATTTTCAAGTGTAAATAAACATTAACAAGACAAGGTCAATGATTGTACATGTTTATACCCTGCTGAAAGATCTATAGGTGAATGCAAAACTTGGTATTGTATTTAGTCACACAACAAAAATACGAGACATAATTTCAGGACAATGCTAAAGTAAAAGACCTCTGTGAACATGGCATAAGCTCAATGCAGAAGTGAAGCAGTAGTACCTTATGCATACAAAGAAACAGTAGTCTCATCATAAGTTGAATGATACATTAAATAATTCCACTATGAGCTGCTTCCACAGTGCTCTCAGTTTTAAGGCAGAAAACGTTTTGAAACTTGCCTCTTCCAATCACCTGTGTGGTGTGTGTTGTGAGCTGATCAGTGCTAATAATCATGTGCTGCACTTCTTTCAATAGCTCGGAGTCCAAGCTGCAGAAATTGATGTTCATGTTGTTCTGAAGAAGTGGTATGGTTGAATCCGAGTCTCCACTTGATACTATGCAAGTAAGATCTGAATGAGAAAACTGGGCTTGTCGGTGTGATGCTGTTTGTGCCAAATTCTGAAACTGATCTATTAATATAAAAGAAATAAATTTATTTTCAACTGAGAAGAGTCTTTTACATTTAGGAATAACTTCAAAATTAAAAGAAATATCAAGATATCTGATGACACACACTGATGTTCTTTCTCCCAGGTTCAGAGAACAGTTTGTCTGCCCATCCTCCCTGTAACTATGGGCAGCACAGATGTTAAGCCCAGCTACCCTTACCCATAAATGACAGTGGCCATCTGAACAAATTCCAGGAATGAGGTAGCACTGAAGGTATATTAATGTTGTATATAAGTTCCTAACCACATGATATTTAGTGAAAATAATTTCCAGTGCTTAGTTTTGACTTATAATATTTTAATTGTTCCTTTGAATACAAAGTCTAGAAAATGAGAAACTAAAAAAAATCACAGAATAGTAGAACACAGACAGAAGCAACTCAGTCCATTGAGTTTGCAACGTCACTTTCAGTGAGCAACCCAGTTAGTTTCACTCATTGTCTCTTTCCCCATATCCTGCAACTTTTCCTCCTTCAAATATTTACCTTAATGTTGACTATAAATCTGAGCGCTTTGGCTATTGACCTTTCAATTCATCTTTATTTACTGCTATCAAACCTCCTTTCAGCTTTCTCTAACCTAAACAAACAACTCCAGTTTCTCCATTTGACCAAAGTCAATAAAATAAAAACTGTGAAAACATGCTGTGGCACTTAGAGATGCCTCAATACTTCAACATCACTCAACAATGAACAATTGATTGAGGAAGGTGATAGATTAATGGTATTATTATTGGACTGTTAATCTGGAGACCACAGTAATGCTCTGGGGTCCTGGGTTCAAATCCCATCACACCAGATGGGGGAATTTGAATTTAATAAAAATCAAATTCATGGTCTACTCATGTCTGAGTCAATCGTCAGGAAAAACCTGTCTGGTTCACTCATGTCCTTTAGGGAAGGAAACTGCCATCCTTACCTGGTCTGGCCCACATGTAACTCTAAATCCACAGTAATGTGATGGATTCTTTACTGACCTCTGCCCAATTAGCAATGGGCAATAAATGCTGGCATAACCAGCAAGATCCTCAACCCATGAATGAAAACACTTAAAACAATTCTGCCTACTGATCAGTTGGATAACATTTTATTTTGGCAAAGCAGATCTCTCTGAACTGAAATGTTTCCAGGAATTGGTCTAAATGAGCAAAATGATTTTGGCAAAACCAAAACAACAGTGTATCACATCCAAATTTAACTGCTCGCTTGAAGAAAGTGGAATAAGGAATGACGGAAAAATTATAATGTGGAGCTGAAAAAACAGATCAGAAAGATTCCAGGTCTGCCCTGAAGTTTTTCATCTCAGGTGGATGGTGATGTCAGCGCAACTTAGTTCTTCATGCAAGGAATATTGACCAGTTCCCATTGCTGTTTCATATCAAATGACTGTTACAGCTGTTATGTGGACGTTCCAAGAGGAAGGGGATGATGTGGCTGCAAAGTCAATATTCAAGTTCGCATGTGTACAGTGACCATTTGGATGTAGTATTGTTCACTAATAATGGAGAATCACCACCCCAGCAATATTTTGTGACTTCAAGAAGAAAAGAACAAAACTTTCACAAATACATGTTTTCAGCATTGAAGGGAACTAGACTAACTAATGATGAAGCCGTCCGTACCTTCATGAAGAGTTGTTCGATAGTCAGAGGAGTCATGTGAGATCATTTCTGTTGTTATACTGTTGCGTACTCTTGTACTCACAAGCCTATCTAGGTGCAGAGTATGCATTCTTCCATCATATCTTACAACATCCGGGTTTGCATCTTTTAAAGAAGCAAGGCAAGTTTACAGCCTACAAGAAACTTGGAACTTGGATTAACACCAAAATTCATTCAGAAGTACAATGGTCTAGATTTTGTAGTTGTATTGACAGAAAAATTACCATCGATCACTATCATTATAACTACAGAATTCACTATAATTTCTGCTATCTGCACACTCACAGTTAAACAAAGAAATATAGGAAACCCACAAAAACAGAAATTGTTGGAGAACTCTGCATGTCTGGCAGCATCTGTAGAGAGAAAGTAGAGTGTACAGTTCTGAAGAAGAGTCTCTGGGCTCAAAATCTTAACTCTGTTTTCTCTTCATAGATGCTGCCAGATCTGTTGAGTTTATCCAGTGTTTTCTGTTTTTCTGTGTTTCAGATCTACAGCATCCACATTTCTTTATTTTATTAACAGAAATGCAGGAGTTGCTGCCAGTGATGTCCTGTTCCTTAATAGATTGAGCTGTTACCACCTCACAGATGTCAATCTTCTAGAAATCATCAAATTGATTTGAATATCTCATTCTACACCATGATATAATTGTTAAAACCTCTTGAAAATGTTAGACCATGTTGATGGCTTGTGTCCATGTCACTGTAACGATGCATTAAGCTACCTGACAAAACTACAAAAAAAGATCCTATGATGATTAGAAGTTCACATCTGTTATAATGTAATAAAGATTATTTTCTTAACATTTGTGATATTTCAGCTTCTAATCTTTATTTTTATCTCTGTAAAATTTCCATAAAATGTGAATAATAGAAAGCGCACTTTCTTTTCTGATTTATTGTCTATGAGAATTCTTCAATATGATTGGCTACTTACATTACTTGATGATATTGATGCCGACAACAGGAAATTGCAAAGCCTCTGTTGCCAGGAATCAATTGAGAAAAATACCATCAGCAGTATTCAGAGTAGCTCAAGGACACTGGAGTCTGATGACAGGTGACAAGAACTGCAGAGAATGGAACCACCCAGAACCATATAAATACCAGAACTTTGTGGGGGGGGGCTTTGACCAGGCTACATATTGGACAGGCTGGTGTCACTAATTCAATCACTATTGAACTTACTCAGAAGACTGGTGAAGCTCATGTCAAGATGTTCTTGTTTAAAATTGTTCGCCAAAATACTTTATAACGATAGGGAGTTGAATGAGAGAACCCATCCAAAGAAGGTTTGTAAATGTATTTGAAATGTTCAGAGGATATTTACTAGACTAATGTCTGGAATTGCTGTGTTGTCTTATGAGGAAAGATTGGACAGACTAAATGTGCATCTGCTGGAGTTTAGAAGAATAAGATGCAACTTGTTTGAAATAAATAAGATCCTGAAGGCTCTTGAGAGGGAAATAATGTTTACTGTAATGAGAGAATCTGCAGTTATGGATCACTTTTGAAAATGACAAAGTCTATTTATGACAGAGATGAGGAGAAACTATTTTTCAGGCAGTTTGTTTTTGGAGTTTTGTCCTTAAAAAGCAATGGAGGCAGAGTCATTGAATACTTTTAAAGTAGAGATAGATAGGTTCTTGATAAGCAAGGGTGCGCAATGTAAGTGTGGGTTGACAGGAATGTAGAGTAATCAGATAAGCTATGATCTTATTGAATGACAGAGCAGGTTCAAATCTCTGACTTTTGCTCCTAATTTGTATGTTCATATAACCAGCTAAACATGAAGAGGTCACTAAAATGTTTTACTCATGCATTAGTGCTCAAAGGGAAGCATTCATAGAACAGAGAAACTTTAGCATGGGCTCTGCAAATTGTGATTCCTTTACTGATGAGTTTTATTGGGCACCCGCTAAATATTAAAATGGCAAATATCCATATGATCCTCCTGTGGCCCTAGGGATATAGTTTCGTCAGTGAAGGCTGATGCATGGTGCAATGAGCAATTTCAATTGCTTCTGCAGCTGCTGAACAAATATGTTTCAAAGTCATGCCAGTAGCTGTGCAAAGCAAGCACAGCAAAGCAAAGTAGGAAGGCAAAAGGCACTATCATTACTCGACACCCACGTTGTGGCAGGAAAATGCCTCATCAGCATAGAACCTTTACATTCATGACTGCTGAGGGCAATGTATAGCATTATAGAGGCCATTTTAAGGTAGGTTGTAAAGTAATGGTGGAAAACTTCCATTTGTGGGACAAAATTCTTGAACAAAAATAATTTTAGTCTGTACCTGTCCAAGTAGTAGTGATACTGAAGAATGGGATGCATTCTTTTTAGGGTAGTTATCGTCCTAAAAGGTAATTTCAGAGTTAATAGCAAGAAACCTTCTTATAAATTGGATATAGGGATAAGTGCATCAATTCTTTCTCATTTCAAACCATGAAGTCTGAACTTCTTCAACCATCTGCTATTTAATTCCATGGCACAGGATGGATTCTAATGAAAGCGAGAGGGCACATGCAGCTATATTTTGATAAAATGAGAGGAAGATCACCAATAATTTTTACATCATTCCTAATCCATAACTTCTTCATTAAGCAGAGCTACGTGCACATGGCTTTGAAACATATTTATTCAGCAGCTGCAGAAGCAGTTAAATTTGACACATTGCACCGTGCATCAGCCTTCACTGACGAAACTATATCCCGAGGACCACAGAAGGATTATGTGGATATTTAATTTCTCTTTGAGGAGAGGTTAGAAAAAACCAGGAAAGGATAAAAATGACCAGCCAGAAGGCAATATTCTTGATCGTAATTTGCTCTTCCAGACAAAGATGGCAGAGAACGAAGATGCCGCTGACATTGATGATTTGTTGGAAGAGGTCCTTGATCCTTCTCACTTTTTGATGACAGCATCAATGATGCAGTAGTCTTTCTTGCCTCTCTTTTGAGCATAATCAGATTTTTGTTGAAATAAGTGATAAATAGGTGAAGTTATTTGCTCATTCCACTGCACTTTTCACCCCCATTGGAATATAATTTTAACATTCTATGGTTACACAGAACTTGGGAAGAGATGTAGTGTATTGAATTGACAGCTACATGGTAATTGCTCAAATGCGGCATCAGTGACAACAGTCGATACAATACCAAATTGCAATAGGTGCTGATGGAACAAGTTCTATTGACGTCCTGCTATTGATGTACTTCTGTATATAATTTAGTAGTTAATAAGTACTACTTAGTTTAACCTAATATGGTGTCCACTCTTCACCTGTCTAAGGCCAGTCAGTGATATTTAAAGACCAATAAAGATTGCTAGATCACTTTTTGTGTAGCTATCTTTGAAGTCAGCAGCAAAGATAGCAAAATATGTGCTATTTTAAAAAGTAGCATTAGAAAATGTTGCATTTTGAAAAAAAAATCTTAGATGCAATATTTTCATACATAGTTTATCAAATGTGTTATACCTTTCATCTGTTTTTTTCTGTATCTCCAAATAAATGCTCCAAGCAGCAAAAGCAGCAGCAATATTATCACAATGACACCAGTAAGTGTAATAAGGTTGTTATTTTCAAGGATGATTACTTTTCCCAGATGAATTGATGAATTAGCTTTTTTCCACTGAAAGACAAGGAGTATATTAATCAAGAAACTATGTACCAGAATTTTGTTAAAAATACATAATACATTGTATTAATACCAAATTGCCTGAAATGCTTAATTTCACATCGTATTAAACAGAAGTAATTTTTTAAACAACATCTACCTCAGATTTATTTCCTCCTTTATATTCTTCCCTTGTGTTCTTAGTCACTGTCACTCATGCAGTAAAAGCAGTCCCTGAATAATTTACCAGTTGATAATTCTTTATGGATGCAATTTGCACAATCAGTACTTGCAAGCAACCTTTTTCATAGTGATACATGAGTGCACAATACTATCGATTATAGCCCCATGATAATCCAACATCTACTCCTGTCTCACAACAGTCACTGAGTACTTGGTGTATTTTGAGAGTTAATGCTCTAGTTAATAGAAACAAAATGAAACCTTGCCCACAGTTGGCAGTTATTCGGTTCACTGGTGAAATTCAGAGGGACAGATAGAAAACTCACAAAGGCCTTAGAAAAAGTAAGCACCTTCTTTCATACAAAGTCCATAGGCCAAACATTGATGCTCAAGCCACAGGTCTGTTGTGAGGAAGGTCAGATCTATGCAGATGACTTGAACCCAGAAATGGAAGAGGTGGAATATTTGTTTTCCATCCCTACCCCCCCACTCTGCCCTGTATTGAATATGCTGCTACAAGGGTAATGTGACATTTAGTGCTGTCAGAAGAGCAGTTCTTGATTAAACATACAATAGTGGGGAGAGGGCAAATACACAATAGGTTAAAGTTCTGAACTACATTAACATTTGAATTATGTCTGCTATTTGAGGCAGAGACTTTGCACACCCATCATGCACAGGAGCAGAGATCCAGCCATGTAATTAATGTTTCTGCATGAGGGAATCGAGGGAAAGAGGAAAAGGATGGCAGGATTACAAGAGGCCTGTGATTCCCAGGGTAGAGTCTGCATTTAGGCCGAGCGAGGTTTGGAGGTTTGCAGAAATTCAGAGGATTTCGAAAAGCTATTGGGAGATTTAATGCCAAATCACAATTGTGAGATTGGATCAGAAACAGGAGTGCACTGATTTGCTCCTCAATATGTGTTCTGGTGAATATGACTTCAGCAAGCTTACATCCAGATGAAATGCAGACAGCATAAGTGAGTGAATATAATCTCCAGATTTGATATAAAGATTTGGAAAAAGAAGCACTTTGAAAGTTACATTAACAGGCTAAAACATCTTTCATGGCACCCTTATAATTCTGATGAGAATATCAACTCATACCTTATATTTAATCTTATTGGTCTTGTCAGTTGGCAACCTCTTTTACCAGTTCTTGTTCACAATATCAAACATAAAGCTCAAAATTCTAAATTCTACAACATTTCCAAAGATTGCATTCATGATATGATCATATGGTCAAATAAATTTGAACATGAACTATCTTACCTCAACATTCAGTTCTCTCCTTGAGGACAAAAGTTTCGGAGGAATGATACAAATTAAGGTATTTGGTTTCAGGTGGATATGTTCACAGCTTTCATTCCCAATTGTTAGGATTTTACCATCAACAGCTTCAGGCCTAATCTGTGCTCCTTGAAACTTCAAACAAAACAAAACATTTATAATGTCATCTGCTCTGAGTAGAAGAATCCTAAGGTGTCCAAGCATGTAACTGTCCCACCCTTTTGACAAAAAAGATCCATTATATTTGCGCAGACCGAGCACACTTCAATTATTTCATTACAGTGAGAAAAACTGATATTTGTGGAAGAATCACGCTAAAGCTGTTTGTTCCCTTCCTAATCAATGATTCTAAGAGTGGTGGGTGCAGGTGTACATCTATCATCCCTGCCACTGATAGAACATTAAGTAACTGAAAACAAGAAAAATTGTTTGTTTTTTGTGATTCTTTTAATATGTTAAAAGGCACTACACAGTTGCAGCCTTGCACATCTTTGGACTGTGGGAGGAAACCCACGCAGAAACAGGGAGAATGTGCAAACTCCACACAGACAGTCGCCTGAATTGAACACAGATCCCTGGCGCTGTGAGGCTGCAGTGCTAACCACTGAGCCACTGTGCCACCCATCTCTAGGGTGGATAAGGTGTGCAATGAACAAAAACAATAAGCTAATCACTAAAATCAAAGCAAATCCTGTCTTGCATTCTCAAATAAATGCAATGTACTAGTGAAACTCAGCAGATCTTGCAGCATCTGTGAAAAGAGAAACAGAGTTATTGTTTGGAATCCAAAATGACTCCTTTTTGAAACTGATGGCATTGTCACACCTGATTCAATGTTTTCTGGTACCACATAGTCTATTAGTTTTGATATTATCACTGACTGGAACAACTGTAGTTACATATACTTAAAAAAGTATCTGCTGCAGTAAAATCTATTGACCACATTTTTGGGACAAGTTGTTTGAAAGTCAACTGAATGCAGTATAACCATTACATAAAATCATCTAATTAGGCTAGAATCATAACTGACAGTAAATCTACTCAGACGCCAGTTACTTACTTTAATCTCAAGAGTATTACTGCCACCCTTTCTGATTTCCTTAGGGACTTTAAATGTCTGAAACAAAGGATCTTCTGTATAGCCAAAATCAAAGGATCCTACAGTGACATTATCAAAGATGAAGGCGGCTTTGCCTTGAATAGGTTGTGTCAGTTTAAATGGATCCAGAGCAGGGGTTTTACAGTAAATCACCTCCAAGTCATCCACGTATCTACACATCTGTTTTGGAAGAAAAATATAAAACATTTAGCTTTCCATTTATAAGCTCTTTTAGGTTGTATAAGTTACTTTATAAATGAAAATTTGGAGGCCCAAAAATAAATAAATATTATATATATATAATTTTAAAATTGTAACTGCTTTACCTATATTGTATAATTTTTTTGACACATTCTAACCCCAATCTCAAGTATAATTAATTCAGTCTTTAATTTTTTGTGCAAAATTAATTTAATGTAAACACGTTGACATGTCAAAGAATAAATGTTCTCAGTTTTTGTTAGTTTTTAAGTGGAATTATAAGTAAAATGCATACTTCATTTGACGGAATACTCAGTAAGATTTAAGACAATAAATAATACACCTGAAATTAAGGTTCTGAATTGGGGAGAGACGGACTTGAATAAGAGAAGACAGGATCAGGCCATAGTGTATTGATAGCAGCTATTTGCAGGAAAATCTACAACAGGTCAGTGCAAGACATTTTAAAGGGTGAAAGTGGGCATGTAGGACCAACACGTACCTGTAAAGGTGAAGGGTGAGATCATCAAATGCAGAGACCTCTGGATGTCATGGGATGTACAGGATTGGGTGAGGCAAAAAAGGAAGCTTTTGGTAGATGCCAAAGACTTAAGACAGTGGAGACCCTGGAGGTGTACAGAAAGTGTAGGGGATTCCTAAAAATAAGAAATTAGGAGAATGAAGAAGGGACACAAGAAAGGGCTAGGGATAATATTAAAGAAATTTCACAGGTAATGAATAAGTACATTAGGGGAAAATAATAACAAGGGAAAGAGTAGGACCCATTAAGGACCAAGGTGGCATTTTGTGTGTGGGACCAGAAGACAAAACAAAGATTTTAAGTGAGCATGTTGCATCTATATTCACTGTAGAGAAGGACAGTGCAGGTGTCGAAATTAGGGAGAGGTCTGTGATAAATTGGCAGTGAGAGAGAAGAATTTTTAACAGGCTTGAAAGAGAGTAAATGTCATGGCCAGATGAGATGTATCTCAGGCTGCTGTGGGGTGTAAAGGAGGATATTTTACAGGAGGTGAGGGAGGATATTTCACAGGAGGTAAGGGAGTACATTTCATAGGAGGTAAGGGAGGATATTTCACAGGAGATGGGGAGGATATTTCACATGAGGTAAAGGAAAAATATTTCACAGGAAGTGAGGGAGGATATTTCACAGGAGGTAAGGGAGGATATTTCACAGGAAGTGAGGGAGGATATTTCACAGGAAGTGAGGGAGGATATTTCACAGGAGGCAGACGAGGAAATTATAGGTGTGTGCTGACATTGAGTTTCAAATCCTCAGTCACCACAGGAGGGGTGCCAGTGGACTCGAGGACAGCTAATGTGATATCATTATTCAATAATGTTATGGATCAGGACCGATCACCTCAAAACACTTTAAGAAGGTAGCCCAGACCCTAACTTTCTCTATTTTGAAGTCAGATATAAAGTGGATATTCCAGGTGTGGTATAGCTGGTCAAACCACTTAGCTCTAAGCGAGACTGAATTTATTTATACACTACGGTTGAAATGTGAACAAAAGAAAACAGAATAACTTAACTGTTTGGAAACCTAACCAACTCAAAATTGTAACTTAGTGAAGGAGCTGTTCCAGTGCCTGCAACATCACAAAAAGACATCCCTTGGCAAATGGTCAATTCAAACTCAGGTTCTTACAGGCAAAAGAGATTGCAGAGAGAAGAGTCAGGCAAGAAACATTTGTTGAAGCATGGAACCTTTTTCACAGTAATAGCTTCTTTGCTACCAGCAGTGCCTGACTGCCTGTTTAAAAAAAAACTAGAAAAAACCTGGGAGAACCGGCCACTCCGCTGCCATTGTTTAAAGTAGCCACTTCCAGACACATCAGCACCTCTGCCTTTATGATCCCTTTTTAAAAAGCCAAGCACAAAATAACCTTACTAAAGGGACAGAATTGTCACAATAAGGATGGTAGGGAACAACCAAGAATAACAGACCAGTGGTAAGAAGAAGGTGTACTCTGCAGACGCTGGAGATCAAAGTCGAGACTGTATGTTGGAAAAGCACAGTAGATCAAGCAGCATCCGAGAAGCAGGAGAATCAATGTTTCAAGCACAAGCCTTCTATCAGGAAATGGCTTTCTTGATGAAGGGCCAATGCTGGAAACATTGTTCTCCTGCCCCTTGGATGCCGCCTGATCATCGGTGGTAAGGAAACTATCAGAAAAAATTCTGAGGGACAGAATTGATAGCCCCTCTGGACAGTAAAACTTAATCAAAGATAATCAGCATGGATTTGTAAGAGAGCGTTCAAGTCTAACAAATCTGAATTTTTTGAGGAGTTGACTAGGTGTGTAGATGAGGGTAGTGCAGTCGATATAACGCACATGGACTTCAGAAAAATTTTTGACTAGGTCTTGCATAACAGACTGATTAAGAAGCTAAGACTCTTTGGGATCCAAGGCAATTTGGAAAATTAGATCCAAAATTGACTTAGTGGCAGGAAGCAGACAATGATAGTTGAAGAATGTTTTTGTGAATGGAAGCCTACATCTAGAGGCATATCAGTGTTCAGTGCTGTGTTGCTTGCTGTTTCTCGTATACTTTAATAATCTAGACATGAATGTGGTGGTATGGCCAGTAATTTTGCAGATGACAAAAAAAAATTGGTGGTGTGGTAAATAGTGAAAGAGCAGAGCCTTAGGCTACAGGACGACATAAAAAAGCTGGTCAGATCGGTTGCACTTGGCAAATAGGAGTTAATCCTGAAAAGTGTGAGATGATGCATTTTGGGAGGACTAATAAGGAATGAGGGACATTGGTGTGTTCGTCCATAGATCCTTGAAGGCAGCAGGACAGGTAGATAAGGTGGTTTGGAAGGTATATGTGTTGCTTACTTTTATTAGTCAAGGCATTGAATACAAGAGCAAGGAGATTATCATGGAGCTGTGTATAATGTTAGACCACAGCTGAAGTACAGTTTTGGTTGCCCCACTATAGAAAGAATTTGATTGCACTAGAGTCATATTACAAGGAAACAGACTTTTCTTCTAACTTTTGCGTGCAATTCTGGTCTCCGTCCTATCGGAAAGATGTTGTGAAACTTGAAAGGGTTCAAAAGAGATTTACAAGGATATTGCCAGGGTTGGAGGATTTGAGCTATTGGGAGAGGTTGAACAGGCTGGGGCTGTTTTCCCTGGAGTTTCGGAGGCTGAGGGGTGACCTTATAGAGGTTTACAAAATCATGAGGGGCATGGATAGGATAATTAGACAGACTCTTTCCCCTGGGGTGGGGGAGTCCAGAACTAGACAGCATAAATTTAGGGTGAGAGGGGAAAGATACAAAAGAGACCTTAAGGGCAATTTTTTCATGCAGAGGGTGATACGTGTATGGAATGAGTTGCCAGAGGAAGTGGTGGGGGTTAGTATAATTGCAACATTTAAGAGGCATCTGGATGGGTATATGAATAGGAAGGGTTTGGAGGGATATGGGCCGGGTACTGGCAGGTGGCACTAGCTTGGGTTGGGATATCTGGTCGACATGGACGGGTTGGACTGAAGGGTCTGCTTTCGTGCTGTAAATCTCTGTGACTCTATGACTCTAGTATGTGCCAACCATGTTCCCAAACTAAACTAGTCCACTTGCCTGCACTTGACCCATATCTGTCCAAACCTTTCCAACTCATATACCTATCCAGATGTCTCTTAAATATTGTAAATTGCATCTGCATCCACCACTTCCTCTGGCAGTTCATTCCACACATGAATCAGTCTGTACAAAATGTTGCCCCTCAAGTCCTTTTTAAAACTTCCTCCTTTCACCTTAAAAACACACCCACTAGTTTTGAACACTCCCACGCTAGGGGGAAAAAAACTTTGCTATTCACCTTATCTATGCTCCTCATTGTTTCATTAATCTCTGTAAGGCCACTCCTTCACCGCAGTGAGAAAATCTCCAGCCTATCCAGCCTTCCCTTATAAGTCAAACTCTCCATTCCTGGCAAAAATCTGGTAAATCTTCTCTGAACCCCGTCCTTAATAACATCCTTCCTATAACCATGGTGACCAGATTATTTTTATTAATCCAAATATTAATTTATCCAAAATAAACTCCTCAGTCCATTGATCAAGATGTCTTTGTACTCTTAGAAAACAGTCCTCACTACCCACTATACCACTAATTTTGGTGTCATCTGCAAACTTACTAACCACTTCTCCTATATTCTTATCATATATCTCAAATCGTATATCTAAATGACAAACAAAAGTGGACTCAGTACTGATCCCTGTGGAACACCATTGATCAAAGGCCTCCAGTTTGAAAATCAAATGTCCACCCTCTATTTCATACTGTCAAACCAATTTTGTATTCAATTGACAAGCTCACATTGAATCCCATGTGATCTAACTTTACTGATTAGTCTACCATGTGGGACATTGTCAAAGGCTTTGCTGAAGATCATGTAAGCAACATCTACTGCTCTGTGCTCATCAATCTTTTTGATTTAGAGGCATTGGTGTTGGACTGAGGTGTACAACTTTAACAATCACACAACACCAGGTTATAGTCCAACAGTTTATTTGGAAGCAATCCGACAGCTAGTGTTTTCAAATAAACCTACTGGACTATAACCTGGTGTTGTGTGATTTTTAACATCAATTTTTTGGTTACTTCCTTAAAAATCTCAATCAAGTTTATGAGACACAACTTCCCTCACATAAAGCCATGCTGACTATCCCTAATCTATCCTTGCCCCGCCAAATGCAAATAATTCCTATCTTTCAGAATCAGCTCCAACAAGTTATCCATCACCAATGTCAGACTCACAGGTCAATAGATCCCAGGCTTCTTCTTACAGTCTTCTTAAATAAAGGTACAACATTAGCCATCCTCCAGTCCCCTGACACCTCAGCTGTGGTTATAGATGATACAAATATTTCTGCAAGGGGCCCCACAATTTGATCGCTAACTTCCCACAATATACAGAAATACACTTGATCAGGTCCCTCGAAACGTTGCAGAAAAGATTCATCAGGATGTTACCTGGGTTGGAACAATTTAACTGGGAAGAGAGACTAGAGATGCCGAACTTGTTCTTCTTGAGCAGAGAAGGCTGAGAGAGGATTTGATTGAGGTGTATGAAGTGCTGAGGGGCGTAGATAGGGAGAAAACTTTCCCCTTAATAGGAGGGATAGTTTTAAGGTAAGGTACAGGAAGTTTAGAAGAGATTTTAGATGATTTTTCTTTCACCCAGAAAGTCATGGGCACTCATTTCTTGAAAGGGTGGTCGAGGCGGGAACCTTGAAGATGAAGAGCTTGTTAGATGACACTTGAAATGCCACAGCATACTATGGGTCAAATGCTGAAAAATGAGATTCGGCTAAAAGGATATTTAATGACTAGTACAGACACAATGTGCTGAAGAGCCTCTTTCTATGCTATAAGAACTCAAATTTTTGATGACTTTTGACTGGAAAACAAATCAGAAGGCAGTTTGTTCCATTAAACTTTAGTCTGTAGCAGGTCACCTTGGACCCGCAGCAATATGGTTGACTCTAAATTGTCCTTGAAATGGCCCAGCAAGCCACCCTGTCCAACAGAAATTAGGGATGAATAGCAACTTAGCCAGCAATTCCCTTAACCCATGATAGAAAAAAAATGATGGCCGGGTACTTGTCAGCATTCTTTCACATGGATCCACTTGTGAATGCTTCATAACGCTTGTGTTTTTCTACCTGTCTTAATTGTTCCCTGGCCTACCAATTTGGCTGACTGTTCAGTAGCAGTTAGTACCCTCCCTACCAAATGATTCCAATCTTTTTGTTCAATTACTTGCCCAAACCACATGCTAATCAGATTTACTTATCTGCTCACCCAGTCCATGTGTTTCCTCAATGTGTTCACTACAGGCAAGAGAACTTTCTGGTGCTCTGAGAAATGAGAGGGTGGGGATTAGGTGAGCAATCAAGAAGCATTCACTGCTCTATCTCTGAGGAAATTTCTTGTAAACCGATTCTCAATTTTTTTCCTATTACTCTCCCATATCCAGAACTAAGCAACTCTACTGTGACTGTGTAACCACTGAGTCATCCTGAGCAACTCTGTGTTTTCAATTAAATTATTTTCAAATCTGTTCACCTCTGATATCTCAGTCAGATCCTTACGCAGTGCAAGGTGTTGAAACTGCAGACCAGTAACCTGCTGGAACCTGTCAATAATGTAACCTGACTCAAAACTTAAGGCATCAATGCCTAAGAGCATAAACCCAGTGGAATGTAACTGTGGAAGGCTGATTAAATCAATCTTTAATTTTAATTTTGGCATGAAATTCACATACACAGCAAGGCTGTAGATAGCACAATGGAACCTGAAGGCTCAAGTAAGCTGTGCTGCACTTCCTGCTGCTTCTCGTGTGGCCCGTGTAACAACCTACGTTAGTAAGGATAATCATCTGGGCCTCCAGTGCGTGTGTTAAAAACTGCAACTAAACTGGTCCTGATTTGAAGCTCTATTTGCAAACTTGGAGCAACAAGACCAATTCAATGTATTCAAACCACACTCAGAAAACCTGTGTGCAAATGCAAGCATGGCCAAGCAGTAGTGTTATCTGAAATACATTATCAGAGCCTGCTGGACACATTTTCCTCATTCCTGATGAAGGGCTTTTTCCGAAACGTCGAATTCCCTGTTCCTTGGATGCTGCCTGACCTGCTGCGTTTTAACCAGCAACACATTTTCAGCTCTGATCTCCAGCATCTGCAGACCTCACTTTTTACTGTTATCTGAAAGGTCAGACAACAGGTTACAGGTGAGGTGCTTTTGCATTAGTTCTCCTTTGGTCAAGTGTGTCTAAGTGTCACTGTGTAACAGCTTTTGTGTTCTGGGAGCTTTGTTTTTGGGAGTTCATGGAGAGGACAGGAAGTGCTGCATGAGTTACAGGGGCTGTGGTTGCAATGCGCTTTGACTAGAAGATTGACAAGAGACTACAGCAAGGGTAACTCTGTGAAAAGGAAGAGGAGAAAAAGATTATACCCATTAAAAGTTTCTTCTACTAACACCTAATTCAGTGCTCAAGGAGACTCAAGTTCTACAAACCAATTTAGAGACTCATATTAAGGCGGTGTTTGCCCTGCGAGAGATAATGAATTAAAGGTTCGAGGGTCCAAGCAGGAATAGAAGACAGTGTCAACATATTCCAGAACACTGATGGTTGGAGTACAGGTGGGGGGGGGGGGGGGGGTCACTGAGGTCATCTATTCCAGAGGAGGAGATTACATGATCATCCCATTGAGATGGAACAAGCAAGAGGAAAGGACATGTGGCTTCACCAATGTATCTAATGGAGGGAAGAAATAACCTGAATCCTTTCTAACTACATTAATTATCTAAAGTATGGATTTCCAATAGTGTGATCATTGCAAAGAATGAGAGTTTGGTGAATGCTCATTATCCTGGGAGCAGCCATAGTGCATTCACCCTGGACCAATTAGCTATACCGACTTACTTCGGGCATGCTGCAGGAGCCAGAGGCTGGATTCTTGAAGACAAAAAGGTCTAACATATCTACATCTGGAAGATGACCCATAAGCCCAATTCCTTAGTCCGCATCACTCTGTCATGCCATCACATCAAGATAGAGCAGAAATAAATCATACAAAACATTGCTGAGCAAACATTTGGCATTTTGAAGCAACGGCACTTTTTGCCATTTGGAGGAGCCCTCTATTTTAGATCAGGGTGCACCTTAAAATTCATGGGGTCCACTCTGTTCCCCATGACATTGTGACTAAGAGAATGTCATGAGACATCTGGAGGCCACCTTGGGAGGAGGCAGTACAAGAGTGAGAGAGGGAAGAAATAACCTGAACCCTTTCTAACTACATTAATTGTCTAAAAGTACATTAACAGGCTCCTCTACAACTAAACCACATCCCATAACCACAATGAACTAACCATTGCCTTCTCTTATATCTGACTGAGATGGCCATTCACTGTGTTCCCTCGGCTACCATCTAAGAATAGAGATCCGTATGAAAACCTTCTCATTGGCATCTTCATCCAACATCACACCCAATTATACAAACTATTCATCCCTATGCATTCTACTAGTGCCTGCCTCATTGCTGGATCCCAGGCTAGGCTAAATAATGGTGGGAGGAGGTGGTGGTTGTCAAGGACTCAAATGTTGCAGGGAAGATGGGAGATGGGAACTTGAAGGACCTCTGTAGGGTAGGGGTACCTATCAAAATTTCTAGGGGTAACAAATCCTTCTGGCATTGTTCCCCCCATGGCAAGATGCCCTGCTCTCTCTTTTTCTTTGTTCGTTTACAGGATGAGGGCATCACTGGCTAGGCCAGCATTTAGTGTCCATCCCTGAGTTCTCAAAGGGCAGTTAACAGTCAACCACAGTGCTATGGGTCTGGAGTCACACATAGACCAGGTAAGGATGGCAGTTTCCTTCCCTCAAGAGCATTAGTGATCCAGATGGGTTTTTCTGACAATCAGCAATGGATTCATGGCCATCATGAGTTTCTAAATCTCACCACCTGCCTGGTAGGATTCAAACCTGCCTTTCCAGGTAACCTGAATCTCTAGATTAGCAATCCAGTGATGACACCACTAGGCCATCGCCTCACTACTGTGTTAATACCAATGGTGGCAAGACGAGGCCCTTAACTGGGCAATTGTCACTTAAAGGCTTCAGCTGTGGTACAGTGAGAATGCTGTCCATGAGTCTTTCCATCAAGTGCTTAATTGAAGTGGAAGTGAGAACAAAGTGGGGTACCTCCACCTTGATTAAATGTGCCCCTTTCAACTAAACTCACCATCACATATGAGACACTTTTATACCTCTTAACCTCTTGTTACCTGCTCCCACTCCTGTCAAAGGTTCTGACTCAAGGGATTCATAGCTCTCTGTGGGGTTAGGTCTCTCTTCTTCAGGCCACCTTGGTCACCAATGCTTCCAGTGCTGTATTTGTGAATCCAGGCCCTCTCCTTGACCTGTATCTCCATACTCGTCATCCAAATAATGCATCAATATCAATCTCAAGTAACGTTCTATTCACCAATTTAAGAGGGACACATGCCTTTAAGAGCTAGAAGTTAGCTGAACATACAATAGTAGGCCCCATATTAAACATGGGCCCCAGTCAGCAGTAAGGGTTGCATTCAGCTTTAATAAGGAGGCAGACTGAAATTTGTACACTGCCTACTTCCGGTGGAACAGGTATGAGGGCCAAGATTCATTACCCCACTAACAAGAAATGAAGCAGACTAACTTCTAGCCCCCAGTGTTTAAATGCATTCAATGTGCTCTGCTGAGGTCATCTGCATTAACATTATGCAGTTTTGAAGGACACATTCACCAATTACTTATCTATTCAATGAGATTCTAGAGATTAACATGGGTTACATTGTAGCTACAATCAAAATCAAATCCAGGATCACTACTTCAAAGGCAAAATACGGCAGATATCTGACATCTGAAACATAAAGTGGAAAAAGCTGGAAATACTCAGCAGGTCAGACAGCATCAATGGAGAAAGAGCAGAGGTAACATTTCAGGTCAGGTTGGTGTTCTACACAGAAAACAAGAAATCGGAAAAGGGGTAGGTCATTCAACTGCTCAAGACACTGACTGATCTGCCCCAGGTCTTAACTCCTCCTTCGTGTAGCTCACCATAATGCTCAACTCCAGGTGCAGCCTTACCAATAACCTATATAGTTGTAACAAGACTTCTCTGTTCTTAACCTGTCATCCCCCTAGCAGTAAAGGCTAGTAAATAAATCGTTCCCCTAAAAGTCTGCAGTTAATGGATCAATTGATCTCTTCGAGACTTAAGAGTAGCAGATTTTTATTGGAAATGGCATTAAGAAAGTTAGAACCATGCAGGTAAATGAAGGTTATCTGCATATTGCCATGATCGAACAAAATGTCAGAACAATTTAGAATAGTGAATAGTTAACACCTGTGCTGATCTCCTGTGTAACAATAATAGTTGGTCAGATCATGTAAGAAATATATGTTAAACCTACCACATGAAAAGTCTTTGGTATTTGCTGTACAGTGATTACCATCAGTGGGGATTGTACAAAGTTCAAGTTCGCTCCTTTTACTGTAACTGTGCTGCCTCCACTGAAATGAAGAGAATATTATCAGCTCCCAGTGAATAATCTTAAAAAGATTAAAATTCAGTTACAGAGTATATCTTACCTGCTAAATGACCAAACTGGATAAATATTATGGATAGATGGATTTTCCACGTACATGAAAGCATTTTTGACCTCACGGATAGCAGAGTCTATTTTTAAAACCACAGAGTGGGTCAGTGCAGTTGTGTGGGCAGGAGTAGTACACTCAATCCTAGTTTCAGAGATGCTGGAAATAATATACAGAAAAAAAGAAAAATCGGCATTAAGAAGTCAGAGTATCACTAAACTATAAAGATCAAAGACCACACAATTCCAGGCTTATTTCCTCGCTAGTGCAAAATTATTTGGTGTTTGCCATGGAAAAGGTTAAGATGATGCATTGACCCCATCAATCTGAAACTGGGAAGGAAAATAAAAATGAAATAATGTTTTGCTCTTGATGAAGAGTCACTGCCTTCTGCTGAATAATGTACGCTTGTAAACATCAGACAAAATTGGATATGGAGTGACAATGAAATTGGGCTCAGCTTTGTCGGCCTCCACAGTCAGTTAGCTCAGTGACAAGGATCCTGCTCAGATAGCTGACACTGGTGTGAGGTACTGCCAGCATTATTTGTGAAAGAATCAGTTCCTGTAGAATTGATCATGGTAGATAAATATGGCATGAGGAGCAAAAGGAAGTAACTGCTTGTGAGACTTAAAAGAAACAACAGTCAACATTTATGAGTAAGGGAAGAAAGGAAATCTGGACGTGACTAGCACAGACTGTTTAATTGAAATAATGGCAAATATCTCCTTCCATTTGATAACGTCCTAACCAATTGAGTTTAACAATAACCCAGACAACACTGCTGAGGTAAAGTTGTCTTTCTAACCTCTGAAAAGTCAATATCACTAAATATTGGGTAATGATACATATTAACACCCATCCAGTCTCCACTGACTGAATTTAACAATAAAACTATCACTGTGTGCTAGACATCAGCAAAGGACCAGAGTATTGCTTCTGAAATGGTAATAAACTGAATGAGCGTTTATTATAATGCTTTGAATATGGAAATTAATTAGGTATTGTCAGCGGAGCGGTGAGGAGAGAGGGTGGAGAGAAACCAGGGCTGCAGGGAAATGTTTAAGTGGGTGAGATCTAAATCTGAGACCCTACACGGTACGGCCTCCCTCCCACCCACCTCCTCTAACCTTACTAAGAGTCTGTAAACACGGTAAAGTTTTCAGGTTTTCTTATTTTATTTTCCTTTCCTTCTCTTCCTTTGTTTAGTCCTGTGTGTGCTTTCTGATTAGTGGTGTATTATGGATAGGGCAGTTGCATGTTTAGAGATGTACAGAGAAGTGGTCACTCCTCAGACACAGGATAAGGACAGGGGGTTATAGTCAGAGGGAGGAAAGGGAACCAACAGATAGAGCAGGGATCCCCTGTGGCTGTTCCCCATAACAATAAATATATTGTTTTAGGTACCACTGGTGGAGATGGCCTTCCAGGGGAAAGCAGTAGTTATCAGGTCTCTGACACTGAGCCTGGCACTGTGGCTCAGAAGGGAAGGGGGGAGAATAGAAAAGCACTAGTACTAGGGGACTCAATAGTTAGGTGGACTGACAGGAGATTCTGTGGCCAGGAATGGGACTCCGAGAAGGTATGTTGCTGCACAGGTGCCAGGGTCCTGGATGTTGCTGATCGGGTTTACAGGATTCTGAAGGGGGAGGGTGAGCAGCCAGAAATCGGGGTACATATTGGTACCAAAGATATAGCCAGGAAAGGGATTGAGGATCTGAAAAGTGACTACAGAGAGCTAGGTTGGAAGTTGAAGAGCAGGACGCGTAGTGTAGTGATCTTGGGCTTGCTACCGGTGCCATGAGATAGTGAAGTGAGGAACAGTCAGTGAATGCAACTTAACACGTGGCTGTGAGGCTGGTGTAGGAAGGAGGGCTTCAGATACCTAGACCATTGAGATGCTTTTTGAGAAAGGTGAGATCTGTACATGACGAACAGGTTACATCTGAACTGGAGGGGCAGAAATGTTCTGGGTGGGAGATTTGCTTGTCTGATTCGGGAGGGTTTAAACTAGTTTGGCAGGGGGGTGGGAATCGCAGCTACATATCTGAGAGGGGGGCAGCTATAGATGGGACAGTGACAGGATGTAGTGAATCTATTGGGAAGGTTTCTCACGCGATGAAACAAAGGGATCAGTTAAAGTGTGTCTACTTTAACGCAAGGAGTGTCAGAAATAAGAATGATGAACTCAGAGCATGAATCAGTACTTGGGGCTATGATGTTGTAGCCATAACGGAGATGTGGGTTTCACAGGAGCAGGAGGTTACTAGATGTTCTAGGGTTTAGAACATTTAAAAAAGAACAGGGAGGGTGGAATATGAGCATTCCTAATCATAAAATGCATCACAGCTACAGAAACAAAGGTTGTTGAGGAAGGTTTGTCTACTGAGTCAGTATGGGTGGAAGTTAGGAACAGCAAGGGAGCAGCCACCTCACTGGGGTTTTCTAAGACCCCTAATAGCAGTAGAGAGATTGGGGAACTGATAAGCTGGCAGATTTTGGAACAATGCAGGTGTAGCAGGATTGTTATTATGTGTGTCTTCAACTTTCCCAATATCGACTGGAACTTCCTTAGTGCAGATGGTTTGGATGGAGCCGTTTTTGTCAGGCGTGCTCAGAAGGGTTTCCTTACTCAGTATGTAGACAGGCCGATGAGGGGAGAGGCCATTTTGGATTTGGTGCTTGGCAATGAGTCAGGACAGGTGTCAGACCTCGCGGTAGGAGAACACTTTGGTGACATGTACCACAACTGCCTCACATTTACCACAGCTTTGGAGAGGGAAAGGAGCAGTTACCCAGGAAAGATATTTAATTGGGGAAAAGGAAACTACGATGCTATCAGACAGGAGTTGGGAAATACAGATTATTCCACAGAAAGGGCACCACAGACATGTGGAGACTGTTTAAGGAGCAGTTGTTGTGAGTGAAGCTTGAATTTGTTCCTATGAGATAGGTAAGAAGGGGTAAGATTAAGGAGCCTTGGATGACGAGAACAGAGGATCTTCTCGTCAAAAGAAAGAAGGCAGCTTATGTAAAGTGGAGAAAACAAGGATCTAGCAGAGCTTTAGGGGATTACAGGCTTGCCAGAAAGGGGCTCAGAAATGGACTGAGGAGAGCCAGAAGGGGTCATGAGAAAGGCTTGGCAGGAAGGATTCAAGAAAACCCAAAGGCATTTTACTCATATGTGAGGAATAAGAGAATGATCAGGGAGAATGTAGGGCCGATGAGGGATAGTGTAGGGAACACGTTGTGAAGTCAGAGCAAAAATGGGAAGCCCTAAACGAGTTTTTTGCCTTAGTTTTCACTAAGGAAAGGGACCTTGTTATAAATGACTACTTTGAGGAGCTGGGATATGAGTTTGAACAAATCAAGATTGATGAAGATGATGTGCTGGAAATTTTGGCAAACATTAAGATTGAGAAGTTCCCAGAGCCAGACCAGATTTATCTTAGGCTGCTCTGAGAAGTGAGAAAGGAAGTTGCTAAGCCACTGGTGAAGATCGTTGCTTCCTCACTCTCCACGGGAGTCGTACCAGAGGATTGGAAGGAGGCGAATGTTGTTACTCTTTCCAAGAAGGGTAATAGGGAAATCTCTGGCAATTACAGTCCAGTCTGTTGTCAGCAAGGTTTTGGAAAGCATTCTGAGGAATAGGATTTATGACTATTTGGAAAAGCATAGTATAATTAAAGGCAGTCTGCACGGCTTTGTGAAAGGCAGGTTATGTCCAACTAATCTTAATGAATTCTTCGAGGAAGTGATAAGACAGGTCGATGAAGGTCGAGCACTGGATGTGGCGTATATGGACTTCAGCAAGGCATTTGACAAGGTTCTCCATGGTAGGCTCATTCATAAAGTCAGGAGGTATGGGATACAGGGAGATTTGGCTATCTGGATTCAGAAATGGCCGGTTGACAGAAGGCACAGAGTGGTTGTAGATGGAAAATATTTTGCCTGGAGGTCAGTGTTGAGTGGTGTCCCACAGGGCTCTATTCTTGGGCCTACACACTTTGTAGTTTTTATAAATGACTTGATGAGGAGATTGCGGGGTGGGTTAGTAAATTTGCAGATGACACAAAGGTTGGAGGTGCCGTTGACAGTATAGAGAGCAATTGCATGCTGCAGTGTGACATAGACAGGATGCAGAGCTGGGCTGAGAAATGGCAGATGGAGTTCATCCTGGATAAATGCGAAGCGATGCATTTCGGAAGGTCGAACATAAATGCTGCATATAGGATTAAAGACAGGATTCTTGGCAGTGTGGAGGAACAGAAGGATCTTGGTGTTCAAGTACATAGATGTCTCAAAGTTGCCACCCAAGTGGATAGGGTTGTTAAAAAAAACATATGGTGTTTTGGCTTTCATTAGCAGAGAAATCGAATTTAAGAGCTGCGAGGTTTTGATGCAGCTCTACAAGTCCCTGGTGAGACCACACTTGGAATATTTTGTCCAGTTCTGATTGCTCTACCATAGGAAAGATACAGAGGTTTTGGAGATGGTGCAAAGAAGATTTACTGGGATGCTGCTTGGGCTGGAGGGTTTGTCTTATGAAGAGAGTTGACTAAGCTTGGACTTTTCTCTCTGGAGAGAAGGAGGAAGAGAGATGATCTGATTGAGGTATACAAGGTAATGAGAGGCTTGGATAGAGTCAATAGCCAGAAATGTTTCCCCAGGGCAGGATTGACTGGCATGAGGGATCATAGTTTTAAGATACTAGGAGGAAAGTATAGAGGAGATATCAGCGGTAGGTTCTTTATGCAGAGAGTTGTGAATGCATGGAATGTGTTGCCAGCAGTGGTGGCGAAAGTAGAATCATAAGGACACTTAAGCACCTGCTGGGCATGCACATGGACAGCAGTGAATTGAGGGGTGCATAGGTCAGGTTATTTTATTTTACATTAGGATTAATCCTCAGCACAACATCGTAGACCGAAGGGCCTGTTCTGTGCTGTATTTTTCTGTGTTCTATGTTCTAAAATTACAATGAGACATGATTACTTCTGAATTCCACCAGTTCTATTGATGTTGTGAGTCTTCTGATTAACAAATGGTTTTATCTAACACCCCATAAGAAAATACTGATAGCTTAAAGAAGAAGGAAAAGGCAAAATACAAGATTTTCTTTAATAAGACGTACAATGACCTTTCTCAAGAAGGTTATATATTGCTAATAATAAGATAATAAACTCTGAGGAAACAGATCTAATTTGATTCTTAACTATAGTCACCTTGCTATTATTTAGTAAATTGTGACAGTCTTCTGGTGGAACAGTAGATGGGGCAGTTGGACTATCAGACTACAATCTTTGCTGGGTGTTAGAAAAAGCTGTGAACAAAATGCTGTGTCTTCTAACAGCACCTTTACGCCCAAGTTTATATCCCTATTTGGCCATTTACAATTCAACAGAATAACTGCATTATCACATCATTGTACAAAGATTCTATGAATGCGACAAGTAACAACTGCAATAAAAAAACAGAAATGCTGCAAAACACTCAGATCTGTGCCAATGTTTGCAGAGAGAAAAATGAACATACTTTTTTTCTGTTTCTAGCATTTTCTATTTTTAATTCAGATTTCCAGCATCCACAATATTTTGCTTATGCAACACCTGAACCTTCATTCAAATCAATGCAAGCTTTTAAACAAATGGGAGATTTTAAAATAGAATCTTGCACTCATAACATTTTAGGTTCTCCTTTCAAAAATATATGTTTATAGAAAATAGAAAACATACCTTTTAAGTTCACACGGTTTCTCTCCAATTAAAACTTGCCTTCTACTTCCACAGTTCAAGTATTTCCCTGTAAGGGTAAGTGTGGATCCTCCTGATTTGGGGCCATGTGTTGGGGAGATGTGACTAATAGCTGGATTCTGTCCCCCAAGTCCAAAAGAAAGAAAAGAATTCAGACTAAGCATCATTTATTGTTGGGAAAATTCCAACTAAACAGTTCTTGGTATTAATGTCTTCGATATTCTTTGAGAATTTTGACTCCATCTATCTTTGCCTACCAATTTTCTTCACCTTCTCTCTTGAAGTGGTCATTCTGCTCTACAAACGTTCTAAAACATCTCTTTATTTACTTTACATTTTGGACTGCAGACTAAAAAAAAGGGAATGCACTGCTTTAAATCAAGAAGACTGTGCAAAGCGATTGCTGTAGTTTAAGAAAATCATGTATATTGGAGCACAATGTGTGTTGTAAACAGTGTTGTGTTTTTTTTTCTGGGAAATGTGAGAGCAGAAACAGATACCATGGTGGCAATGGGTTTAGAGTTGTTGGAAAACTGCTTGACAATGACATTCTGACTGGCTTCTGAATAGGTGACCATGGCTTGTGTAAGTGAGTACAGTGGAGAGTCATCTAACCTGCAAAACAAAAGCATGAAAAATCTCTCTCTGCCTATCTTTCTCTCTCTTTCTCATATGGAGTTATTAGAAAATCTGTCTTCCACTTACTTCTCTGCATATCCCCTAATCAAGGAGAAGTAAAATACCTTCAAATACAGGGAGAGGTACAGCAATGTAAAAACAACATTGGCATGTTCGCTCAATGGTTAACACTGCTGCCTCACAGCACCAGGATTCCAGCCTCTGGCGACTGTGTGGAGCTTGCACATTCTCCCTGTGTCTGTGTAGGTTTGCTCCAGTGTCCTCCCACAGACCAAAGATGTGCAGGTCAGGTGTATTGGCCATGCTAAATTGCCCATAGTGTTAGGTGCATTAGTCAGAAGGAAATGGGTCTGCGTGGGTTACTCTTCGGAGGGTTGGTGTGGTCTGGTTGGGCCGAAGGGCCTGTTTGCACACTGTAGGGAATGTAATGTAATATAATCTAAAACCTTACGTCAACAGCTGGGAATTGAAAGGAAGAAAAATAAAGTAATTAATCAAATCCTGTCTACACTGGAACTTTTGAATTGCGTTTTCCCATTTCTTCTTTTCTTTTCCACCCTCAATATCTTTTCTTGTCTTGACTAGTTTTTTGTGTCTGTCTATTTATGAAGGGGGCATTTTAATAAAGAATAGAGTAGAAATTATAGAATTATACTTTAGCAACTCAGATTTCCTAGTATCCACTGGTTAAAGACAATTTCTTGGTAATATTTTCCAGTTAAGTACAGAAACCTGGTGAGTGTTTTAACCTGGGTTATTCAATTGGGGTAAATTGGGGACTTTGTATTGTTTGACCAAATCTTTTCACATTCAGGATTATTTAGACAGGCTTAATGAATGGACAAGAACATGGAAGATGTAAAATAATATAGAAAAAATGTTAGGTTATCCAATTTGGAAGGAGGAACAGATGTGTTGTGTTTTTCTTGAATGGTAAGTGATTGGAAAGTGTTGATGCACAAAAGGAGATAGATGTCACTGAAGCCTAACATACAGGTGCAGCAAGCTATTAGGAAGCCTAATGGAATGCTAGCCTTTATTGTAAGAATATATGAGTACTGGTTAATTGAAGTCTTATATGCAGTTTTGATCACATTATCTCAGAAAAGCTATTATTACCGTAGAGGGTGTGCAATGATATTTCACCAAACATGTAGCCAGGATGGCAGGACTATTGTATGAAGAGAGAGTGGGCAAAATGGGCCAGTATTCTCTAGAGTTTCGAAGAATGAGAAGTGATCCATTGAAACTTACAAAATACTAAATGGGACAGACAGGATAAATGCAGTTAAGATGCTTCCACTGATTGGGGAATCTGGAACCAGGAAGAACATTTAAAATAAGGAGGATAATGAGGAGTTTTGTTTTACTTAGAAGATTGTGAATCTTTGGAATTCATTGCCACATAGGACCATGGAAGTTCAGTGTTTGAGTCTGTTAGAGATCGATAGATTTCTGATTAGCAGTTACATACAGGGTTGCTGGTCTGACTAAAAGGCATTGAAGTGCTCTATCAGCCATAATTGCATTGGGCTGAATGGCCTACTCCTGTTCCTATTTTCCTATGCACAAGATTCCCTCAGTTCCTTAGTCCAAAATCAGCATTCATCTAATGGGGATTACTTCATTTTTGGCACCAATTGTTTCTTCAAATTTCTAATTGTCAGGCAGGTAAAGAACATGGCAGACATACTGATTCAGTCTATTCAGTACACCTGAAAACATCCTTACTGACAATGGGCTGCGATATAAGGTCTGACCTCTTGGTTACATGTGTGCTAAATGAAGTATGAACCATATAATGTCATCTCCACGTTATCCCAGATCAAATGGCCTCATGAGCAAATGGTTTGTTCTGTTTAATCACTCATCCTGTAGTGTAGGATGTAAAACTACAATTTTCATGTCAGCAAGTTACACCACCGAGCTACACCTCTGGATGTGGGGTTACAACTGTCAGTCGAGATCTGTGTTCCCAAGGCAAATGAGAAAAATCCTGATGAAGGGCTTTTGCCCGAAACGTCGATTTAACTGCTCCTCAGATACTGCCTGAACTGCTGTGCATTTCCAGCACCACTCTAAGCTAGACTCTGGTTTCCAGCATCTGCAGTCATTGTTTTTACCTAAATGGGAATAATCTTGCCAAGTGAACATTTATTCAAATTCTCTGAGATCCAGGTTGCAATTTGTAACAAACATGTGAGGATAAAGAGGATGCATGGCCAGCACACAGGTGCAGAATTATCTTGACTACAAGAAAGATAAAAAGATCAGAGTTCCACATCCACAATGGGTACTTAGTTACCCAGAGAGTGTGCATTTGGCTCAAGTCTTATGAAGTCACGACAACTAACGGAGCAATGCTGAGGAGGAACAGAAACCAACTCAGGCAAATGCACATTATGCCAACGGTGCGCAATAAAAGCAGAAAGCATACCCAGGTAATGAGTAATGATGGATCACCAGGATAACATGCTGTACATTAACAACATGTCTATAGTCAAGGATGAAATCCACATTTCCAGAGGTTACACACAACAGTATCTAGAAGAGTTGTCAATTCACCAAAATTATATGTGGACTCTTAAGCTTCTGTACTTGTAAATTTTACAATCCCTTTTGCTGTATAAATAATTTTTGCTACTTACCAATGTTTACATGCATTTACTTGTAGAATATGTAATCTATCTTTGGAAAAAAACATGTTGCATTATCGGCTTTGGAGTGATTTTGCTTTAAGAATTCAACACATAAATGAGTCAACTTGCATGTGACCAAAGGCCATAGATTCTCAGCACTTTAGTTTTCTAGACATAAACCATCTTTGTATATGAGTTCAGCTGTAAATTATCCCACTAGAGATCCACAAATAAACAGAATCCATGTTTCTCAACTGTGCTTTATTTCAATAACACAAGCTATCATGCCAGGTTGAGTCATCACAATCTGATATTTTGGTAATTAGAATAACCTTGTCTGCCAGTCTGTATGATGTGAAGCTACAGACAGCATGATCTCTCTGTTATTCTTATTCTTTTTCACTGAGGTCTTAGATGGCAATATTTGGGAGATTCTGGACAGACCATTAACTCTGCATGAGCTGACTAAGGTTCTCAATCCTTTTTGAAGAGTAAAACTTCTGGAAGTTACTGCTTACTGGCTGACTTATATTCTACTCTGTGGGACTGGATGGGCTAAGACCTGCAAATGATATCTGAGATTAAACTTTTGGATGGCAGCATGTCAGAATCCATGAGGATCGAGGTCATCAACCATCAATGAGCAGAAAGAGGAGATGGGATAAATTGGTAGCTCCTCTCAATGATCAATACCAACTACAAAATCTATCCAAGATCACTGCCAACCAGGTCAACTCGGCTCTGCAGGTAGCAATCCTCACTCTGATCAGACCTGCACTGTACCTGGTAGGCAGATCTAGGAGAGGCTTGTTCAGGGAAATCAATGCCCTTCTGCATGATGGGGACATTTGCTTCATCAGCCAGGACCAGGGGGAGACCTTTGACAGAAATTCACTCAGCTACAAAATAGAAGTTATCTCCAAAACGGGTTTTGAAGAAAGAATCCATAATTAGATGCAAGTGCCCTACTCAAACATCAGTAGTATTACTTTGCTCAATGTGTGGGGATTGAAAGTCTTTGTAATCAAATCTGGAGTCTGTCTGGGTTGTTCTCTCTCCTCTTCCTGTTCATGAGTTGTACAGAAACCTTTGTTGAGTGGATCAGGAAGTACTAGAGTGTAAACAGAAGTGGCAATCCAAGATCCAGGCAGCATTCAGGCTAAAATCTCCCTGTACACGGACAATACCACCATTGTCTTCTCGGTTCAATATCAATGCGCAGACTAATAAACATCCGTGAACAGCTTGAATGGGCCTTAGGATCCGTATTAAATCATAATAAAGTGAAGTCATGTTCTTTGGGAAGTTGGCTCACTGACCCTTTATATCATTCACTATTCAGAGAGGAGCAAGTTACTATGTTGAAACAATGACAAGGCATGCAGGAGTAACACTCTCTCTCCGCTGTGGGTAAGAACTTGGTCATCAGGTGTAAGATGTTCTCACTGTGCTGCTGCAAGCAGTGTATGTCTAGCTTATTCCTCACATCTGAACTATGGCATTCACCCTTGCCGCCTTCCATTTTATCTGGAGATTGAAAATGGACCATATTCATAAGGACACAATGCATGAGCCCCCTAGGCACAAGGGGAGAAAACGTACCCAATATCACTCTCATTCTAATGGCTACTTGTATGTGCAACTGCATTAAGCTGCGCATAGACCGCCAGTATACAAATACCAAGGACCATGACATGCTGAGGTTCTCTCTATCTCTGAATTTGCAAGGGATAGGTATCTGGCCATGTTTCCATAGAATGCTCCAAGTATTTGGACTATGCTGTTTTATTCAAAACAGAAAAACACCTTTGACAACAAGTCCATCAGATAGTGTTCAGCACAAAACATCCTGAATACCCTAAGGGAAATAAAGGGTAGACCTTTTGGGTTGGTTTCCTGAGCCAATTGCCAAAGTCATTTGGCAGAGTACCTATTTGTCAGAACTTACAAACAAACTTCAAGAAATAGGCTGGTTGATGTAGAGAAAAGTAAAAACAAGGACTGAAGATGCTGGAAACCAATGTCTAGAGTAGAGTGCTGCTGGAAAAGCACAGCAGGTCAGGCAGCATCTGAGGAGCAGGAAAATCAATGTTTCGGGCAAAAGCCCTTCATCAGGAATAGGGAGGAAAACTTCTTCAAGGCAGGCATCCTTACAAGAGGATTCGCAGTAGGGTTAAAATCAACTAGGTAAAAACAAGGACGGCAGATGCTAGAAAAGCACAGCAGGTCAGGCAGCATCCGAGAAGCAGGAGACTTGACGTTTTGGGCATGAGCCCTTCATCAGGAATGACATTGACTCTCCTGGTCCTCAGATGCTGCCTGACCTGCTGTGCTTTTCCAATGCCACATTCTCGACTCTAATCTCTAGCATCTACAGTCATCACTTTCGCCTGGTACAGAGAAAGGCTCTTATTGTCAAATCCTCTCTAAATAACTAGTGTCTCAGCACCTCTGTACATTGCCCTTCAGGTTGCTATGGTGGGGAAGGGACTACTGTCTAACTCCTTGGGGAATGTGCCTTTGCAATGAAGCTCTGAAAGGAGATGCAGTGGTTTATCATGTTTATCCTGAGCAACTCCATGATGCCTGTCTCGATCTTGTTCCTAGGGATGCACTCGTGAAAAAACAATCAACAATGTCTGGAAGACAATCCACTCAGTGACAAATATTCCTTGGACTGGCTGAAATCTCCTTGTCCTGCTGGTCACACTCACAATAGTGTCCAACATTAGGTGTGATTCCATGATTGGACCACATTTGCTAAGTAATCCTGAGCACATGAAGAAATATACCGACAACTAATTTAGAATTATCAGTCTTGAAATGTGTTTTAACATACATTAAAATACAGGATTCTGTTCTTTGAAGACATTAAAAAAAGTGCATATGATGCACCTTTTTCAACTCAACAAAGTAGGTGACAAGTATTCTTTGGTTAATCTCTCAGGGCAATGCTCTGAGCGACCGTGAACCTGCCTGGTTTAAAATTTAAACAAAGTTTAGCAGGTAACTGTCAGTTATCATTAGCTGGTGCATTCTCCATGACAATGTTTCTACCAATCAGAGAACGCTTGCCAACCAATCAGTACTATCCTTTCATATAGTATTTCTTTTGAACTGCCCTGATGAAGGCTGTGACAAATGTACCCTTTCTCAGCAATATTCCAGTTCAATAAATTTCAGTATATCAAATGGCAATTAAATGTCACTACTTTTGTGACAGCTATGAAGAAGAGATTTTAGAAGGTTCCCTTTAATTTTCACACTGGACACCTTACAGCAAAATATACATGTTTCTGACATATTTTCCGTAAGCATACCTCATCTCGAGAGCTTTCTCCAATTTAAATTGAACAATCTTAATTTTTCGGGACATTTTTGTGCTCATTGATACATGCACATTTTTGCTAGCATGTCAACATTCAGAAGAAACCAAGAATCACTTTGTGATAAATAGACTGGACTTCATTCAAAGTGTGAACATTTTTACAGGTCAATGCAGAGGTTAATGTATGACAATGTTAACACATCTCACTTCCTTGGGTGATGACAAGGTGGAAATGATATGCAAACGGATTGTGGAAGTGCAGTTACAGCGTGCAAAACAGACTGCTGCTCAAAAGCAAGCTTGGTAAGTTTTTGATTAAGGTTAGCACAATTATCAAACTCTCATGTTGTTATGAGCTATTTAAAAAATATTTGTAAAAAATAAGTGAACTCCATATCTTACCACAATATGAAAGCCATACGCAAGTGTCGTCAAACTTTTGTTCAAAGTTAAATTAACAGAGATGGGATTATAATCTTGTGTGGCATTAACAGCTTCCAATGTACACAGAAGTCTTTGGAAAGAAAAATAATTGTTAGTTGGCATTATAAAACAGGGAAAATTATTTTAAACAGTATTTAAATTTTATTCTTCATATTGTACCAAAATGACCAAATATTTTAGATAAATTGACTTATTTCCACTATTCCCATCTTCTTTCAAAGAAAATTCAAGTTTAAAGTCTCCAATAAGGTAACCAATTTTCAAAACTGCCATTGACATAAATTGGTAGCAAATTCACGTTGTAATTTCTCAGTGCTGAAGGGACCAAAGGGCATGGGGAGAAAGTAGCAACAGGGTACTGAGTTGGATGATCAGCTGTGATCATGTTGAATGATGGAGCAGGCTAAAAGGGCTGAATGGCCTACTCCCACATGCTCTGGTTATATGTTATTACAAAGATAAATGGAGCACAAAGAGAAAACATATTGTAAAGGTACTTTACAAGTAACTACCATTTATCCAGAATTATGTAGGATATACCATAGAAGAATGGAAGAGTTAGGCAGTATCAACTAGTTGCTTTTCTACCATCTCCTTCCCAAGATGTTTAACCTCAGATGGAAGCAAGGCATGTAGATGCCCAGGAGAAGGAAGCATCAATGGTGGCATCAGGAAGAAACATGCCTACACTGAACTCTTGAATCTCACTTAAAATGATGGTGTGCAGACTCCTGCCCAAAGCCAGAGGGGTTAATGTGGGGGGTTACGCAGCCAGGACTGAGATTTTTGCCTCAAATCGTTGTCATTGGCATTCCAGAAGAATAGTCTGTGACATGAGGGTAAGTCATTGGGTGGGGTCCAATGGAAAATGCATTTGGATTCAGGCTAGGGATTGTGGAGGTGCAAGATTTCCCTGCCAGGCTGGGATGAACATACCTGTTCGTCCTGGCCCATAAGGAGACCTTTTATGAGAGAAAAAAATAGCAGAGTTTTTCCCATCCTGCTCATGTCTCCGTTCAGTTTTTTATGGCAATGACACTTGGCAATGTAGTTGGAATCCCAAGTTAGCTTTCTCTTACTGATGTGCATCCTAATTACTTGTAGCAGGCAGAATCTCCACTCCTGACAACTTCAGTGTTAAAATGGTGGTGGCTAAGTATAAGCAAAAGCAACTGACTATTATTTTAATCCACACCTACAATGTTCCAACCAGGCAGGCTAGGTAACACTGAGCCTGATGTGATTCATCTCCATATTGACGCCAAGTAGCAGCCCCAGAAGAAACAGGTAACTAACTCAACTTTGGTATGTTGCTTTTAACATTGTGCCCCAT
Source organism: Hemiscyllium ocellatum (assembly GCF_020745735.1). Taxonomy (NCBI): domain Eukaryota; kingdom Metazoa; phylum Chordata; class Chondrichthyes; order Orectolobiformes; family Hemiscylliidae; genus Hemiscyllium; species Hemiscyllium ocellatum. The sequence goes on from NC_083419.1 coordinate 32,035,322, forward strand.
CTCTGTTCTGGGTTTTACGATCAGTAAACCTGGAGCTAGACTTGAGGCTTGATGTAAGTGATTATTTATCTACTGGTACATAAGATGTTATGCCAAATGCTTGTTTATGTGTTCCAATTGGATGTGTTCTTTTTCTAATGGGCAGCTATGATTAAGTCAGAATTGTGTCCTTCTTGCATACCTGTTCTTGCTGCTCTTTTTAGCATCCAATTTGCAGGAAGCATTGCCAACTTCTATTGCAATCATTTTAGCATTTATTTTTCCAGTTTTCATTGCTCCAAAATCTTTTCCACAAATGGACAGACTTGTTCCACCCTCAAAAGGTGCACTTACTGGGGAGATCTACAGTAAAATATCAATTGTAAACATTCACAAATACACTGTTGTACAACTCTTTCAACCATAAGAATACAAATACAATGAAGAATTCTCAAAAATTTGATAGCTGCATTTTTAGTCTTTAATTGCAGTTCTGTATTGTTCTCAAGTACCTGATTCTATTCCTCTTGATGGAATTATAGTCTGAGACTAAAATATCTATCTGCAACCTAAATATCGCATTTGATCTCAGAATGAGTGATAGACATTTTATTTGTGTGATTTCTAAGAACTCTCTAGCACAGGCCTTCTATCTCTCCCAATCTCATCTGCTGCATATACCCTCATCATGCCTTTGTCAGTTCTAAACATGCCAATTCCAGTTCAGTCTTGGCTGGTCTCCACAATCTAAACTCCACAAAGTTGAGGTCAGCCAAATTCTGCTGCTTGTGTCTTAACTTGCATCAAGCCTCATGAACCTGCAATGATTCCTGATTAAACAATACTGTAATTTTAAAATTCTCAGTCTTCTTTTTAAACTCCTCCAATGGATTTGCTCCCCCAAATCCTGTGATCTTATTCAGACTCACAGCTCACTGAGGTATCTGGCCTCTAATTCTGGCCCCTTAAGGAGCCCAGATTTTAAATATTTCACTAGAACTGGGTGCCTTCAGCTGCCTAGGCCTCAGGTTCTGGATTTCATTCCCTGTACCTCTCCTCTGTATGTTGCGCCTTTCACCATTTTATAAAGGGTGATAAAATACTTCTTCTGATCTAGTACCTACCTTCTCACTGACACAAGATTTCAATTCCAAATTTATTAATTGAATCAAATCCTCCAGTTGCCAGGTGGGTTTTGAACTCATGCATCTAGAGCATTACATTTTTTTGTCCTGGGACATTGCCACAATGCCATCATCTCCCATCTAGTGTACCAGGAGTGGCTCAAGTATGACGAATATGAAGGCACTTAATCTGGATTTGACACCTTGCCATCGAAGGCAAACAACACACATGGGAACAAACACAGAAAATGCTGGAGGAACTCAATGGGTCTGGCAGCATCTGTGCTGAAACAAAGTTAATGTTTTGGTTCTTCTTCAGAAGTGCCAGCATAATTTGTTTCAATGTAAAATCTGCTTTAATTTACAATATGACCTCTAGGTTTTCTCAGATTTCTACTTCTCCGACTGCTTTGAGCCACTTAAATCTAATTTGTGCCTTTGTCTATTCCTTTTGAATTTTAACAGCCACTTTACTGAGTTGATAACCAACAATTATTCCTTTGACTCACTAATAGGAAGACACAGATGTAAATATTAGAAGAATAACCTGATCAAGTTGTAAAAACAATGAAGGATTCTGCTAAGTTCTGAAAGACTTATACAGGTCAGTGATTCAATACCTACGTGATATCTAATAGAGTTAATTGCCATTAATACAACATTATCAAAAAAAAGTGAAAACTTCAAAATATTTTGCACAGAGGCTCTTCTACCAGACATAGCAGGACAAGCAGTGTCTATAACATAATAAATTTGCTATATGTGCCACGGACATACAGTCACACCTGTGGCTCTACATTTCTGTGACTTGATGGCACATCATAAACTCTGGAAGATTGCAGACAGACCCAAGTACACAGCATAAGCAATATGAAGGGACATTTGCTTATATCAGTCTTCCTGTTAGACAAGTCATTGCAGGTCTATTTGCATTTTGTAAAAAGCTAGTGGACACAAAATTCAAATGTTTGGAAATAGGAGGGGGAGCTCAGACTGACTGGAAGAGGCGCTCAGGCATGACGGACTTACTGTCGGGAATCTAATCTCTTCGAAATCTAATTGAATACCCGATGCTATAGAATTCACAATGTTAGCACAATGGAGCTGAACATTAATCTGGATCTCCAGTAACAAGGTATTATTGGATCATCAAACCTGGGTAATATCTAAATATAGTGCTGCTTTCTAAAATAATAATTGCAGTAGCTATAAAATGCATAAAAATTATTTAAGGCTCACAAGTATTCTAATTAGACTTTAAACTTTAAAGCCAACATGAATAACTTTTCTTCAAAAACTTTATAAGAATTTTTTTAAACGTCAAACTTAAAACTTGGAGATATATTGGGAGTTTATCCCATGGGTTTTTTTTTAAACAAACCATAAATACAATGAAAATTAATCCAACTTGCACACCTGTGAATCAGATATTTTTTAAACATGCTATTTATCTAGTGTGGAGTTTGAATTAAAAGTACACAGTGTACTTTTGTCAAAGGTATTGCAAATTTACCCTGGATACACTCCAAGGTGCAACAGTAAACTAGCAGTCTATTAAAGTTTTTAAAGAAACAGCAGAGATTCTTACCTCACTGATAACAGGAGGGCAAATATTCTGGGCCCACATCTGATTTGTACATTCTTGTATCCTGGAACACCTGCCATCGCACCAGCCGCACCGCATGAAGTAAGGAGCTGTTAAGCACTTACTGCAGGACAAGAAATGGTCACACCCTGGGCCTGTTAAAGGTATTCTGCTTATCTAGTGAGAAAGAACACAGTAGTAATTTTTATGCTGCAATTAGTTTTTGACAAGCTGGGAGTTCATTACACCAATAAAAAAACTTCTCCATTCCATTGACAAAATGGGTAAGTAAATTATTAATCTGTTATGCATTTAAAACAGTCTGCCTGCAACATTCCAATTGTGCCAATAGGTGATGCTGAGAGTTATACTAAGAACACCAAAGCCAATAATATATGGTAAGTCCGTATTTAAATTTTGTTTTGGTTTGGTTTAATGGCTCAGATATAGTAAGAGCAGTATGTGCACTAACACCAGGACTTTTGCTTTAACATGCCAAGGTCAACGGACTGCGAGTAACCTGACCAGCATCATTTTGAAGCAGCATCACCCATTCCCAACATAATCCCCTTTCCCCACTCTCTCTTTATCTGCCTCCTTCCAATAAGTCCCTCCCATCCAATCTTTCCTTCAACTCTTCCAATCGCTACTTTTCTGCCTGACCCTCCCAGTCAGAGTTCTTCTCACCCCTCAATCATTTCCTCACTCTCCTGACCTCTTGCCCCACAAAGAGGGTTCAGTGGAGGAAAACAGTGAGTGGGAGAAGCAGTCAATGGAAGAGCAAACCAGTGAGCAGGATGGTTGGGGAGGGAGGTGATGAGTGAGACAGCTGGGGAACAGAAGATGGAAGTGGTGAGCAGGGGAGAGTTGGTCAGCAGTGGGCAAATAGAAAGAATTGGGATATTTATTCCATACTTTAAAATTTATTTTATTTTAAAAGTTATTTCATTTGACAAGTTATTTCATTTACAAATGTAGGAATTCAGGAATATACAATACTTCTACCTACTGTCTTTTTCTTTAAAAAAGACCTACAGGACCTAACTACAGTTTTTATATTAGTTATAATGGGAAGATTTGATTCACTTAAAATTATTTCACTTCAATTTTTACTTTTCAAGAACTTAACTGCAATGCTCAGCAAATAACTAATACTGTATACAACAGGAAAAGCCTAAATATACTAATAACTTTCCCAGCAGCATCAAGAGTGGGCCATCTCATAGGGTGGCCTGTTGCTTAGATTATTATCCTTATCTGCATTTTTACACTGCAAATAGCTAGAAGTGTGAGCTAGTACAGTGAGGTTAATGCATGTCAGGAATATGAGTGAAGAATGATTTCAATAGTCCTTAACAGCTGAGATTTCGGAATAGATAATGAAAGGGAAAATTAGTGAATTAGAGTGTGTGAATTACAGGCCAATTAGGCACAGAGTGAGAAAGGTAGGATTGAATTAAGAGAAGGAGAGAAAAGGGAAAGAAAAGATTTTTAAAAATTTCATTTGAAAAGTTAAAAATCTCTAAGAACAAATTACTATTTGTAGAAATGAAACATCTTGGTTGAAGAGATTGAATGGCATTGCAGAAACAGATCTGTTCATTGAAATGTTCCTCAAATTGTTAAGTAATAGTCAGAATCTTTTAAGGCAAGCTTAATTTGTTTTAACACCGCAAATGAAGCACTTCTTGAAAATCATGGGGCAATTAGATTAGATTACTTATAGTGTGAAGACAGGCCCTTTGGTCCAACAAGTCCACACCGACCCTCCGAAGAGCAACCCACCCAGACCCATTCACCTACATTCACCCCTGACTAATGCACCTAACACTACGGGCAATTTAGCATGGCCAATTCACCTAACCTGTACATCTTTGGACTGTGGAAGGAAACTCGAACACCTGGAGGAAACCCACGCAGACACGGGGAGGAACTCCGCACAGACAGTTGCCTGAGGCAGGAACTGAACCTGGGTCCCTGGTGCTGTGGGGCAGCAGTGCTAACCACTGAGCCACCGTGCCGCCCCAAAAGAATCGCCTGTCAAGATGCTGGGGATTGAACCCAGGGCCTCATGTTGGTGATCTTCTGTTTTCAAAAGATTAATGATACAATGATGCAAATTATTCAACAATTTGTGGCAAGTTGCAAAATCTCGCTACAAATTATTGGGTTACATACACATTAAGAAAAGGATTATTATTAATTGCTGTTACATTCCCAGTGTATTCATAAATTCTAAAACATTTGTGAAATAGAAAATCAATGAGTAGAGTTACGGTCATGAAAATAACTTGAAATTATGTCACAATATGACGAACATAAGAATTTGAAGATGAGGGTGAAACAATCTTAAAAAAGCACACATTCAAAAAGACAGATAATGTATTTATGATCAAAATGTGACCTACTTTCTTTCCTGTGATGACAACAATGAAGCCTTCTTCTGATCCAGACTGTTCAACTATTACTTCAGGAGATACTGAGCTGGAATCCAACTGGAAATTTACGTGGGGTGTCAATCGCTCCGTTCGGGAAATCACCACCTGTAATGATAATACTTATAATGTGCCACATATTTGCTGAATTGACCAATGTTCTACATGCCACAAGCTATCACTATTGTAATGAAGTGAAAAGGCTAACTCAGTATGGTTGCAAAAGAACTTCAATGACCTCACCAGAGGAAAAAAATAATTGAATCCTCATACTGAACCCGTGGCAACTACTTATTGATTTCTATCTTTCTCAACAGCATAAAATCCATTGCATTTCTACCTCTCTTCTGTTCTGAAGTATACCCTTTGAAATGTTATCTCTGTTCCACTTGCCAGAGATGCTGCCAGAGCTGCTGAGTTTTCCAGCATTTTCTGATTTCTAATATACAACATAAAGAGCTATCTAAAGTAGCATCGGTTAAAGGTAGTAAAATCTTATATAAAACAGGGATTTACTCAAAACTCACTAGTCAAATTTAATCCAGACAAATAGCTACAAAAGTGTAATGCGCAAACATAAAGGTGCGGCACCCTCTCAATCAGTGAACCATCTCTGAATGCAAAGATGGTAACTGGTTATGATGAAGCAACAACAGAAGCAAAAAACTTAGGTACATAGACAAGCAAAACATACCATCTTAAACTGAAAAGTTCTTGTTTCAATTCCCAGGCAATGCTGAGTTAGCTGAACTGGTAATAGAAGCTATCCTAGAATCCATACAGAGTGGAAACAGGCCCTTCGGCCTAACAACTCCACACCAACCCTTTGAAGAGTAACCCTCTCGCCTACTCTATTTCTCTACATTTACCCTGACTAATGCACCTAACCTGTGGGAAGAAGCCAGAACACCCAGCAGAATCCCACACAGGCACAGAGAGGATATGCAAACTCCACACTGACAGTTGCCTGACACTGGAATTGAACCTGGGTCCCTGGTGCTGTGAGGCAACGGTGCTAATCACTGTGCCACCCCTCAATTATAATTCACCTCAATGCTCTGCTTGTCTTTGTTTTTGAACAGCCTACCAATATTTGTTGTCTTGGATGTTAGTGGGTGGCACAGTGGTTAGCACTGCTGCCTCACAGCACCAGAGACCCGGGTTCAATTCCCGCCTCAGGCGACTCTCTGTGTGGAGATTGCACATTCTCCCCGTGTCTGCGTGGGTTTCCTCCGGCTGCTCCAGTTTCCTCCCACAATCCAAAAATGTGCAGGTTAGATGAATTGGCCATGCTAAATTGTCCATAGTGTTAGGTGAAGGGGTAAATGTAGGGGAATGGGTCTGGGTGGGTTGCGCTCCGGCAGTTCGGTGTGGACTCGTTGGGCCGAAGGGCCTGTTTCCACACTGTAAGTAATCTAAATCTAAATCTATAAGGTATGAGCTGAATACCAAGTTTCCATCAAGGCCTCGTCCTGAAAATAGAGGCCTTCTCCATCCCCCTTTAATGTGGGAATAATGCTCCTGCCCAATTCTATCAGGAGCTTCAGATGTTCAGCCCAAGGTGAAGGAAAACTCACAAGAATGGTTTCAACGATGTGGAACTTCTGCTACAGTTTTGAGCAGATGGGGCTGTTCTCCTTTGAGAAGATTAAGAGGAGATTTGACAGAAATACTGATATTTGTGAGGGGTCTAGGCTTTTTATTACATAGATAATAGTTAGGAATTGACCTATGGAGGTCAAGCAGGGGAATGAGTCTAGAAGAGGTGCGGCTTCAGAGAGTAATTGCCTCCTTCTGCATTATAATGGAAATATTTCTATAAAATATGAAGTATGGCCATAACCGTGTGAAGATTTTAGCGTAGGGTGAGTTTCACTGGTTTCTGTTCCTTGTCCAGTGCACCAAAAATCCCTTCCTGCAGTAGTTAAACTCTTAAATGTGCACGTTTCAGTACTGTTTAATCTAACCATATTCAGATTCTGCACATACAGCAACTAAGTGTTAGACTGCATAATTTAGCAACATTAAGTCACAGATCATATGACTTTATAAAGTAAAATCAAATATATTCTATTTGAAATCAATGTTTATAACAGCACAAATGATTAAGCAAAACCATTTCAGTTATAGACTGATGTCTAACATTGGGGTCTTTCTCTGGCTTCAATATAATGTCTTGCTTCTTCTGTAAAAAAGGACAGCAAGAGTTACTTCAGTTTGAAGGTATCTCTTTATTGGCATTCTAAAGCTGAACTGTGCTAATAACTTGTGGAACTCTGGTTCATACTTGTAAATCAAGACCACAATGTTTCAGACAGTAATTATGTCAGGAGGAGGTACATGATAAAGCTAGGAGTCACCTTAGGACTTGAAAGCATGTTACTCTACCAAACAAAATTAAAAACGAATGTGTCTGGTCCTGAACAGTGAAAAAATGCTGTGATCTTTTTCGACACACTTACAATAAGCTCAAGGGTTTAGGTACGAGTATTTAGGATAACAAAGTTTTCTAAAAGAGCAGACCACTGGCAAAGATGACAGAACAATAAACTTTAATAGGGTTCAAGAAGGAATTAGTCAAAAAGTATGGTGCTGGAAAAGCACAGCAGGTCAGGCAACATCCAAGGAGCACGAGAGTCAACGTTTCAGGCATAAGCCTTTCATCAAGAATGTGGTGTGGGGGGGTGGGTGTAGGGCTGAGAGATAACTAGGAGGGTGCGGGTGGGGGTGGTGGTTCGGGGGAAGGTAGCAGGGACGGCGATAGGCGGATGCAGGTGGGGGTAATAATGATAGGTTGGAGAGGAGGGTGGTGCAGATAGGTGGGAAGATAGACAGGCAGAACAGTTCAAGAGGGTGGTGCCGAGTTGGAGGGTTGGATCAGGGATGAGGTAGAGGGAAGGGAGATTAGGAACTTAGTGAAGTCGATGTTGTTGCCATGTGGTTGAAGGGTCCCAAGGTGGAAGATGGGGTGTTCTTCCTCCAGTCGTTGGGTGGCTTGGATTTGACAGTGGAGGAGGCCTAGGCCTTTCATGTCCTACCTGTCCCTCTTCCTTCCCATCTATCCGCTTCTCCATCCCCTCCAGCCTATCACTATTACTCCTCACCTGCATCTACCTATCACCGTCCCAGCTAGCTTTCCCCAAGCCCCACACCCACCCACCCCCATTTATCTCTCAGGCCCTTTCCCCCCCACATTCCTGATGAAGGGCTTATGTCTGAAATGTCGACTGTTCTGCTCTTGCTGCCTGACTGGCTGTGCTTTTCCAGTGCCACACTTTTTGACTCTGACCTCCAGCATCTGCACTCCTCACTTTCTTCAAGATGCATTTACGTAGTTTTGTGTTAACAAATGGAACTCAAGATTACTAACAAGGTCTGAAACAATTACTATGGAAAGTATGGGCTAAGTGCTTTTCAGAGGTCTTCCCCTGGTTGCAATTTGTACCTTAGAGGGAATTTTAATGCCGTACAACAGGCAGCGATGGATAAGGTTGGTGGGGAGGGGGGAATTAAAATGTTGAAAAATCCAAAATCTTGCTCATACTTGTCTCCAACTTGCCCTGTATGTGTTTTAAGGGAAGGGGCATGCAAGCAAGTGACCAACTGTGTGAAGTGGACAATGAGATTTCTTGGATCTTAGGATAACTGTCAGTTTAATTGAGTCAAGGGACTACTGAATCCATTATGTCTACCTGGCCACATTGGGAATCTAATCTAACCTAATCTTTACATCTTCAAAGCAGATCATGCATTATGAATATTGCATCTTTAATAAATCAAACAGAAAGAATAGTATTTGAATACAATGTTTGCTGCTTGCAATTTGTCTTAAAAGTTAATTTTCCTTAACTTAAGGCATGGCAAAACATTATCAGTTCTGGTCAATTTGTCACTTCATATTTGCATTAATAATGCATTCTATGTGTTGAAGCAGCCTATTTACACGCACATCCAGATTGTGTTAGGTTTGCTTTATAGTCTTTGCAATGAAAAATATTTACTTACTAATTTTCATTTTATGTTATGAAGTTCTTCTAGGAATGAAAGTGATGTGGGCTTTGGCAAGATTTTTGGCAAAAAATCACATGAGAGGTCTCACAAGGCTGACCTCGACAATGGGTGCAACCTGCTGCATATTTTATGCATCTGCTGGGTGGCGAGCTGGGTATCTCACTAGTCAGCAGTGAGTTGTCAGTTAAACATATTAAATCCCTTAAAACTGCACATCTTGCCTCTTTTATATGCAGCTTTTAGCTTTATGAAACACGCCCGGTTAACAAAATGTCGCAAGTCAGAACAGGTACCTGATGATTTCATCCCGCTATCAGCTATAACCAGCTTCCGTGTAGCTCAGCATCTCACATCACAATCCATGGGCACTAGCCACATGTGCCACTCATCCCTTAGTATCTGCCAATTCCTTATGATCCTCATGGCAGCTCTCTGATCAACTTGCAACGACAGTTAGGATGTGCGGTCCTGTATTACAGGTTGCATGGCAACTAGCATTTGATAGGTGTATGCTGCAAGGATGCCAGGCTGCATCACAGGTGGCATCTCAGGGCTAATCGCTTGCTTTCTTAGGGCCTACCTGCATGCTCACAGCATCCATACCTTGTTTAGCCTTGTTTGATAGCACTTAGTTAAAGGTGGAGCCTAAATGCTATTAGCACTGCTGTTCTCTTTAATGCAGACACATAGAAGGCTGTTTGTCAGTAGGGGTCTGTTGGGTGGTGTAGTCATCTTGCTACACGGCACACCAAGTGTCAATCTAATACCCACAGAACATATTAGCTGCCTGCATAGCAAACATGCTACATGTTTATTCAACTAAGCAGCCATGTCAGTAAGTGAATGGGTACTTGTTCTCAGACCAGTCAAGGAGTAGAGGGGTGGAGTGGGTTACAGTGTTTGATCAGGAGGGCTCAGTACAATCTATCACAGATACAGTTCACACACAGGCCATAGTGGCTGCGATCACAGTCAAGGGATCTGTCTAGTTAGAGTGGAAGAGTAACAGTCAGTCCATTATGCCTATCACAAGAAGGCAGGACAGCAGGCATATTGTCAGTCAGGGAACTGCAAAACACAGCCTAACTTCCTTTCCCTGCTTCAATTATTTAGCCATTTCCCCTTAAAATATACATTGCTTCTGCTTTAACCACTTATTTGTCTGTGGTTTTGCCCTAAGTTGTTTCTTACAGTTCCATTTTGCTGATAATAGTAAATCAATGATCCATTGTTACTGATTTCTTAATAAGATAAAAATAATCTTACCCAATCACATCATCAGAATTCTTTATAGCTTTAAGAACATCTATTAAATTTCACGATCGCCTTCTTTCAGCTCACTATTTCAGGGCTTACCTCATGACTATATATTCTTAAGCCAATAGTCAATCATGCAAGTCTAGTGTTTTAATTAATGTTTCAAGATTAATCATTAATGCTTAGTGAAGCTAAAGATTTAGTGGTATTATTACTAAATGATGAATCCAGAGACACAGGAAATGTTTTGGGAACCAGGGTTCAACTTCTGCCACAATTCTGTTATTTGAATTTAACAAAAATCTGAAATTAAGAGTCTATTGATGGTCATGAAACCATTGTCAGAAAACAAAGAACTGTGGGTGCTGGAAATGTGAAACAAAAACAGAAATTATTGAAGAAACTCATCAGGTTTGGCAGCATCTCTAGACAGTAAGCAAAGTTAACCTTTTAGTTCTAGTGACCCATCTTGAGAACTATTAGTAGCTAAGAAAAGGCAACATAGGGATTAGGTAGAAAGACATAAGTGAATAGCTGGAGTGAGTGAGAGAAAAACAGTTAGGCATATAAAGGGCTTGACATGGACTGCTTTCAGCAAAGGCAACCCATTTTCATCTACTTGTGGTTCCCATTATCAGCTTTTGTTTCTCTCAGGCTCACCATTATCTATTCTTTTGTCTGCCTGTCTTTCTCTATCTCTCTGGGCTCCATCTCCACCTGTACGCTTAGTCCTTTCTCCTGCCTTCAGCATAGAAGTCACCTTTCCTTAGCTCCTAATAGTTCTGAAGAAAGGTCACTGGACCTGCAATGCTAACTTTGCTATCTCTGCACAGATGCTGCTAGACCTGATGACTTTCTCCAACAATTTCTGTTTTACTTTCGTGAAACCATTGTCACTTGTTGTAAAAAACCATCTAGTTCACTAATGCCCTTTAGAGAAGGAAACCTATCATCTTTACCTAGTTGGGCTGTTACTCCATATGTATAGCAATATGCCTGACTCTTAACTGCCCTCTAGGAAATTAGTGATGGGTAGTAAATGCTGGCCTACCCAGACACACCCACATGCACACAATCAAATAAAAACAAAATGGTGACTTGACAAATTTTGACCTTGTACAATTTTTTAATATGCTCAGAATTTTTAATTTATGTTCTTATTTATGAAATCCAAAAGGTCAATAGCATTTACCTTGGAAAGAATCTACTTTTGTGTGCATTATCAGGGAATTATGCATTTACAACCCTCAGACTCCTATACAACTTACTTCACTCTTCACTGTCATTTCATTCTGTGTATGCTTCCAATTCCCCATTTTTCGTTTCTAAATAATTTACATTTGTCTACATTAAATATCAGCATTCCACAGAGACCATTCCCTCCGTGACTCCCTTGTTGGGTCCACGCCTCCCACCAACCCTCCTCTACACCCCGCACCTTCCACTTTCACCACAGGAGGTGCAAAATCTGCATCCACACCGCACTCCTCACCTCTGTCCAAGACCCCAAAGGATCCTTCCATATTCTGCAGTGATTTTCCTGCACATCCAAACACCTCATCTACTGTGTCTGTTGCTCTTGATGTGGTGCCCATTGTGGATACACGGTGCCAACTTGCAGAATGTTTCAGAGAACATCTCCGGGACACACGCAGCAAACAACCCCACCTCACTGTGGCTGACCACTTCAACTCTCCTTCCCACTCCACCAAGGATGTGCAAGTCCTGGGATTCCTTTACTGCCAAATCCAAGCCAGCTGACGCCTGGAGGAAGAACATCTCATCTTCAGCCTTGGGACCCTCCAACCACATGGTATCAATGTCAATTTCATCAGTTTCTTCATTTCCCCTCCCTGCACCTTATTCAAGATCCAGCCCTCCAACTCAGCACTGGCCTCTTGAACTGTCCTACCTTTCCATCTTCCTTCCCACCATCCTCCATTCCGACCTATCCACATCAGCTCCCATCTGCATCTACCGATCACCTTCCAACTACCTTTCTCCTAGCCCCAACCCCCTCCTATTTATCTCTCAGCCTCCTTGCGCTGCCCAGCCCTACATTTCTGATGAAGGGCTTATGCCTGAAATGTTGATTCTCTTGCTCCTCAGATGCTGCTTGACTGGCTGTGCTTTTTCAGTGCCACACTTTTCAACTTTGATCTTCAGCATGTGCACTCCTCACTTTCTCCATGTCAGTCTAACTGCCCATTCAGTAAATCTTCCCATATTTTCTGCAGTTCTTAACATTATCTGTGGAACATCCAATTGTTGTATATTTAACAAGTTTCAACATTGTGTCTCCTATGGCCAAGTCCAAGTTATATAGAGGGGAAGGGGATGCAGAAGTGGACCCAGCATCAATCATTGAGTACATCACCCTCAGGCTTTTAGAATCTGCACTGTACTTATTAACCATAACTTGGGTTCATAGGTATCAACTGTCTTTCTATCCAAGCTGCTACAGTTCCTTTGCTACCACTTAACAAATATCTTCTGGAAATTCTTTGCAGTTCCTTTTATCTAGTGAGAAACGCATTTCAAAATGCTTAGTAATTTTATTTTGAATCACAGATTACAGGAATTAGATGAAGAAAGGCGAAACTAAGATATTAATCACACAAGGAAGTGTTTCACCCAAGACTGAATTAATGAAGCCTGACCCAGACCTACAAGTTTACCAGTCATGGAAAGTTTACCTTTCTTACAATCTGATGAGTGATTCATTTTCCAATCTACATTAATTCACCTGTGAAACAATTGCCAAATGTCCACATATGAACTCCTGGAGAGACCAAAGATTCAACTATATAATAAAGAAAGGTTAGCAATAGCAACAACTTCGGAGCTCTTCTGTATAAAAGAACTTCTCCAATTTCTCAATGTTTGCAGAGAAGAATGGGTACAGGATTCAACATTTCATTTTAAAGTTGCACAACCTTGAGCTTTAGGCTGACTTGGACACATTTGGAGAAACCTTCAAAACGAAATTGGTATACTAATTCAAATCAATTAATCTTAACATTTATGGGACAGAACACAGTTGGTTTTGGTCCCTTCAGTTTAAAAACTGCATGGCATGTCATGCTGCAATTACTGCCAGAATCCCATGGCTAGTATACAAGTTGAAGATGCTGTACTTCTGAAGATGATTAATCTTCATGTCTGGAACTATGAGATTTCTCAGAGTCTAAAATGCTCTGTTTATTTTTCATTTTAAATAACTTGCATTTATATCATGCTTTGCATGACATCAGGGCATTGCCATGTGCTTAACAGCCAAAAAAATACATTTTGAAGTGTAGTTACTGATGTAATGTAGAATATGCATTAGCCAATTGATATGCAAGGTTTCATAAACAGCAATTAAATAATTCTCCATATCTCTTTACAGATAAATTCTGCCCTAGCAAACATGAATAGAAAACAGAAAGAACTGCAGGTGCTGTAAATCAGGAAGAAAAACTGAAGTTGCTGGAAAAGCTCAGCAGGTCAGGCAGCATCTGTGAAGAGAAATTGGAGTTAATGTTTCGAATCTGGGTTCTGAGGAACAGTCACCAGACACCTTCTTGCTCTTCCTCAAATTGTACCACAGGATCATTTATGTAAACTTGTCCAGAGGTGGAGTTTAACATTACATCTGAAATACAGCACCTCAGACAGTGCAGTGCTCTCTCTAAGATGGTCTGTTTCTATGCTGTATGATTTATGACTCTATGAGGTGCTCAAATTTCTGAAGCTGGATTTGAACTATGCACTGTTCTTATCCTATTCTTTCACTGCTGGATGAATCAATATTAGCTGCACTAATATCTTTAAGCTCTAATGTAATTACTTTTGCTACAATTTCCTTCTGGTAATTCACTGTAATTTAAATCTGCAAAAATATTATTGTGATGTGCAAGTCTGAGTCTACTATAAGCATTCCTTTTCTGCAGTAAGTACCATTGTGATAATTCTAATCCTGAAAAAATAGATTGTCTGGGCTAGGTCAGATGCCAAAACATTAAAAAACAATCTCAAGTCATAACCTAAGTGACCATAAGTCTACTTGCTTCAAGTTTCCATGGAGCTGGGTTACATTTTTAACATTTTAATAAGGTTGCTCAGACTTTATCCCTTTTCCACCTTAAACTTTAGTCAATTGTGTTTCCAGAGCCTTTGGAAACTGATAGTGAAAGGGAGGCAAGACTATTGCATGGAAGAGATAAATATTCATTCATATTCATCCGGAACTTATGTCATTCCGAAGGAGTTGGAGTGCTTTCCCAAGCCCCTCAAGCAAACCTGTTTTCTGCTACATGCTTATGAACCTCTCTCCAGCTTCATAATCAGAAGCCTGACCTGCCCTGTTTAGTGATCTCCATAACCCCACCATATCTCTCTCCAACCCCTGCTGCGATAACCTCCAACCTGTCAAACCATGCTTTACTCATTTTCTTCTGAAATGATCTTTTCCCAAGCAACAAGAGGTGGTGGGTGTAGTAGTTATGTCACTGGACTGGTAATCCAGAACCCCAGGCTAGTGTTCTGGAGGCACAGATTGAAATCCCATCATGGTAAATGGTGAGATTTACATTCAACAAACGTGTGGGATTAAAGATCTAGCCAAAATGCTAGTGACACTATACAGCCTTCCATGCAATTAGAGCTTAGCTTGCATGATCCTGAGATTTTCAATTTTCCGGAAGCCAAACCTGTTAACTCCTTGGTGCCTGGGGAGAACCAGGTCAGAACTCCTCCATATGCTTCTAACTCCTGTCCCTGTAAATATCAGGGCCCATGTTTCCAAGTATCCTTGAAGTGAATGAACCATTTAAATCAGTGTACAAATGTCTAGATATGGCATGTTGTAAACTGAAAGACTTCCTTTCTGCTGCTGGAATTCTCACCATTTTACCATTCGGCTGTGCCTGCAGATGCCGAAGCCCTCAGCTTTGGAACTCCCTCACTTGATTTCTCTTTCCTTCTTTAAGATGCCCCTTTAAATTAACCTCTATGACCTCGTAATGGGTCACCCAACCTAATCTGTCAAAACCTGTCCCATTACTTTCCTGTAAAGTTTATTACTTTAAAAGGCTTATATAAATGCAAGTAGTTGCTTTTATTGTTGTTTGTATATTGTGTACTTGAAGAGCACAATATTTAGTTAAGATATTATATGCTGTGAACAAAGATGAATGAACTCTTTTGTTGGGATCTTTTTTTTAGGACAATGATTAATCACTATTTTTAGCAATTACAAGAATAAATCACACCATTGTAGCTATCCTCAATTACTCATGTGTGGCGTTAGTAATGCTGCCAGCACAGCATTTCCTTTCATCATTTTGTGACAATTCGATCTACTGTTCCTTTATTAAAATATCAATCAACCCATGAAAGAAGAGATGTTCAGATTTGTTAAATTTTAAGATCCTTGATCATGTCCTGAGTTCAAACTATTTTCAAGTTGTTTGTGAGCTTCATAAATAATTGTCTCAGGCATTTGGATGGGCTGCTAAGTCACAAAGCTACAACAGTTTACTAGGTAAAGTTAAGCAAGAAGAGATTCTGGAACCAGCAGAGACCATTAAAAAAAAGTTTGTGTTTTAGGGCCAGGGGAGCAGAACTGCTTTTGTTGAGCCCAAAGGTAAACTTAGGCTGTTTCTGCTCCAGTCACCCCTGTTTTCCTTCTACAAGCCCCACAGACACTAACCTACATTCCATGGAATAGCAGTTACTTCCCTCTAGCTTTTGGAAGGAAATCAAACAGAGGCATGCGAATAAAACTTGGAGATTGAAATACTGTATTCTGTTTCCTGGTGAGTGCTGGGGAGTCTTAAACTCAGTTTTCTATCTACTCAACCAGAGATAAAGGTCGCGATGCTAATAAATGGTGCTTCAGTGTGGACAGGAGAGCAGCAGAGTTGGAAATGTGTGGGGAAGGTGAAACCTGGAAGTTTACCGAGCAAGTCAGAATTCGTAACTGCGGATTAATTGAATGAGTAAATTTTAAATTCTGAATGTTGTATCTTGAAGCAGTGAAATGAGAGTAATGTGTATCCACATGCCTCATCCTCAGCAAATTTAAAGGGACAATGTTAGATATGGAAATTGGAGCTGTTCAAAGGAATATATTTTTTGCAGCATGGCAGGAAAAAATATCTGCTGCGCTTACCAGTTGAAAGTAGCTGGGAAGATGAGTAGCAAGAGCATGATGGATGCAATGTAGGAAGTGGTTTAATGAGTACATTTGCTGATATTACCGATCCTGTATTTTAAGCACCATTCCTCCTTCCTGTATTTCGCTACATGTTTCCCATCTCTCCATTCCACATAGCCACTCAATTGTTAGGAGCAGACAGCCTTCATTTTTAATGCTCTTTACTGCATCCTCATTTACTTCTCCTCTCTTTGACATTTATCTCTTTTCTCGTGCAAAATTGATGCTAATGTCTAATAGTCACCTTCACTCAAAGCACTGTATTATGTCCTTGACCTATTTACACATAGCTTGATCTGCAAACACCCATAAAATGGGTCATTCATCAGAACAGAACCGCAAGCCCTTCTATATTCAAATAAAGTTCACAAACATTAATATAGAACCCTGAAAAATAACGGCAAAGTCACCATAGTCCCACAAGGTTGCTCTCTCATTAGAGAGAGATTGCTGGTGGAGAGTTTAACCTGAAGGTCACCATGTCTAATGTGAAGGAAGAGGTTTAGAAGGTGGGACCTTCTTCGTAAGCTCAACTGGTGTGGGAATTGAACCTGCACTGTTGGTGTCACTCAGCATTGCACCCCAGCCATCCTACTGTACAGTTCTAAACAAAAATGGGATGACAGATAAATCTTTTGGGCCAGGTTTACAACTGGTCTTGGTTCCTTATCTTGGATTTTGGTTTTGGAAAGTTCAGGGACAGGAAAAACATTTCATGCTTTAACATAAACATTTGCAGCACTAATTTTTCAAAATATAATTTAAGATCACAAAAAGAGCAGCTTTTGCTCAGCATTACCCAAGTAAAGCTGAAAATGTGTTGCTGGTTAAAGCGCAGCAGGTCAGGCAGCATCCAAGGAACAGGAAATTCGATGTTTCGGGCAAAAGCCCTTCATCAGGAAGCTTTTGCCCGAAACGTCGAATTTCCTGTTCCTTGGATGCTGCCTGACCTGCTGCGCTTTAACCAGCAACACATTTTCAGCTCTGATCTCCAGCATCTGCAGACCTCGCTTTTTACTCCAAGATTATTACTCAAGTAAAAACTAAGGAGAAGTACAGTGATGAAACAATGATAAGATTGTGTCTTGGTGTTAAACTGAAAATTAGGACAACTTTAAAGTTTGAAAGAGAAGGTTTACTTTTCCTTAAATTTCTTTCCTTTGCCCTTGCAGCTGCTTTCCCCTGCTTTTCAGAGGAATCTCTGCCTGTATTACATAAATCTGCTCACCCTCTGTGGGGAAATGTTCCAATTCCATTCAGTTTCTTTTCACAACTTGTAAAAGACTGAAACTTGCACAGGACTTTTACAGAGAATAACTGCACAGATTGAAATAAACTACAAAGAGTTGTGATCACAATCTAGCCCATTACACAAAGCAACCTCCCATCCATTGACTTCATCTATACTTCCTGCTGCATCCCCAAAACAACCAATATAATCAAAGACCCCTCCCACCCCGGTTATACTGTCTTCTGCCCCCTTCTGTCAGGCAGAAGATATAAAGTTTTGCACACATGTATGAACAGATTCAAGGACAGCTTTTCCCTGCTGTAATCAGACTTTTGAATGGATCTCTTTAATGTTAATATTGATCTCTCTCTGCACCTTCTCCACAGCTGTAACATTATAACCTGCACTCTGTTCTGTTACCCTGATGCAATGTGTAAGAAAATCTGCCTGTAAAGCATGTTAGACAACACTTTTCACTGTATCTCAGTATATGTGACAACAATAAATCAAATCACATCAATATGGTGTTGACATGCTCTGCCCCTTTGGAAGGTCAGTTTTGAGTCCTTTAGGTAAACTCATGGTGTAGGAGAAAGTGAGGACTGCAGATGCTGGCGATCAGAGTTGAGAAGTGTGGTGCTGAAAAAGTACAGCTGGTCAGGCAGCATCCGATGAGGAGCATCAATTTTTCAAGCATGAGCTCTTCATCAGAAAGCTTGGTGTGTTAGCTACTATTTACATCTAACCTTTATCTCTTGTCATTGTTTTACTTCACCAACTAAGGTTTCTTTCTGACAGACAATTTTGATATTTAGTCCAGTTGTATTTGCAGTTATTAACACTCAGGTAGTTTTTGATACTTGTGATAACTGCGACTTTAACATTTCCAACAATTAATGCAAGTTATCAGGCTGTGAATTAAGTTGAAACTATTTGGCAATATAAGGTTAGATCAAAGAATAGCAGGGTGGTGCCTATAATGGAAAAAGAATGAATCAGCGAAATAATTAAAAATTGTACAATTTAAAAGCTCAGTATATTGCAGGAGGATTTGGCAATCATACAAAAAGATTGCATTGATCATGCATTTCATCATCAGCAGGAAACCTCAATTAAACTATCATAGAGGGTCAATATTATTAAAGAAAGGTGAAACAGAGAGTGCAAGAAATATCAAATAAATCATATATTATTTTAAAAGCCCATAGTTTCCAGGGATGAGCAGGCTAGGTAGATTGGCCATA
Source organism: Hemiscyllium ocellatum (assembly GCF_020745735.1). Taxonomy (NCBI): domain Eukaryota; kingdom Metazoa; phylum Chordata; class Chondrichthyes; order Orectolobiformes; family Hemiscylliidae; genus Hemiscyllium; species Hemiscyllium ocellatum. The sequence goes on from NC_083419.1 coordinate 32,054,390, forward strand.
GGATATGCAGGGTTACAGGGCTAGGGTAGATCTCGGTAGATGCTCTTCAGAGGGTTGGTGTGGACTGGACGCGATGGACTGAATAGCCTGCTTCCACACTATAGAGATTCTATGATGCTATCTATCTATGATTCTGTGAAGTAGGGATACTAGTGTAATTAACTAATCAATTAAATACACTAGTGATGGCAGGATGGAAGACTTGTTGTTGCTGCAATACATGTGAGTTGATGGACACCAAGATACTTCAGAGTGAACACATCCATTGTAAATGCTTCCAGCTCAAGGAACATTGGATTGAGTACATGAGCTGGACTGCAAGCTGCAGACAAATTACAAAGTAACAAATGCAGAGTTAGCTGAAGTAGACTGGGAAAGGTGTTTAGTTGAAAAGACAGTTGATGAAGAAGGACAAACATGTAATAACATTGTTTGTGACTCAGCAAAGATAAATCCCAGTGGGGAAGACGGATTTGAGGAAGGGACGGGACAATCATGGTTAACCAGGGAAATTAAGAATAGTAGTTTCAGAAAGGCAACCTTTGACTAATGGAGTGCTACAAGGATCAGTGCTGGGCCCACATTTATTTCCAACACCTTTCAATGACTTGGATAAGAAAGTGAACATAAAACAGTCAAGTTTGCAGATGACACAAAATTAAGTGGGACGCCAAGTGAGGATGACACATAGAGGATTACAGACAGGTAAATATAAATGTGGGAAAAAGTGAGCTTATGCATTTTGGCAGGAAGATTGGAGGAGCTACCCTTTATTATGAGAGGCACTGAACATGAAAGTAAAGATGCTATGCTTGAATTATTCAGGTCACACCTCGAATACTTTGTGCAGTTTTGGTCTCTTTAAGGAAGAATATACTTGGGTTGAAGGTGGTTCAGAGAAGGTTTACTGGTTTGGGCACAAGAGAACAGGTGTAAGTTAGCAAGAAACACTCTTTCCAAACAAGATCACTATCACACTTCTGTACACAAGAAGACGTCACCCTAAACACACTTTCTGCGGATGGGTGAACTCCCAGATATATGGTTGCATGTTTATCTCTAATCCAATGCCTCAGAGCACAATGGTTCAAGAAGACTGTACTCAAGGGCAGTTAAGGATGGTCAATAAATTCTGATCTTGCCAATGACATTTAAAACCCATGAATAAATAATTTAAAAAATGCAAAGGAATTGTTTTCACTTATGGGGAAGTTGAAAGGTAAATAACTGTCCAATAGGGAATCAGGAGAAACCACTTTGTTCAAAAATTGGTTGCAAAATGGAATGAGCTACTACAATTAGTTGAGATAACCAGCATAGACATATCAGACAGAAAATAAGAAAATGAGGTGAGGGCTGCAGATGCTGGAGATCAGAGTTGAGAGTGTGGTGCTGGAAAAGCACAGCAGGTCAGGCAACAGCCGAGGAGCAGGAGAGTCGATGTTTTGGCCATAAGCCCTTCATCAGGAATTAGAAAAGCATGTAAAGGACAAAGGAGTTAAAAAGTGGTGCTGATGGAGTCAGATGATTAGGGGGTGGGAGGCAGGAGCAAAAATGGCAGCATAGAACATTTGAGCCAATTACCTGTTTCTGTGCTGCAGATTCAATGTTATGTGATCACATGGAAGGTGAAAATGAATTTTTAAGCAAATTCTTTAAAAAAAGAGGAGATAGGGAGTGGCAGTGGGGTTTGAATAGGGAATTCCAAGAGAATGTGAAACTAAAAGAACTGTGGATGCTGGAAACCAGAAACAAAATCAGAAGTTGCTGGAAAAGCTCAGCACGTCTGGGGAAGGGTCATCGGCTCCGAAGGTTCTGAAGAAAGGTCACCAGACCCAAAATGCTAACTCAGCTTTCTTTTCACAGATACTGCCAGACCTGCTAAGCTTTTCCAGCAATTTCTGTTTTTGTTGCTATGTGGCTATGATCTAAGAGAATAAAGGCTGACAGCATAGCTACCAATAATGGGGCCAAAGAAGGCAGCAGTAGGGGGGCAGGGGAATACATAAAAATCTGGATTCAGAACATGACATTTTGGAGGTAGTTGTAGGATTGGAAGAATTAACATTAAACACAAGGAAAAGGATCTTAAGTTGGAAACTTGATAAATGGGAGCCGGTGTGAATCCATAAGACAATTAATGAGCAGGATCTGATGCAACAGAGGATGTGACAAAGAGAAGTTTTGATGAGTTTTGCAATAGCAATGTTATTGTCGAGTCTGAAAAAGTGAAAGACAGGAATAGAGGCTTTGCTAGGAGCTGGGCTGAGGCTGGTGACATTCGACACTCTTTATGTATTCAAACTGATGGAGGCTCAGCTCAAGGTCAAAGATAGAGGCGAGACAGTGGACAATCTGATTCAGCCTGAAGCAGTGGTTAAAACATTCTTAGAGCAGTGGGGACATTGACGTTGGCCTGAAAGCTGATGCAACCCCTTTTCCAAAAATTGTGGAATGCAATTTCTGTTTGTCCAGCAACCAAGTAGATGTTGTGAATCTAATGTTCCTTTAAAAGATGGGATCTCACTGACAGAATGGACAGCCAATTGAAGAGTTGGAAGCTCTTCAGTCTCCCTCAACAGTAGTAGAGGTCACTTCTGGGACTGCATTAGCAGACAGGGCCCCATAGAACATGCTAGGTAAAAACAATGACTACAGATGCTGGAAACTAATGTTTAGATTAGGCGGTGCTGGAGCAGTAAAATCGACATTTCGGGCAAAAGCCCTTCATGCTGCATACATTACTGGTAAGTGGGTTCTGGTGTTGTCTCAACCAAACAGGCATGGTCCACTAAGAGGGGTGGACATCAGTGAGGGTGGAGGAGGTTGCCATGAAGCAAGTATTACCACCAGGAGGCCACTCGAAAGAACACAGAACGCCTGATTAGCAGGGCATCTCCCCCCTCCACTGCCCACACCTGCTCCCTGCTCCCCCGCCAAGTCTCACCCACTCCAAGCCCATAGGGAAGTCTTTCAGTGATTGACAGATGGAGTCACCACACAGTGGAGGGTCTACTCACTGCTGGTAAAACACCAGTAGCAATAAAAAGAGTCATTCAATCGAGGCAACTTCAAAGGCTTGGTCAGTTTCTGTCTGGGGAAGGCTGCAGATATAATTTCATGGCACTAGTAAAAGATATCCACTCCCTGCCTGCCAGCTTGTTTCGAGGGACCTGGTAAAATCCCAGCTCACTGGTTGTGAATATGATAGGAACGTTTAAATGAATTATGAAGTGCAGGTTGGTCAGGCAGATAGTGAATTCTGAGGAGGGAGGATAAAAGGGGCTGAGATAACACTTGCAATAAATAACTTACTAGCAAGGATACCGAGTCATTTGGAGCGAGATTGAGGGAGGAGAGGTGGGAATATATCTAGTTGCAAAACTTAGTGTAGGGCTTGAGCGGTGATGCTATAAAAAAAGAATACAACACTGTAAGAGTAATAGAAGGATCCAAGGTTTACCTGCATAATACGACCATCAACAGTTCCTAGATTTGCAATAGTTACTTTTCCTTGAGTGAATACTGCAATTGAAGTCAATAAGACATATTGGAATTGCCCAAGAAACAGGTCCAGACGTTGTAAAGGGGTTGTACTCTCCATCTGAAGTTGATCACTTATTCCTCCACAGTGCGTCTCCTTGGCTGAGGAACTCTTATAGGGAACAAACAAAATTCGGAGAACAATATTTAATTATGTTTGCAATGACAAATTCCTTAAAGGTGGCACAAGAAGATCATTTGGAGTTAAACTAAAATTCAGAGAGTTAAAATAATACTTTAAATATTTTTCAATTTCTTTTTTCCTTTTGACAAACTTTTATGTGGATGTCAATGACAAAGATCAAACAATTTTGGATTCCTCCAATGGTTTTCATGGACACCTTTTTCAACAAGGGGTGTGATCCAGAAAAGAGGCAGGCATTCTGATTTTACCTGTCATCAGCAGAGTGTGAAGTCCTGTCAACAACTCAAGTCAAAATCAAAAGCCTTTCCGGTGTACTGCCTCAATGTTTCAGGTTGTGGCATGCCAATTCATCATGATACAAACTCTGTCATCAGATTAACACTTGTAAATTCTGAACTCTACCAACGTGCTTAACTCTATCCAGGACAAAAAGGTTAGACCATGTATTGATGAGTAAGTCATACTACTTCTGTGATACGCCACTTTGATGGAGGCTCTGACACCTCAGCATCATTCTCTAGTTGTGAATGAACATAATCCATAAGGGTCAGCCATTTATTAGCCCCTCAGGTCTATTCCACCATTCAATGAGAATGTGTTTCACCTGTGACCTAATTCTACACAACACAGAAGCATGGCAAGGCAAAGGAGGGTTTTGCTAATAAAATTAGCTGAGAGAAGATGGGAAGGGGTTGAGTGGACCATAAACACTGGCACGGGTTGAGCAGATTCTTATCAGTGACTTTATCAAATCCTCTCAGGAAATTTCATAAAAATAATACCTATACACATTCCTCTGGCTATTCACTAATTAAGTCACCTCTTCAAAAGAAGTTCAATTGGATTTGTATGGTATGAAAAACATCTGAAACAATATTAACAAAGGTAGGTACAGTTGCAGTGCTCATGACCAAGGTACATGCCTGAACACAGGATTATATACACAATCTCCATCTGAGGAATGCCAGCTATATCATATGCCATTACTCATTGTTTACTTTGCAGTCAGTTCAGGTTCCACATTCTACTATTAAGATTGAATATAGATTATCCATTTACACTGACCTCATGTCATTTCCCTTTAGGGAGCCAGCATCAATCAACTTTATTGCTGTTAGACAGAAGGTATTGGCAGTTCTCTTTTATACATTTGGCAATAGCTACTAATCAGTGAGCGGAAGGCATTAAAACTGAAATTCTCAAAAGGAGGGCCTCACATGAAGCTTGCAGGGACAAAGAAACTCATTTACCCTAAGAAAGCAGATTGCTCAAGATGCAACTGTGCAGTTAAGGCCCATGAATGTTGATTGTTGATACCTGAAGAATTAGGAGAAATGGTGAGATTGATACGATTGGTCTCTGACTGGCATAACTCTTAAGCATTATACATTGATACCTGCTGGAAAATGTGCTTGTCCTTAACAGGTGCTAGAATCTAGCATAGCCACAATGCTTCATTATGAACAGCACTGCGACACATTGGCTGGAATGTTCACCAAGTAGCAGATGTCCTATGGCTGGGGCCTGAGGAAGGATGGGTTGGGGGTGGAGGAAATGCCGCTTAGTGCTGGCTGCATTTTATACCATTGATGGCAGCGTCCCTGCAAATTGGCCACCCAGACGGCTAACAATTCAGTAACTACAGTAGTGCCACAACACAGAACACTAGATGCATCGGTCAAGGTTTGGGTTGCACAAGGAGGAAGAGGATGCAGTGATGAATGTGTACCTCTTAATCTGGCAAGTGAGATCTGAGGCATCGAGCATCAGGCAAGGGGATTAGAGGTCACTGAGGACAGGTGACCCTGATGCCATAGGAGTGGTCAATGCTCCAAGATAGATACGCATGGGTAAGACTGCCTATAAAAGAAGCACCCTTCACCCCCCCCCCCACCTCCCAAAGATGTCATCAAGGTTTACCTCATAGTGTCCTGTCATAGTGAAACAGTTGAAGTTGGCATGTAGGTGCAACAGGCAGTGAGGAAAGCTAATGGCATGCTGGCAGTCATAGCAAGATGATTTGAATATAGCAGTAGGGATGTCTTGCTGCATTTATGCAGGGCCTTGGTGATGCCACACCTTGAGTATTATGAGCTGTTTTGGTCTCCTAGTCTGAAGCAGGACATTTTTGCTATTGAGAGTCCAGTAAAGGTTCATCAGATTGATACCCAGGATGACAGGACAAATGATGAAAGACTGGATCGACTTGGCTTATACTCACTGGAATTTAGAAGGCTGAGGTGGGATCTCATAGAAACATCTTAAATCCTGATGGGACTGGACAGGCTAGATGCAGAAAGAATGTTCCCGATGTTGGGGAAGTTTGGAACTGGGGTCACAGTCTAAGAATAAGGGACAAGCTATTCAGGACTGAGATGAGGAAAACTTCCTTCACTTAGAGAGTTGAGAACCTGCAGAACTCTCTCCCACAGGAAGCTGCTGGGGCCAGTTTGTTCACTCTATTCAAGCGAGAGCTGAATATGGCCCTTGCAGCTAAAGGAATCAAGGGGGAATGGAGAAAAAGCGGGAGTGGGATACTGAAATTGCATGACCAGCCATGATCATATTGAATTATTGAATCATGGTGCAGGCTTGAAGGGCTGAATGGCCTACTCCAGCACCTTTTTTCTATGTTTCTATGTATGCAGTGCTGGGACCCCACTGCCCGCCAATGGGAAAATGCCAGCAAAGGCAGCAAGAAGACCTCAACTCATCACTTAAGTGGTTCATAAGGATTACAGGGAAGTCTGCTGCTTCCCTGGCTGCTGACTAAATGGCATGTTAGCAAGCTGGCATCAAGCATACACATTTTCCTACTATTTTGCAATTCTGTGCAGCTCTGATCGGATTCTCAAAGAGCCCAAATGACAGGCATGGTCTCAGCTTAAACACGAATGGACATTTTGGGGAATTTGAGCTGCTGCATACAGAACTTAGCTTCACTGAGACAATGTGAAATCTGCACTCTCAAAGAGCAATTAAAATGAAAATCAAAATTTATCTGTTGCAGGATTTTGTTAGTACATCCTGCTCCTCCTCAGTGACTAATTTTCCTTGAATGCTGCTGGGTTCACAAATAGGAATTCCAGGAAATAATGTTATAAAGATTTACAATCTTACATTTGGGAAAACAAGAGACTCTGATTTATATAGAGAGTCTTAGGTCTTCACTCAAAACATCTCAAAGTACTTTGCATATGATAAATTGCTTAGACATGTATAGACAGAAAAGCAGGCTTAAAGTGGTGGTTGCTTTTGAACAATGCAAGTTCCCACAGGTAGCATTGGGGTCAATGGCCGACTAATCAGATTCTGTTTTGAACAACAGTTGATCTTGGTTGAGGAAAGAACATAGGTACGTCATGCCAGAAGATGAATTCCTGACTGTTGTTTGATTAACACCATGTGATCTTCAGCATGTAACTGAACCATCCTCAAACAGGCAGACTGTGATTTATTTGGCTGTCAGAGAATGGCGCCATACACAACACAGAATACAATTAAATCTTGGGTGTGATGTACGTTAGTCTTGAACTAAAATGCAATAATGCCACATCCGAATCTGAATTATGTCTTATTTTATCAAGACCAATGATAAAAAATTGTTTTCATCTCATTACATGACTTGGTATTACTGTCTTTGCCTCTTCAGGTACCATGCCCTTAATGCATACTGGCTCTCCTCCTGTTCTCTTCTCCTGTCGGAAATTATTGAAGACCGTTGCTTATGAGGCAGAGAGGCATAAATTCGAAACAGGAGTTGAGAAAGTTGCTTCTGGAGGGGGACAGGAACCAGCAGTGTGTTCAAGTTAAAGACCTCATTATATATGGGCCTTGAGCTGCCAAGGTAACAAGAATGTCACTGGATAGGTCTGACAATGGACTATAATCAATTCCTCTACCTGCTACACTGTTTGAAGTATTGGACATGGGTCTGTGATAACTAGGTAGCAATTATTCAATGGATTACTAGAATTCATGAACTTTGGATGGCTTATTTATTCAGATAAATAAAAGTAAACAGATGAGTCAATTATTATCCAGTATGAAAACATCAGTATGTGAATATCGAAAGAGAACTCAGCAGGAATAATTCCCAGAAAATTGCACAATTTTAAATGAGCTTTTGGTTAATTGCATTTCATGACAGGTTTAGAAATTTAAAATGTACCCATACATAAATTATATTTGCATTTAACCATATTCAGATCAACCAGATTGCAATCTGCTGAAATGCTACTTGAAGTTGCGATTTTTGAGAAGGTTGTAAGCTCAGGTTGAGGTTCAGGTTGTAAGTTTGCTCTGAGCTAGAAGGTTTGTTTTCAGATGTTTCATCACCATGCTAGGTAACATAATCAGTGAGCCTCCAATAAAGCACTGGTGTCCTGTTCCTCTTTCTATTTATCTGTCTTGTTCTGCCAAGGTGTGTGATATCACTTCTGTTTCTTTTCCTGTGGGATTGGTAAATGGGGTCCAAATCAAAGTGTTTATTGATGGAGTTCCAGTTTGAATGCCAGGCCTCTAGGAATTCCCATGCCTGTCTCCGTTTAGCCTGTCCTAGGATAGATGTGTTGTCCTAGTCAAAATGATATCCTTTTTTATCTGTATATGAGGATACTAGTGATAGTGGGTCATGCCATTCGCTGGCTAGTTGGTGTTTGTGTATCCTGGTGGCTAGTTTTCTGCTTGCCTGTCCAATGTAGTGTTTGTTACTGTCCTTGCATGATATTTTGTAAATGACATTTGTTTTGCTGGTTGTGGGTATAGGGTCCTTTAGATTCATCAGTAGTTGTTTCAGTGTGTAGATAGGTTTGTGGGCTACCATGATGTGAAGGGATCGGCATCCTGACAAAGAGATGAAGGAGTACACCACTTTGACTGAGACAATACATCCATCCTGGGACATGCATGGGAATTCTTAGCAGGCTGGCATTCAAACTGGAATTCCATCAATAAACACATCAATTTGGACCCCATTTACCAACCTCTGAAAGAAAGAACTGGAAGTGATATCACCCACCTTAACCGAGCAAGACACATGAACTGAAAGCAGGACAGAACACCAGCGCTTCACCAGAGGCTCACTGATGATGTTATCGAGCAGGGTGATGAAATGTCTGAGAACAAACCTTCCAGCTCAGCGAGCAAACTTACAACCTGCTACTTGAATTTATTGTGTTATGCTAAACACATGCTCATGATAAACTCACTGCAACATAGCATGCAAACTGAGGGTATAAACATCTCACAATCCACCTTATCTCAGATCGCTCGAAGCATGACTGGAAGCATACTCCTCTTTTGTAACCTAATAGTTTAATATTAGTCTAGACATTTATATTCTGAGGAATGTGATGTTAATACATAATTATTAGTTATAATAAATGTCAGTTTTGAAGACGGGTCATTGGATCCGAAACATTAACTCTGCTTTCTTTCAACAGATGCTGCTGGGCTTGCGGAGGTTTTCCAGCAACTTCTGATTTCTAGCATCCAGGTTTCTTTGGGTTTTTTGTAATAAATATCTTTTGGATACTTCCATATCATGAAATTCATTCCCAGTTTCTTATGTTACAGGTGATCATGTAAGTATCACTGCATCAGGTAAAATATCCTGCTCGAGGCAAAGTCACACCAGGTAATCATTCTCTCACCACCAGGTACCTGACTCTGCTGTTCCAGTCAAGAACACCAGTGTTCTCAAAATGCTGGGCAATGACAAACATATGGTTTAACTTATAATTTTTGGATTGAACTGAACAAAACCTGCACTGTACAAATCCTGACCTTCATCAGCTGGCGAATAAAGCTGGTAGCAGTCTTGCCTCTGAATCTTCAAGCTCTGGGTTCAAGTTCCACTCCAGAACCTGAACAAAAAAATCATGACACTCCATAGGCTGCATTGGTGGTGACACCTTTTTCAGATGACACATTAAACTGAATGTTCAGGTAGATGTGAAAGATCTCATGTCACTCTTTTGAAAAAAAAGTGGTGCTCTAGCCAGTATTTATCCTTATCACCAACACATAAACAGACAGAAATCTGGTTGTTATCACATTGCTGTTTGCAGGAGATTCGTGTGTGCAAAGTAGCTTTTGTGTTTCCTGCAACATATGGGTCTACACTTCAAAAGTACTTAACCAGTTGTAAAGTGCTTTGAGCAGACTGGCATTGTTAAAAGTCCTTTATAAGTGCAAGTGTTTTTTCCTTTCAAGTAATCCCTGGAAAGATTAAAATTGACACCCTTATTTTAGACTTTGATCTAGATGTTAGATGGTCACATTCAAAAAAAAATCTACATCTGTATCTTTCCACCTATTGTTTCTTAGGATAAAGGATCAGATTCATACTATAAGTGTTTTCTTAGATCTACTATAGACTTCCAGAGCTGGCTTCACCAAGCAATTCGATAAGAACATTAGATGTAATAGCAGAAGTAGGCTACTATCCTCGGCTGACATCAATAATAGTAAGGACTGCAGATGCTGGAAGCCAGAGTCAGTAAAAGTGAAGCTGGAAAAGCACAGCAGATCTGACTGGTCCGAGACTGTCCCACAAGTAGAAACAACCTTTTTGCATCTACCCTGTCAAGTCCCCTCAGAATTCTTTTTTGTTTTAATAAGGTTGTATCACATTTTTCTAAATTCCAATGAGTGCAAGCTTACCCTTCTCAGCCTACACTCATAAAACAGTCCCTCATACCCAGGATCAACTTAGTGAATTTTCTCTGACTGCCTTCCTCAGCTAATGTACCCAAACAGTTAACAGTATTCCAAACTATGTTCTGTATAGTTTTACTACAGACCTAAATAAGCTCTCCTTATTTTATTGAAATGAAAGCCAATGCTCTGTTTGCCTTCCCTAATATCTGCTGAACTTGTATGCTAACTTTGTGAAATTTGTGCACAAGAACTTTCAGATCCCCCTGTGCTGTAGCTTTGACATTCTTGATTTAAATAATATTCTGTTCGTCTGTTCTTTCAACTAAAGTGCATACCTCATACTTTCCCATATCTGACAAGATCTCACCTACTCGCTTAACTTGCCTATATCCCTCTGCAGCAGTGTTCATACCAAAAGCATGCCAATTTGCATGCTGACACATTAACTACAGTTTCAGAAGTTGCTTCCAAGGATGGATTTTGAAAGTCCTTGCAACAAAAACATTTACAGGGAGCACTGCTCTGCAAACTTTTTGTGTCATCCTCAGCACTTGCCTTCCCACCTGATTGTGTCATCCACAACTTAACTACAGTAAATTCACTTTTCTCATCCAAGCCACTGATATATACTGTAAATAATTGTGGCCCCATCAACAATTCCTATGGTATTCCATTAATTTACAATAGAAACTATGTTAAGTCATATCTTAGCTTTTGAACTATTATTAGTACATAATCAACCATTTATAAGTTTCAGCCATGTTCACTTAGAGTCATAGAGATGTACAGCATGGAAACAGATCCTTCGGTCCAACCCGTCCATGCCGACCAGATATCCCAACCCAATCCAGTCCCACCTGCCAGCATCTGGCCCATATTCCTCCAAACCCCTCCTATTCATATACCCATCCAATCTTATCTTTTCCAATTAAATATATTTTATTATTTAAAAGTCAATGAGTGACCTGCTGACTGAAAGGAAACTAAGCTGAATTTTTATACCCTGATGAGAGCAGGATTGTGAGGAAATTTGCACTGTTGGTTGATATACTGACTTCCCGAGACCCACCTACCCTGGGCCATTTTCCCAGAGGTGAGACTACTTCAGCAAGGCCACCTTTCTATAAGCAGTGTGTAGCCATTTCACCTGAAAAGCTTATTAAGAACTATTGCTGGAAGCTGACAGGAACTTTGGAAGGTGTTCGAAAACAGTGTATGTAAACAGACTGGGAGGAAATGTTAATGCATTTGCTGTATCAGGCTGTTCTGACAACACCTGGAGCAGGTGGGACTTGAACCAGTGCCTCCTGGCTAGGGGGGGAGGGAGGGGAACAATACAACTGTGCCACAAGAGTCCCTGTAGACATGTATTTTAAGGATGTGCATGGATGAAAAGATCCAGTTATAGAATGTTGCACTTGGGCAGCTAATCAGTAGAGATTCAGCCAATTTGCAAAAGACATGCAGATTATTAGAAGTCTTCCCTGCCAGGTCAGAGGTCAAACTGCAGGGTTTCCCCTTCCATCTGGCAGCCAAGCCTCTTTGTTTCTTTTCGATTATAAATCTGAAAGCATTGAGGTGCTCTATCTGTTCACTTCGGGTCTCCTCTGGCCTGGACATTCCACACACAGTGCATTAGGGTGATTATGTTAATCAAAGGAAGTGGACAGTCTTGTGCACTGTGTAAGTTTCCAGCACAATTTTTCTTAAGCCAGCGTGAAAGATCACAGAATCTTTGCTGGTACTAATTTGTGTTTGGAATTCCTCAATCTTTTGCTTAGGCAAATTGAACTTGAAAAACAAGTGTGACTTTAATATCAGTTGTCTGTTTGGCATCAAGCCATTTTGAATGATGCCCATGTATAACGAAGTACGATGCCCATGGCAAATAGTACAATGAGTTCCATCCAAAAAGAACACAGTCTATGCATTTCAAGTTTAATGAGCAATCCTTACCAGACATGAAAGGTCAATCACGCTTAACAATAGTGTCTGGCCATTTGACAAAACACTTGAAAGTATTGTGCAGAAGCTTAAATGACATTTGCTTAAAGAAAATGAAAACCTTGGCACTGTACATAAATAGAAATGAACAATTGATTATAAGCAAATAAACACACACTCACTCAGAATCATAAGCTTCCTGTAGACTGTAGTCTTTTTATAGTTCATATATCTCAGGGGACGTTTGCTGCGTGTTTTTCACCACACAATTCTGAATCAAATGCTATTGTATGAAATTTGTTGAACCACAGACTCCATTCTATTTTGTTGAACCACAGCTTTGTCCATTGACATCATGAAATTAACACGTGAAGTTCTTACTCAGGTTCTCTTATTCAGGCAGTTGTATGGTGAAACATTTTTGCTGGAGGCTAATAGTGTTGCAAAGGTAGTTATAACACTTGACAAGCTATGGCTTTGCATGAGTAGCAATTTGAATTAATATCTTCTTAAACATTTCAGACAGTGTTGGCTAACCGATTTCTGTCAGGCATGATTACAGTGATGCCTTTGTAGCCACATGTACTAAAATTTCACCTTACGTACGATCCAGGCCAACTTACTTCATGTATCCATTTACTTTAGTAGTATTTATCCTATTCACTGCTGCAGACCTTAGTGCAATTTCTGGGGAGAAATGTGTATGTGCAGTGTCATTTTTAAAACTGCTAAAGGGAACTGCATTGATTTCTAGTTCTCTAACTGCACAGAACATGTGGACTTCAGCAACAATATTAATGAGGAAACCCACAAATACCAAAGAGAGTACAGCTCTATTTGCATCTGGGGAACTGACATACATTGCATAGCATTGCTTTGAAGGGGCACATGTGAACAAGTTTCTCCTTATGAGGCTGTTGCCTATGAATTGTAAGCAATTGTATAACTATTACTGGAATTGCTGATTGATGGGCCAGCCATGCTGCAATTCCATAATACTGGATGATGCTGCTTGACATTTCTGAAGTGTCCTATTGGAGCTGCTCATTATTGGATCACGTTACTTTCTTCTGATGGCCCTGCTGCATTTGGTTGACTGAGATTACAGCTCACCTCTTTGAAACAACTTGGCGTTTCCTTTGATCTTCCACCATGCTTCACCTTACTTAGCTCGCATAACACGAGAACTATAGTTTGGAATATAATACTGAAATGTTCAATAGACATTTATTACAGCTCTTGGAATACATTACAGTCATGGGTACTTCAGTGTCTGGGCTAATATTAAATTATTTGGTTAAAAATAGTAATGTGCTTTCATTGGTGTCATGCTTCAAGTGGCCCCAGTTAAGATGAACCCCGAGACCTTTATAGACACTGTTAAAAATCACACAACACCAGGTTATAGTCCAACAGGTTTAATTGGAAGCACACTAGCTTTCGGAGCGACGGTCCTTCATCAGGTGATTGTGTCGCTCCGAAAGCTAGTGTGCTTCCAATTAAACCTGTTGGACTATAACCTGGTGTTGTGTGATTTTTAACTTTGTACACCCCAGTCCAACACCGGCATCTCCAAATCATTTATAGACACTGCTCACATGCTGTGATATGGTCTTGATATCATGGCCACGTCTCCTAAAGATATACTGTGTACCAGCCCTGAAACATAACACAACATGTAGCTTCTAGAATCTGGAAGATTCACCTATATAACACATCATTAGAGCAGATAACCGAAAAACAGTAACCAAAGTGATGAAGCATGGCCAATAACCATAAATGCTTGTACATTCTTTATAATTGTGGGTCAGGTTTGGTTTTAGGTTCCTATTCTGACATGATATGATGGTGATACCTGATGATCTTCGACTATCATGATGTGACACTTAAATTAACTCCTGTAACATCTGAAGGAGAGGTGGTGTGCATTGTGCTAAATAATTCAATGCATGTCATTAGTACCTGGCACCCACATATGTACATTACAATCAAGGGCACTTGCATGTCTGAGCTCTAAGCAATCCCTTTTGACTGGAGTACACTTCCCTCAGTGAATCATGTTGCAAGAGGTCTCAGCAAAACAGGGATATCTATTCCATCAGGCCAGATGCCATGATACAGTGATGGCATCATGAACATGTCTCTTCAAAAGGTATACTGCATACTAGCTGAGACATAACAAAATATTCCCCTTTATCCGAAGAAGAAAAAAATATTCCAGCTAGACATGCATCATTATACATTGGCAGGGGCAGAGAATATAATAGTTATATAGACATGTAAGGACAGATTTAAAGAGGTTTATAATTCAAACTTCAATGAAATGTTTTGTAGGCTCGGTGGATAGAGAGGCCCCTTCTGCTTCTGGGGCTGGTACAGCTAGCAGGCTTTACCTGCACTCATAAGTCACTGGATATCCTAATTTCCCCCTGGCCTGAACACAGACTTGCTTGCTAGCCATCTTGTACATTCAATACCATGTCTCCCTGGTATAAAATTGACATGTTATCTTGGCAAAATGAGTTCAAAACTAGAGGGCATAGGGTTTGAGCTGAGAGGGGATAGATTTGAAAAGAACCTGAGGGGAAATGTTTTCACAGAGGCTGATGCATATATGCCATGAACTGCTAAAGGAAGTGATAGATGCTGGTATAGTAACAATATTTAAATACATTTGGACAGGTACATGAATAAGGAAAGTTTAGAGACAAATGCAAGTAAATGGGGCTAGTTTAGTTTGGGAAACCTGGACAGCGTGGATGAATTGGATATGAGAGTCTGATTCCATGCTGCATGACTCTATGACTTACCAAAATATACAAAATTCAGTTTGATATGAACAAAATGACTGAATGTTGTCAGGAACTTCCTTAATATTGTTAGGCCACCCCTAGATACCAACCTTCTGCAACTCTTGCAATTGTTCATCTTCAACTGATTGAAACTGTTCATACTAGCTTTGACCAAAGAGTAACAGATCTATTTTGAGAATACTTTCAGTCTTGTAATCTAGAGCATCCACATATAGATCAAGAGGGACATCTTTGTCTTTGTGATGGTTGGGTAATCTGCATAATGTCCTGAGCGCTATACTGGAATAGCTGGCTTGCTCAGACAATAGGGCTTTCAGCAATAGGTTTTTCTGTCTGGCAAATGACAGGCGCATAGAGCTTTTTGTGATGTATCTACTTGAGAATTGGGTCTATTCTGGTTGTATTGCAGTAGGCAAGGTTTTGTCAACTGAAGTTGCTTGAAAGAAAATGTAATGGTGGCCATCTTGCCGCAGTGTGTTAAAAGCTCGCTCAGCTGGGTTTTTCAAAGGACTAGATCTATTAATGGCAGGGAGCATGCTCAACATCCAATCTGCGATGGGGAAAGATTCAAAAACTGACCAATAGTAGGTGGTGTTTCGTTCCATGTGAGGTTTTAAAACACAGGCAATTGTAGTTTATACAAATTAATTCTTGACAGTTAGCAATTGCAAGTCACCAGCTTGCAATTCACCACAAAACTGTACAGGAATAAGAGTAACCAGGTGTGGAAGTATCTTTAAATAAACTGTCAGTCTGTATCTATCCATCTAATCAGATTTATTTTAGTTCGAGATAATTCTGAACATGAAACAAATTGTGACTGTAGTCATAAGTGCAGAAAGCAAGCCTCTTCATGTCACTCACTCCCCTGTGCATTTTATATCAAGCTTGGTTAGGATATTTTATGTGATCCACCCAAATAACTAAATAATTGCCATGGTGAGTTTGTTGCCACATACATTATTAGGTGCTTTTCTTCTCTCCTACCTTAACTGTCATTGTAATATTTAATTTTTTTGTGGCATTGGTAACAGCTGCAAAATCTGTGGTGAAACTGAAGCAATTGGATTGATGCCTTTCTCTCAAGCAAGTTTTCAACATTCAACACTGAGATTAGAAAATTGAATTTGCTAAATACCCAGTGGTTTCTAACAATAGAAGTTCTTTAAAACTTTCTGCCAGCTTGGCTGCCCACAAACAGTCTTGACTGTGGGACTGGTGGTCACTCCAAAGCTAGAGGAGCTTGCTCCACAAGGTTACAGTCAACAAGATCAGGTACAAGTGGAGTCAGCAAGATCACATGCTGAGTGTCAGAGGGACAGACGGTTTGGGAGGGGAATGGGAGGAAGATCTGGTGATAGTATGGGGTGGGATGCATTTACATGACGGCTTGCCTACAGAGAAAACATGTCTGCTCTTCCTGGTCTGTAACCAGCATTGTAAAGGAACTTACCTCATGTATTTAGCACTTTTTGCCAAGTTTCCCGTGACCCGGAAAGACAGTCAAAATGAATTAAAGTAGAATAACTATCAAATTGAAGTCAAGCAACCTTGTTGTATTATTTATATAACTAACCCATTTCCCTCAAGCAATTTAGTTTCTCAACCCTTGTCTGACTCCATTAAACTGAGGTGTGACAGAATTGGGGCAGGATGGGTGTTCCTATTTCCCTTTTGTTTGTATTTTAACCTCTGAGATGACACCTTTTTTGGAAGTTTAGGTAAAGTCCATTGTATTTATCGCCCATCAGTCACACCTTTTTGCAACTCATAAGCAACTTTTGAATCATGGAATCCCTTACCTCATGTATTTAGCACTTTTTGCCAAGTTTCCCGTGACCTGGAAAGATAGTCAAAATGAGGAGCAGTGTGGAAGCAGGCCACACTGCTCCTCCAAACGGCATCCCACTCAGAGTCACCCCTCACCCTCTGCCTATAACCCTGCATTTCCCACGGCTAATCCATCTAGCCCACACATCCCTGATCACTGGGCAATTTAGCATGGCCAACCCACCTAATCTGCACATCTTAAAGGAAATCCATGCAGACATGGGGACAATGTACAAACTCCACACAGTATGGATTGAAACCTGGGTCCCTGGCACTGTGAGGCAGTAATGCTAACCACTGAGCCACTGTGCCACACCCAGTCACTGAACTTTTTTTAACATGGCTTTTACTTCTTTCTACTACTATCCACTTAGAAGGTTTGCAGTTGAAAACATGACATTTTAGCAGTTAATACACTTGCCACACATGCAACCTATTTCAGTTAACACACAAGAATATATAAAATGGTTGTATGCATTGTATTAGCATAAGGCACAAAGGAAACATAATGTAATATCCACATTGTTCCATTTATAAAGAAGACTTGTTTCTACCATTTGGACAATATTTTTTCTTCCATTCACGTTGAATAAATTATATTTTTATTTCATTCATATTTGAAAGCATTACTTCTGATTGGGTAAAAACTGAGCAGATTTGTATGATATTAACACAGAAATAGAGGAACATAAGGTGTGGCCCTTTAGCTCCTCAAAACTGTTCTGTCATTCAGTTAGACCACAATTGATCACTGATATACCTACTTCTGTCTCTCATCCCATAATGTCTTTGATTAACAAACATCTATTTCAGACATAAATCAACAACCGATTGAGCATTAACTGGTGTTTGTGAGAGAAAATTCCAAACATCGACCACTCATTGTGAATGGAAATGCTTCCTAATTTTACTCCTGGAAAGATCTTTTTTCAGTCCTTGTCCTAGGTACCATGCTACTGGAAAGATTTTCTCTCTCCCTATGAGTTTCCCTTGAAGAAATAACAAAGAGGATTGATGAGGGCAGAGCAGTGAACGTGATCTATATCAGTAAGGCATTCCACAATGTTTCTCATGGTAGACTGGTTAGCAAGGTTAGATCACATGGAATAGATGGAGAACTAGCCAATTGGATACAGAACTAGCTCAAAGGTAGAAGAAGGTGGTGGTGATGGGTTGCTTTTCAGACTGGAGTCCTGTGACGAGTGGAGTGCCACAAGGATTGATGCTTGGTCCACTGCTTTTCATCATTTATATAAATTATTTGGATGTGAACATAGGCAATATGGTTAGTAAGTTGCAGATGAACTGGAGGTGTAGTGGACAGTGAAGAAGGTTACCTCACAGTACAATGGGGTCTTGATCAGATGGGCAAATGGGCTAAGGAGTTGCAGATGGAGTTGGAAAAGTGAATCAGGGAAGAACTTACACACTTAATGGTAAGGTCCTGGGGAGTGTTGCTGAACAAAGCGAACTTGGAGTGCAGGTTCATAGCTCCTTGAAAGTGGAGTCACAGATAGACAGGATAGTGAAGAAGGCATTTAGTATGCTTGCCTTTATTGTTCAGTACATTGAGTAAAAGAGACATTGGTGAGGTCACTATTGGGATACTGTGTGCAATTCTGGTTTCCCTGGTATAGGAAGGATGCTGTGAAACTTGAAAGAGTTCAGAAAAGATTTATAAGGATGCTGCCAGGTTTGGAGGATTTGAGCTATTGGGAGAGGCTGAATGGGCTGGGGCTATTTTCCCTGGTCGGCATGGACGAGTTAGTCTGAAGGGCCTGTTTCTATGCAGAATATCTCTATGATTCTGTAATACCTTGCAAACTTATTAGAAAAATACTCCTTAACCTTCCAAATTCCAAGGAATATGACTATAGTTGGTGAACTTGTAATTTAAACCTTGGAGTCCAGGTATTATTCAGTAAAATTATACTGCTCTCCCATATATATTCTTCCAAAGATGTGTCATACGGAATAGCTCACTGTACTCCAGCTGTGGTCTAACCAGGGCTCTATACAGCTATAGTATGACTTCTGGATCTTTGTATTTCAGTTATCTAGATAGAAATGCTAGCACTTAATTTACCATTTTGATATTTTTCATACCTGTTCACAATAGTTTACTGACTTAAATATCTGGACAGCCAGATCACTTTGAACTTCTGTGTATAAGGTAATGAGTATGAAAAAGTTAATGGTAAAGTTGCATTAGCTCCACCCACCTGATGACATTAAAATCTTTGGGAGGAGAATAGTTAGTTTTGCACAGGATTCCAATGGAGACAGATATGACATACATATCACCTGACAGTTGTAATTATGCCTAACCAGTTAATACAATCAGGAATTGCTGGAAAAACTCAGGAACCCTCTCCAATTTAATAATATTCTTCCTATAGCAAGGCAACCAGAACTGTACACACTAACCTAAAAGTGACATCACCAATATCCTATACTACCTCAACATGATGTTCTACCTCCTACCTTTAATGGTCTGAGTAATGAAGGCAAGTGTGCTAAATGCATTCATAATCACCCTGTCTACCTGTGATGCAACTTCGAAGAACTATGTACCTGAACCCTTCAGTCTCTCTGTTCTATCTACCATCTTTAGTTGCTGGCTTTCTATTATAGACTTCAGACACACAGCAAAACTGTTGATTCTTAACTTCCCACTGAAGTAGTAACTCACTCAGTTGTTAAGAAGGTGGCTCACCACCATTTACTTGAGGGCGTTTAGAGACAGACAACAAATGTTAGCTTTACAAGTGATTTCCACAGTAAAATAGTGTTATCCATCTCTAATGTAATAGGTCCAAAATCAGCATGCCGCCAATAATGCTTAAATAGTTTCTTTCAGAGGACTGCTGAAAAATTAAAATACATCAGTGGAATTGTTTGGTGTTTAAATAAATATTAAAGTACTCTCTGTTAAGATAATCAGCTTTCTTTCTTTGCATAGTGCTTGTGGAATTTGCTTCATCTAGACCATCATAGTCGAGACAAATCAATACCAACCATTACCAGACACTAATCTGAGCTCATAAGGGACACAGTCTATCACAATGCAAGTGCCATTACAGGCAGAAATCAATTTGCTATGTCAATTTGTGTAATTAAACAAAGAGATATGGATATACTCACAGGCTTAATGAATTCAAAGCCCACATTCTGGTTTGTCAAAAAAAATTTAAAGGATTTTAATCAATAGTTTAAAAAAAAATGCTAGTGCTTACATTCCAGATAAGATACTCATGTTATGACCAAATTTGAGTTAAGAATAAAACTTGAGCAAGAGAATATTCTAAAATAAGTGAAATGTGACATAACATTTATCTTCGGTGGTTTAAGTCAGGAAATAGAACAACGTTGACCAAGAAATTATTGCTCTTTTAGTATTTCATTCAAAGTAAAAGCAGGTTGTTGCTGAGGCAGCATTCAGATCAAATAGCTAATCAAACATGCCAACGGTCTTTCATGCAAAGTAAAATGGCTGCACTACGCAGCTTAGGGTTTATTTTTATTCTGATGGAAGCAGCCATGTTAAACTTATGAGGGTCCTAACAACTGATAATCCTTTAGCCATTGCCAGTTAAAGAAATGCATATCTGCATGGAATTCAAAGGAAAAAAGTTTAAATCTGACACTGCAGAGATAGTCGATCAGCTAATTCAATTCCGACAAAACTGCTCAATAAAACATCCAAAGTGGTGCAACAAAATGCAAATGAGCTTGTTTCCTCAATGCACTTACTCGCTCACCAGAACTAGCCACACTCCCACTGATGAATCTATTTTTCCCACCTCGGCTGACTAATGTAATTGGCAGGGTCTCTTTTACAATGTGCATGTGCCCACAAAGGCTGATCAAGGCATTTTTTTCAGTAAAAACCTATGCATTAGTTAGAATTGGAATTTTTAAAAATCCATTACAAAATACTCAGCAGTTGAGGTAGAAGTTGACGGTTTGCTTTAAATTGGATTAAAAATCGCATGTCTTTTCTTCAAACCTGTTATGGAGGCATAAACCACATTACAAGTGTACATACATCACTCTTTCCTTTAAGATATTTTGCAAAATGTTGTAGTTTTGTCAAGAAAGCATCAGTACTACTAATGGATTGTGTTTATTGATATTTTAGTTAAACTGCTAATATAGTGTCGCACGGGAGATTGATTCATAATACTGCAAAGCACAGCATAGGTGGAGTGCTGCTGAAATGTTAGATCAATAGTGAGCTTAAGCAGAGAAACCAAAAAGGTAGTTATACATGGAGATGGAAGAAATAGAAGGAGGTAATTAGATGCCTCAAGGATCAATATTGAGGCTGTTGCTGTTTACAAATGCACATAAGTGACTTTATGAGTGAATAAAAGCAACATTTTCCCTAGTTTTCAGATGCCACCAAAAAGAAAGGAACTGAATGCATTCAGGAATAGGCTGACCAAATTCAAAAAGCACCAGGCTAGATGAAGAGGAGTGAGGCTGATAATTGTGAGATGTTAGGGAAAGAACAAGGGGTTTCATTTACATAAATCTTTACATGACTCCAAGACATTCCCAAAGGACTTTACTGCCAATGAGATACTTCTGAAGTGTAGTCACTGTTGTAATGTAGGGAAACACAGCAGTTAATTTGTGCAGAACAAACATGAGACATGAAGGTGAACTGATAAAGTGAATTCACAGGCTCTGCAACAAGAGGTTAAAAAAAAAGCTTAGATTTTAACAAGAGTGTAGGAGATTCTGAATTTTTGGAATATGATACTTATAGAAACATTTGAAAAAATGGGGAGGGCAAGCATTGACTTTTATTTGTTGATAAAACAATTAGAGAATACTTGACCAAAGTATTGTTTGAAGGATACAATCTCTTAGTAAATGGTACTTGCTTAACTCTCGTTTCTGTTCTTACACATTTCTATTCTCCCACATTTTGAAATGATGATTATTGGCAAGGAACTGAGATACTGTCTATACATAATATTTTATCCATGGCCAATGTTCCTCTGTCATCCTAATAGCAGAGTTAATTAGTTGAAAATACACTGGGTAAAAATACCCTTAATCTTTTGCACAATGACACTGCTTAGAGTCTTTCATACTTTGTAATCCCACGTCATTAGAGAAAAAAGATAACTTATCTGTTGCCATGAACAAATGGATTCCTGAAGTTCATCTGATGAAATTAATCAAAAAAGTAACCCACAGGAAAAAAGGACCAGTGCACTAAAATCATTCAAGTCACTGCTGCATTTTAAGAAAAAGTAAACCGACTTGTAGTGTATCATAACTAGAGTTTAAACCTGCAATATCAGTTTAGCTCTCTTACCTTATTGACACAGTATCTGTCAGCACCGTTGTAAAAATGGTGAAGACCTTTTGAGAGACCTCTTCTACAACACTTGTCAATGAAAGTCTCAAATAAGCGATTGATGTATTTCACAGGAAATGCACACACAGCTGATTTATTGGTAGTTTTGGAAGACTCAGGTCTACTTTGTGCAAATACTGCAAAAAGTACATCATTTTCCACAGAAACTCCTAACTGCTCAGCAAAATCTGCACCTGGTTTAGTTACAAATGCTGCCTGCAGGATGTTGAAGACTTCAATATTTGAAGATCTCTTTTTTCGCCTTTCACTGATAATACATTCCATTGGCATTTCCATATAAGAATGTAAATAAGGATCTGACCTCCTCAAGCGAATAATTTTGGTGTGAGATGCCTGTGTGCTCAAAGATTCATGTTGCACAGTTAAAAAATAAACATAGTCCCCGCTTTCAAAAGCATAGATATATTTAATAGGATAAGCATCCCTAAATTTTGGACTAACATCCATATAGGAATGGTCAGTGAGAAATTGAAAACCATCTTCAGATTCTTTCAACCTTTTTAAAGACATTGAATGTAATTGGAAGGTCAGAGATGCAGAACTCAGTGTTGCTCCTGTATACAACTTCAGAAATCCATCCTGTTCTATCATCAACGCTTTTGTACCGAGGGGGCTGGCAATGCAATCGGGACACTTGTTGGGTTCGTTGTTAAATCGTGAATACAAACACTGGACGTTGTTTGAAATATTGGCAGGATTATCATATTGGAGATTATGGAGAAAGCAAACACCATTTCTGGTGCTGCCACAATGTATGAGTTGATCTCCATAAAATGTTTCTATAAGTAAAACCATGTTTGTGTTGTTTCTCCACACATGGTCAGAGCTTGTTTCATTATTCTCACAGTTGCCACATGGTGAACATTTCAGGGATTCCAATACAGGACCGGTTTTGAATTCAGAAAGCTTTTCTAAGTTACTATTCACAACATATATTGTATTTATTGCCCCGATATATATATGCTGATTGTGAAGGACTAAGTTCTGTATCAATGTTTCTGAAGTGAAGTTCAAAAAGTTGTACTGCATTTTTAAGTTCAGATCTGCATACTTTTCTGCAGGGCCACACTCTCCATTACTTTGTTGTACCATCAAACTCCCAAAGATTATCAAAAGAAAAGAAATGCTTGATTGATGATTCATTGTTGAAAGTGCCTTCAACTGCAAGACAAAAAGATGTTTAAGTTACAACCAGAGATAAGATTAATTATATTTTGTAACATATTTAATATTAGCGGTTACTGAAAACCGATACGACGCTCATAACAAAATCAGCAGTTCACTGATAGCTAAACTGGTTAAGATTAGACAATCCATACATAACAAAAAGGTTGCTGGTCTTAGCTGATTAGCTAATCTCAATCACAGAGGTGGCAGGGGAACGCAATTCACCTCATGATGCTTGCATGGAAGAAGAGGAATAAATAACAAATGGCTGTTGGTATGCTCCTGTTCGATGCAGAAAGACTAACTTAGACATCCTCCTTGGTGATTAACATCATGGGATCAAAAATACTCACATTATAGAATCATAGAATTCCTCCAGTGTGGAAATAGGGCCTTCGGTCCAACAAGTCCACACTGACCCTCCGAAGTGTAACCCACCCAAACCTATTCCCCTATCCTAATACTCTACATTTTCCCTGACTAATGCACTGAACCTATATATCCCTGAATACTATGGGCAATTTAGCATGGCCAATTCACCTAACCTGCACATCTTTGAATTTTGGGAGGAAACTGGAGCACCTGGAGGAATCTCACACAGACACAGGGAGAATGTGCAAACTCCGTGGGTACTCATGGATAAAGTTATCAAAGATAGCTAAAAACATTCATCTGGAAGACATCTTCTCTTCCTGACTTGGGATTTTCTAGGCACAAGCCAGCCCTTCAGCAACTCACAGCACCAGTCATACCTCAGGCTGCATTCCAAGTTAGTTGGAAGTGGGATAGTTGGATGACTGAATGAGGATAGCATAACAGTGAAATGCTATGCTCTTCATATTTAACAAGCATATTGCACGTTTTCCAGCAGGTATCACTGGATAGAAATTACAGACAGGAAAACAAGGAGATTTCTCCTTTCTTGCTGCAAGATCGTTGAACTTATAGCTATGTTCAAGTTACTGCAGTGAATGTCAGTTAATATCACAGACACAGATTGAAAGTTTTTATGACTAAGACCTGGATATGGTGGTAACGTCATTCAGTATGTCACCAGAGAGGCAATCATCTTTTTTTTATTTCTGTAGATAAAGCTCTAACAATTCTATGTACACAGGCAATGAAATCTAGTAGATTCTGTATTGGAATGGAACTAATGTGCCGTTAAAGTGGTGTAGAAATGTCCCTTGATCTTTCGTAACACTTTAAATCCACAAGCAGTTACTTTAAACATAGACACTATTGTGTGCAGTCTCTAAACAACGAGGAGCTGATTTACATGGATGGGCACCCAACAGGTGCAGTTATATGTGAAGTCTACAGAAGACAACATCCCATGATTTTGCAGAATTAGACCAAGAAGTTTGGAGTTGAGTCAAATTGAGACAGAAGATCAAAAACCCTCCCTCCTGGAATATTAATTAAAATTAAGTGCATACAAATTTACAAAAAACGCATTATGGTTTTAACTCTTTATATAATGTAATTCTTGCTTCACAAAAACTATGTATACATTTTGAAAACTGTAACAGGAATTTATTTCTTAAAAGATTGATGTTAATACATTGTAAGTATTGATAATGCCACTTTTTGAATACATGTGGTTTACTGCTGGAGATTGTTGAAAAGGAGCATGAAGAAATTTCATTTTAGTCCAATTCCTTCTGTGTGGTTCGAGTTACAAAAGACTCATTTTTCTGCCATTAGTCTACTGTCATTTTGCTGTTGTAATCAACAGAATAAAAATAAATACCACTTCTCCTAAGGTCTAATGTTTGAGTGGATGATGTGGTTTGTTATTATCTTGGAACTATAAAAGAAATGCTTTCACTTGTCTTAGTAATTTCCCCAAGGAACTGATCAGTGGTTTTGTGGATTTTATTTATAATGCCACTGATAACATAGGCTACTGACTCATGAAACACAACTGTGCTTGCTGTTCAAAATCATATTTGTGTCCACTGATCTGCATAAGGTTGCACACAAATCAACTAATTTCATTAAGTCTTACAACAGAATGAAATAACAGTCATTTAGAAAGCTAATACACAGCAATACAATTTGACTAACAGCTTTTAATTTGGTTATTGATGAAAACAATTCAGGTGGTTGATCCCAATTAGAACTTGCAAAGACCTTAGGATAATTTATCATGCCAGGATTGTCCTGAAAGCTTTTGTCAGAATGAACAGCCTGCTCTGGAAATAAAATTGGCAATTTTATAAAATAGTGGGCAAAACTGAGTTGGCAGGAATTAAATCAATTTGTTATGCAATTTCGGGATTAATGTGTCAGTATTAATATAGGTGGCACTAAAATCCAGAACAGAGAAAATGCTCTCACAAAAACTAATTGTGGGAATAAGAAAGCAATTCTTTCCTGTTGCTCTCCTTCAATCACCTGTAATTAAAAAGATTAAGAAGGTCTTACTACAGTCAAATCAACAAGACAGACAATTATAACAACTGGCCGCAAATTCAACTCACCAATACATTTGAATTCCAATGGTAAAAGACTTTGCATGCTATTAAAACTTGAGAAGACACTAGATTCCAACAAGTAAAACAAAACTTTGCTTCCAGAGACATTAAAAACATAGTTAAAAATCATACAATGCCAGGTTATAGCCCAACAGGTTTATTTGGAAGCACTAGCTTACGGACCGCTGCTCCTTCATCAGGTGGTTGTGGAGAATAAGATCATAAGACACAGAAATTATTGCAAAGGTTCACAGTGTGATGTAACTTAAATTAAATATTGAAAAAGACCTGGATATCACAGTGTAAACTTTTGCTATAAATTCTGTGTCTTACGATCTTATATTCCACAACCACCTGATGAAGGAGCTAGTGCTTCCAAGTAAACCTGTTGGACTATAACATGGTGTTGGTGTGATTTTTAACTTTGTACACCCCATCCAATACCGGCATCTCCAAATTAAGAATGTGAATCGTTACAATTTAAGTGTGATGGTGACAAAACCAGGTCAATTTTTCAAAAACTACTAACAACTAGCTCAGCAGAAAGACTTTGCACTGTGGGATTGAAGCATGTGACCCAGGAAAGCTTCTGCTACAGTTATAAGTCTGTGCTTACTCAGCGGATGTAAACCAAGAAGGCATCTCCATGTAAGTGCTGGCCTCAGTGCCAAGAGAGAACTGAAGGATGGGTGAAAAAGACAGACTTCTATATTGTGATCCATGCTTTCCTATGAACAAGTGTTCACTCTTAACTGCATGAATTTCTCAAATAATCCTTAATGATATAATATGCTTTGTAATTTTTTATGTACTTAATTAAAATTAATATTCCAGAAATAGAAAATAAGATAAATTCATGGTTCCAAAAAACGTGAATTCACTCTCTCAGCCATTCACCAATAATAAGTATTAACGAAGGGTAATTTGCTGAAAGTAACTTGGAAATCTACCACCAATTCTTCATCGCTGCTTGATCAAGTTCCTGGAACTCCTGCGCTAACAGCACAGCTAACTCATAGCACCTATTTGAGACCAATAGACAATAAATGTTGGCCATATAAGCAAAACCCATATCACAGGTATGAATACAAAGTAACTTAGCAATTCACAGCAGCCACCCCATTGTACAATGAGATATTCCAACAAATGATCAATTGATTGGTCAAAGAGATATATTTTAATTTGGAAGTTACTATTAATGCATCCACCACCATTTCAGGCAGGGTATTCTTGTTCAAAACAATCCATTGCACAAAACCCTGAACTTGTATCTCAATTTTTTTTTGGCAATTATCTTAACTCTGCATCCTCAGTTATTTACGCTTACCAGTGGAAATGTTTCTCTATCAAAACAATTCATAGTTTTCATAGAATCCTATAGTATGGAAATTTTGGCCCAAGTTCACACCAACCATCCGAAGAGAATCCCACCTAGACCCATTCCCCTATTAGTCTACAATTCCCCTGAATAATGCATCTAACCTACATATCTCTGAACACTATAGGCAATTTAACATGGCCAATTCACCCAACCTGTACATCTTTGGATTGGGGAGGAAACCCACACACACACAGAACATGCAAACTTCACATAGACAATTGCCGAAGGCTGGAATCAAACCTGGCACTGTGAGGCAGCAGTGCTAACTGTGCTGGCTGTGAGTTTTAAAACATCTCGATGTGCAAACCTGGGCCATATAGGATCAATGACTAAAGTGGAAGAAAGTAAGGGTTGTACTGGGGACAAGAACACAAAAGGCTGGGGTGAGGAGCGAATGAGCAGACGGTAAGTTCGAGAGTTGTTGCGTCAAAATGAAGGGCCAAAAAGAAGGGAAATATGTTTTCTAAGCATGGATGTGACAGAAAGCTGGCAGTGGAAGGGCATGTGAGTACGGAGGTGTCCACATAATTGATCAGAGATGGCCTTGTCTGTGACTGACATGATTGGAATTGAGAGGCCATGTGAGATAACAAAATCGAGGTGATGTCCCAGCCACTAGCAATACCCTACTAATCGATACTTCAGCTGAAACTGCAGCTACAGAACTTTTCAAAATATAGATTTTCCAGTCAGTTTTAATCCAGTAAAAGGAAAAACATTGTGGCAATTAGTTGTGATCCGATAATCAGGAATGAAGTTCAACCACTATAAAGACGTCAAATCTTTAAAACCTCTCCACACCACAGGTTTTGTGTGCTGTAAATAATGATAGATTTAAATCCCCTGCCAATTACTTTTAGAATAAATCTATTCCAAGTTATCAGTCTCTGTTGTGTTCCTTCACTTTTAAATGGTAAAATTTGCTGATGAAGCATTTCTAATTTTACTGTTACATCAAGATTTGTTTAACCTGAAGGCTTGGGTGTACCTTGCAGTATTCCAAATGCGTATATTTCATTTTTAATTGTCGAGTGAAACGCTGAATCAATGTACCTTTGGTGGATATAGAATAAAATTAATATTAAAAATTCTAAAAGTCTTTTGAATGTAAAATCTGTGAAGGAAAGATTCCACACTTACTGACAAAAGAGTGAATAGAATTTGGAGATAAGATGGGTCCTTTGCTCAAAAGGGCAGTCAGGATAGGTCAGATAATTGCAGACCAGTTGGTCTGATGTTTGGAAAATTATTGGAAAAAATCTGAGCGACAGGATTAATCAATATATGGAATGGCAGGGACTGATCAGCATGGATTTGTTGGAGGTAGATCATGTTTGACTAATTGATTTGAGCTTTTTGAAAAGGTGACTAAATAATATAGGGCAGTTTTTGTGATCTACATGGACTTCAGTAAGGCCTCTGATAAGATCATGCATGGAAAGCTGTCCAAAAAGATAACAGATCATGGGGCCCAAGGCAATTTGGCAAACTGGATTCAAAATTGGTTTGCAAATTGGCAGCAAAGTGTGATGATGAAGGTTTTTTTCTTGTAATTAGAAGTTTGTGACCAGTGATATACCACAAGTGGTGCTGGGATCCTTGCTGTTTTTTATGTCCATTAATGACTTGGATGCAAATGTAGAAGGTATAATTAGTAAGTAGGCAGGTGACATAAAAATTGGTGGTGTTGTTGAAAGTGAGGAGGATGCAGACTGATATTGATCAGGCATACATTGGGCAGAACAGTGGTAAATGGCATTTAATCCTTCCAAGTGTGAGGTGATGCATTTTTGGAAGGTCCAATGAATGCTATACACAATGAATGATAGGTACCTAGGGAGTACTGAGAACAGAGAGACATTGGTGTACAATTTGATAGACCCCTGAAGGTGTCAGCACAGATGGACAAGGTGGTGAAGAACACATTTGGATGCTTGCCTTCATTAGCTGGGCATAGAAAATAGCAGCAAGGAAATATTGCTACAACTATTTAAATTGTTAGTTAAGCCACAGATGGAATACTGTGCAGTTCTGGTCACCTCACTATTGGAAGAATGATTACACTGGGGAGAGTGCATTGGAGATTCACCAGGATGTTGCCTGGGATGAAAAATCTAGGTAATGAGGAGAGACTGGATAGGCTGGGTTTGTTTTCTTTGGAGCAGAGGAGGCTGAGGGGGGATCTGATTGAGAAATACAAAAATTATGGGAGGCATATACAAGCTAGGTCATGAGAACCTTTTCCCCATGGAAAACTTGCCTAAGACCAGATAGCATCAGTTTAAGGTGAAGAGTAAGTGATTTAGAAGCAATCTGTGGAAAAATCTATTCACCCAGGGAGTGGTGGAGGCAGATACTCTAGCAACATTTAAGAAGCATCTGGATGAGCACTTAAAATGCCAGGGCATAACAGGCTATGTGCCAAACATAGATAAATGGGATTAATGTTGTCTGGTATTTGATGGTGGGTTGAAGGTCCATGTTTCTATGCAATATGAATTAAAATATACACCTGGAATATTTCCCTGGATGAATAAGTGGATGAATAAACTGGCTCTAGATTCTTCCTTCACAATTGCAGTCCAGAACTAGATAGCATAGGTTTAGGGTGAGAGAGGAAAAATATAAAAGAGATCTAAGGGGCAATGTTTTCACACAGAAGGTGGGCATATATGTGGAATGAGCTGCCAGTGAAAGTGGTGGAGGCTGGTACAATTGCAACATTTAAAAGGCATTTGGATGGGTATATGAATAGAAGGGGTTTGGAGGGATATGGGCTGGGTGCTGGCAGGTGGGACTAGATTGGGTTGGGATATCTGATCGGCATGGACGGGTTGGACCGAAGGGTCGGTTTCCATGCTGTACATCTCTATGACTCTATTGGGTATCAGGAGTATATTGGGATGGGTTCATTAACATACAGAGCCAAATGCCCAACACAGCATCAACAAAACAGAGTGCCCCACACTGTTAACCAGTTGCAATCTAGGCTGTATAGCAGCCATCTGAGATGGAGGGCCAGAGGACTGTTGAGCCATGAATTAGAACAAAGATATTGAAAGCATATAGGCTGAGAATTAGGGAATTAATGTCATTTAATGCTGCTTTCATCCAAATTATTCTCAATACTCCAGTAAGGAAGTGGAGAAAATGGGAGGGTCATGGAGCAGAACAATCCACCCCCTCATACCAGAATTATTTACTGGATAGAAAGAAAAAAATCATTTGCCGTGGATTATGTCACAGTTTGCAGTATAACCAAATTATAGGCTAATTCGAAGTGGACTATGTGAGGCAAAAATACTAACTGCATTATTAACTTCCCAACCACTACCTGCTCATTTTTAGAAGTTGCTGGATTTAATGTGTAAATATCTCTTCTTAATTTTGGATTATTTTAGGATTTATCCTTTGGTAAGATGATCTAAAATAGCTCAGAATGCTAGCCAACTGTTATATCTGCAATTCATGTTCAACTGGTTAGTAGAAATTCTGTAACAAGTCCAGTAGCCAGTCCGGAAAACATTTAAATTCTCAGAAATCATGTCAGAAAGGGCCAGGAAACCACTATACAAAACAATGTAAATTAACAGCACCTTGATGATTTACCACCCGTTAGCAGTAGGAGACCTGATTTTCCTGTTAAATATTTAAATAAGCAATGTTGTTCTGAGGCATCTGGATGGCAGTAGAAAAATAACTACTTTAAAATGTGTCACATAGCAATGTCTTTGCAAGTCAAAAAAAAAGGCAGGCCTCAACCTTAACTGCTGTGATTTGTATCAACTGAAATATTCAACTAATATGCTACTATACACCCCTCCAAACCCTTCCTATTCATATACCCATCCAAACGCCTTTTAAATGTTGCGATTATACCAGCCTCCACCACTTCCTCTGGCAGCTTATTCCATACACGTACTACCCTCTGTGTGAAAAAGTTGCCCCTTAGGTCTCTTTTATATCTTTCCCCTCTCACCCTAAACCTATGCCCTCTAGTTCTGGACTCCCCAACCCCAGGGAAAAGACTTTGTCTATTTATCCTAACCATGCCTCTCATAATTTTGTAAACCTCATCAAGGTCACCCCTCAGCCTCTGACACTCAAGGGAAAACAGCCCCAGCCTGTTCAGCCTCTCCCTATAGCTCAACTCCTCCAACCCTGGCAACATCCTTGTAAATCTTTTCTGAACCCTTTCAAGTTTCACACCATCTTTCCTATAGGAAGGAGGCCAGAATTGCACGCAATATTCCAACAGTGGCCTAACGAATGTTCTGTACAGCCAAAACTCCTTCTAGATGGAAATGGTCATGCGTTTGGATGGAAGTTGCTGTCTAAGGACCTTTGGTGAATTTCTGCAGTGCATCTTGTCGATAGAATACACTGCTGCTATTGAGCATTGGTGGTGGAGAGAGTGGTTATTTGTGAATATGTTGCCAATCAAGTAAGCTGTTCTTTCCTGGATGGTCTCAAGTTTTTTGAGTGTTGTTGGAGCTGCACTCATCCAGACAAGTGAGGAATTTTCTATCACACTCCTGACTTCTGCCTTATCGATTATGGACAGGCTTGGGGCAGTCAGGAGGTGAGATACTTGCTGTAGTACTCCTAGCCTCTGAGCTGACCTGGCGTGGCTAGTTGAATTTCTGGTCAATTGTTGATAGTGGAGTACTCAGTGATGGTAACACAACTGAATGTCAAGGGCTGATAGATATAGGCTTACTGTTTCTCACTTTTTTCTGGGAAAATCTCGAGCTTGTTTACATCTGCCTGCAACAAAGAGGGAAACTGCTCTCTTCATGTTATCTGGACAGATCTCGACAACATATGACAAAGGATACATTAGCACCACTGAATGAATGAAAATGGCTAACAACAACTGAGAGATGCTAACTATCATGAAAGTTTGTATCAGATGAGCCCCCTTTTCTTTAGAATAGACAAAGCTGAGGGGTGGTATGGAAGAGGCCTTTAAAACAGCAAATGCATTTAACATGGTAGATCAGAGATGATATTCCACTTGGTCTAGTCTCATATAAGGGGCTAAACTAAGAACCACAAAACCTCTTTACCCAGAGAATAGTTAGAATGTGGAACTTGCTAACTCATCATGAGTTGAGGTGAATATCGTACACACCTTTGGAGTGAAGTGAGGAAAAAAACGTGAGCAAAAAAGAAATTGAAGCACATTCAGATAAGAGTCAGTGCAGCAGGAGGTGGAGCATAATCATCGGCGTTGACCGCTGGGAGATGTATGTCATGTACAAACCTGTTTAAAATAGCTCAAGTTAAAAACAGGCATCATCGTTTGAAAATTTCAGACTAGTCACTAGAATTCAGTTTTCTGCAAGTCTCAGGTTGGTTCACTTGTCATTGAATTTAGTTCGGAAATTACTTCAGGGCTAGTTCCACCTGCTAGACAAATTAGGAAAGGTTACAAAACAAAAATTGGATGGTGTAAGAGATCTAGACATAATAGAGAAGATTTGATGGAAGAAGTATTCCCATCATTGTACTGTTATTTTCTGATAGCTCACACTCCAGATATTTCTGATTTATCTAGGTCTGGAGATTATTCATGGGTCTTTAGCTTAGCCTTAAAAACAATCCATATAAATGCACCATTATAAAAGCCTATAGAAGAAAGATTGCTCCAGCTAAATGTGTAATTTAGGAATCGGCGCAGGCTTGGTGGGCCAAGGGGCCTCTTTCTGTCCTGTAGAGAATTGTAATTTTTAGTTGTAAATGTTTTGCTGCTTACTAATTCCTATAAAATATACAGGGTTCTTATGGATTGATTCAATCTTCTTTTCCCCAAATATTTTTCTCTCTGTAACTTGCTGTGTCTGATTTTCTGACTTGGATTAACTTGGAAATGTTTCCTATCTTTAGAAAGGTATTTTCCCTGGGATGGGGGATGTCGAGAACTAGAGGGCATAGGTTCAGGGTGAGAGGGGAAAGATATAAAAGGGACCTAAAGGGCAACTTCTTTGTGCAGATGATGATGCATGTAAGGAATGAGCTACCAGAGGAAGTGGAGGAGGCTGGTACAATTACAGCATTAAAAGGCATATGAATAGGAAGGGATTAGAGGGATATGGGCCAAATGCTGACAAATGTAATGAGATTAGGTTAGAATATCTGGTCAGCATGGACGAGTTGGGCCTAAGGGTCTGTTTCCATGCTGTACATCTCTATGACTGTATGACTTTATGAAAGTGAGGATGAACTAGGTAGGCATCCTTTGCGATATCCAGTAAATTACGTTCCATATCCAGAAAGTAACTAATAATCTCATAGCATGCTAACTCAAGCACGGTCATGTATAAGAATTCAAATTTTAGTTTGCAGGAGCTTCTGACTAAACTGATTAATGGTTTTTGTAGTAAGCACAAAATCAAAGTATTGAGAGAAGAGTTGAATCATGAAAACCTCCTATTTTCCATCCAAAACATCTGTCTAATGCTCTTGACAAACAACAAAAGCGCAAACATTGGAAATTTGAAACATAAACAATGGAATGTAGGCAAGGTTCTAGCCAAAGCAGGAACCTGTTTGTTTGTCCCCTGAGATAGCTGCTGTTTGATCTGCAGCATATACTCTACTTTCCATAAATTAGACTTGTTATTTGGTTTAAGAAGCTACCTAAAAAGCTGAATTAAGCAATGCAGACAACATAAACTAGCAAGTACTTCAATTAATTGGATTATCAGATCATTTAAAGTGAGCAACCTTGATTTAAGATGAGTAGAATATGTGTAAGAATATGTCAACTTTTAGTTGATGGAAGCTTTACTGGCAAGGCCAGCAATCATTGTCCAAGCCCAAGTTCTCGAGAAGGTGGTGATGAATCACCTTCTTGGAATGCTACAGTCCAGGTGATACAGGTACTACCACAGTTCTATTAAAAGTGAGCTGCAGACTTTTATAGTGAAAAAATTACAATATTGTTCCAAGCCAAGATAATGCGTGACTTCATAAGAGAACTAGGAAGTGGAAGTATTCTCTGTTCTCCTATGTCTGCTATCACTATCCCCTAGAAGGACACAGTGAAAAGACTGTGAGGTGCTGTTGATGGAGCCTTGTGGAGTTATTGCAGTGCACCTTGTGGGTGGTATATTGTACTGCCAAAGCAGTCAGTGGTGGAGAGACTGAAACCTTTCAGTTAGATGTGAATCATGCATGCTGTGTTGTCCTAGATGGTGCTAGGCTTCTTGAAAGTTGTGGGTGTTGTACTCATCCAGGCATATGGAGAGTATTCTATCACAGTCCTGATTTGGTGGAAAGGAGTGGAGGAAACAGAAAGTGACTCACTTGTCACAGAATACCAAGCCTCTGAGCTGCTCTTATCGCCACAGTATCATGTGCTGTTTCAGTTAAGTTCCTGGTCAGTGGCAACTCTAAGGATGTTAATTGTTGGGGATCTAGTTGTGGTTACAGTGCTGTCTTGTTGGAGATGAACTCTGCTTGGCCCTGTGTGTTAATCTTACTTGCTGTTTATCAGCCCACCCAATGTTGTCTCGGGGTTGTGCTGCATAGCAACAAATAACACTTTGGTACATGAAGGAAACCAGAAACATTTAGAAATGTAATACATTTTAAGTACGTAGAAAAAGACAGGGTGGAAAAAAGAACAAAAGAGGTCTTAGCTCGATGGAAAGCAGGAATGATTAAATGACAGAAGGGTTGATGATGCCAGGCCAATAGAAAGTGATAATGTCACAAATGGAAATACATGTGGAGGAGTGAATGGAAGAATCATGAATAGCTGCTTTCCAAAAGAGTAATAAAGAGAGAGAAGAGAAAACAAAATTAGTAAAGATAAAAGGAGACAAAGTGCCATCATGATTATGATCTGAAGTTGCTAAATTCAATGAGTTCAGAAAACTGAACTGTTTAATCGAAAGATGAGGTGCTGTTTGTCAAAATTATGTTGAGCTTCTCTGGAACACTGCACGAGGTTGAATCCATATAGGCTGGACTCTGCCATTGACAACTTCTGTAAAAGACACATTTTTGATTCTTGTAACTTCCTTTAAGAATGAATCACATGTACTTTCCATCTTGTTACAGTCCTGCCTTTTGCTCTTTTTCTGTATTCACCCTCAGTTCTGATGAAAAGCTGGCAATCTGAAGTGTTAACTGTGTTTTTTTCTTTCTATGGATGCTGCCAGACCTGTTTTAAATTTCTGTCAGCTCATGTTATGATTGCAGATTTCCAACATCTTTGCTCCTGTAATAATGTGAGGAGGTGTGAATGAAACTGGATATTGGGTAGTCAGCGAACATTCCTTCTTCTGATCTAATGAAAACCTTTGCTGTAGGAACTGAAGATGGCGTGAGATGGATCACTGCGCTAAGGAACTTACGCAGTGATTTCGGGATCTGATATGACTGACCTCTAACAATTATCTTCTACTGTTCTAGGAATGACTCCAACCAATGGAAACTTGTCCCGATTCTAACTCACTTGCTGCACACTCGGTAAAATGCAACCTTGATGTCATGGGCAGTCACTCTTACCTCTCGTCTGGAATTAAGCTTTTTTTAAATCTTTATTTGAAACAAAGTTGTGATAAAGTCTGGAGCTCAGTGCTCCTGGTGGAATCCACATAAAGCAGTGGAGAGTGAACCTTGCTCCATTGAACTATTGATGATAAGGCTCTTGTGGTGCAGTGGTACTACACTGAGCCAGGAGACCCAGGTTCAAGTCCTACCTGCTGTGGAGGTGTGTAACACCATCTCTGTACAGACTGTTTAGAAACTGTCTATATGGTCAATGATACCTTCCATCACTTTATTGATGATTAGGGGCAGACTTACCAGGTAGAAGTTGACCAGATCCTGCTTTTTGAAAACAGGATAAACTTGTGCAGTTCTCCACTTTTTTAGCTCGAGGCCTGTGTTGTAGCTGTATTGGACAGTGTGGCTAATGGTGCAACTAGTTCTGGTGTACTAGTCTTCAGCACAACAGAGAGATGCAAATGGAAGCAGTAGAGAAGCAATTATGACATCAAAGTTTTTCTCTTGTGTTGATTCATACACTATTCTGTGATGAACGGTGCAAAATTTATGTTTAATGTCATTTTGTGGCATTTTGATTTCAACATAGAGGCAGACAGATGTTGGTGAGTTTGGTAAAGGCTTTCTTAAAAAAAAATGACTAAAGCCAGCATTTTGTTAGAAAGCAGATGACTACACATCCTTGTGATATTAATATAAAGATATTTATTATTGTTAAGTTTATGACAGGTAGGGTAATCATCAATGATCACTGGCTTGCTTTTCAGTTCAGGAGTCTAGGATTGAGCAAGTGTTTTCTTAATTCAGCCCAGAAAACACCAAAGTTGAGTTTAGAAGCAAGTTATTTTCTTTTTCCGGAAGAATTCAAGATAGTGTGTACGGGTCAATACCAAGTGGCACCTGGCTTTATTTTCTTGTTTTACTGAACAGTATTTTACATTTCAGATGGTTGTTCAGAATCACTTCAATCACTGTGGATCTGGAGTCACATGTAGCCTGGACCAAAACATTTACTGGTGAACCAAATCACTTGTAGAGTTCCATGATCATCATCACTACTAATAGCTTTTTATTCAATATTTAATTTAGCTAATTGAATTTTAACTCCCAAGTTGTTTGAATCGGATTTGAAGTGCTGTCTCCAGATTATTTACACATTAAGAATTATGTAAAATAGTCCTTGAATTGCGACATCAAATTTGCAGCATTTTCTGTGTTAGCTGTTAACCAACACTTGAATTCAATGATCCCTTGTCTCCTTTGTACATTTTAAGTGTATTTCAGCTTTTAATATTACACAACACTGGGGCTTTTCAATGACTTGTTTTGTCAAATGCCAGCAACTTTATCTGTGGGTTACAGCCAACTAAACCTGCATAACATAATCCAACATCAATAGCCCAGGTAAAGCTTTACCTAACAGAAGCTCAAATCTAACAGCTTGAATGAATCTATCCAAATTCCTAAGAGAAAACCATAACATCCTTTATTTAAATCCCATGCAACAATCATTTGTACAAGCGTTATCATCACAGATCAATTTTCAGCTTGCAGAGTGACAAATGTACCGATCTTTGCATAGTTTACAGGTGAAAACTTGCTTCTGGGATTTACCGCATTATTTTTCAAAGGCTAACAGCTGGCCAGTTTTCCATTGCTTGATTTCAGCTGCCCTCTTTGTTTAATTGCTATCAGTCCTTTACAACTGGTATCATAAGAAATCACCATCATTTTTAGCTACCTTGAGAAAAGATGAAAACCCTTAATCTCCTCCATCTATAAAAACACAGCCTTTGGATCAATACTAGATATCAAAGGAGGAGGAAGTGAGGACTCAGCAAAAGTGGACAGGGAGTATGCCCATATGGAGATCCAACTGAATTTAATTTAATGGCAGGAACTCATTTGATTCTTTATTTCCGTTTCCTATGTGTAACTAGCCAAATGAGAAGTGGTCAATTATTTAGTGGGAATGCCAGAAACCCAAGTGAAGTGAAAAATGTAGTGAAATTGGGGATGTGGCAGTGAGAAAAAGGCTGATCACTTTGGGAAGAGCGGGGAAGATTGTGGGGTAGAGGTAGCAGTCGAGTGGGCTTTGGAGCCATTATGTTTCCCACTTCGGGGGAAGGAAAGGTCACAGTGAAAGAAGGAGTAGGCAGAGGGGAAAGAGTATGATAGTAGCAGAGAGGGAATGATAGTTATGGTGGTGCAGATCATGTAGGGGTGGGGGAGCAATGGCCGGGTCTAGTGATGGAGTGAAAGAGGAAAGCAGCAATAATCAGTCGTAGGTAGAGAGTGTGATAGCTGATGGAGAGAGAAAAACAATACCAAGAGTGTTGGTGTAGGTTGATAGAGAGAAATAGATTGTGGGCAGAAGGAAATTATGGGAGAGAAATAACCATGGCAAGAGTATGATAGTTAGGCAGAGGTGGGGAAAGTGACCACTGTAAAGAAAAAACAGCAGGAAAGAAAGATATCGAGGGATACCAAAAAAAAACAAAAATAGGTTGAAAGATGAAAAGGACAGGCGGACTGAAAGAAGGATCGAAAAAGACCAGAGGAACATCAACGATCCTGGGGGAGAAGGGGGTTATATAGAAAGAGACGTAGATTTTGGTTCAATATCCAGCTATGGCATGGGTGTGTAGACACCAGGTAAAGAGAAAGACAGAATTGCGCAGGTTAGTTTTTCTTGTGAGGGCTGATGTGGGGGTGGAGAAGGACTTCACAAGTAGTGTTGGGATTGCATTTAAATACTGCAGCAAACAGTTCTCACCTTCCTTCAGATGCTGCAGTCCCAGAACCCTGGGAAACCAGGCCTGCGATCATTAAATTCAAATAGCTCCTGAAGTCCATGGCACAAAATCTCATTAACACATTAACAATATGATCCACCTCTCCAGAGTAAGTTACTAGCATGGGGCAAACCAACTCCATCAAAAGTTGGCATATTTGCAGTAGGTTGGTTTCTTCATTTTAAGAACTTCACTTTCCCCTCATCTCTCTCTTGTCTGCTATCCTAAAAAAGACAGTGTGAAGACTTCCCTCACAGACAAAGCTGTGTTACTAATACAGAGATGGTGCTTTTGTAGCTCCCAATTCAAGTTTACTGTCACGGTTATTTAACTGGGGTTTTCTGCTGGAATATGAAAACAAAGATAAAAGGTTGCTGATACAGCTTTCAAGTGATTCATAATAGTTTCTGCCTCCTCCATCCACCACCTTTTCAGGAAATGTGAAAATGACAAGTCAATGTGTCTTTGAAGTATAAACCACACTGAAAATGCACACATCTCCTTCCAAGTAGACATTTCTTATTCATTTGACCCTGTGAAAGAACATGTGTGCACCAAACTAAACAAAAATGTTTTTGCTCTCCTGCACCTCCAATATTTCATTCTGAATAAATGTCATGATTCATCTTTATGACAAGAAACTGAATCATGTCTCAATAAACCTTCATTGAGTGGGTGGGTTACCTCAAAGAAACCTCAATAAAAAGGCCTACTGTACATTAACCATATTGTTGAAGATGGCATATTGCTATCAAAGATTATATAAAATTCCTTTCCAACTCCATTAGAATTTATATACTACATAATGAAAAATGGTACAGGGTGATTTTCCAAGGCAGCAATCTCAAAATAAAATTATCTCAAACTTCACTTTCTGATTTCACTACATTCTATTGATACATCAATGAACAATTGAGTAGTTCATTGTGTGAAAATGCAATATTGGAAGCTTGCAGAGATCAGCGATGCTAGGAATCTGGACATAGTGCACAAATGATAAAATGTTGTATGCAGGTATAGCAAGCTGTCAGAAAAGTTAAATAGAATATTATTGCTTATAGTGAGGGTAATTGAATACAAAATTAAGAAGGTTACATATCAGGTATGGTGGACATTGGTGAGACCCATCTGGTTCACTAATGTCCTTTAGGGAAGGAGACTGCCATCTTTACCTGGTCTGTCCTACATGTGACTCCAGACTCACAGCAATGTGGTTGACTCTTAACCAATTAGGGATGGGTAATAAATGCTGGCCTAGTCATTGACACCGTCATCCCATGAATGAACATTAAAGAAGGACTGCATCTGGAATACTGTGTACAGTAATTTTCTTTTAAAACTCAAGAGTGGGATGTGGGCATCACTGGCTGGCCAGCATTTATTGCCCATCCCTAATTGTCTAGAG
Organism: Hemiscyllium ocellatum; assembly: GCF_020745735.1. Taxonomy (NCBI): domain Eukaryota; kingdom Metazoa; phylum Chordata; class Chondrichthyes; order Orectolobiformes; family Hemiscylliidae; genus Hemiscyllium; species Hemiscyllium ocellatum. The sequence goes on from NC_083419.1 coordinate 32,094,471, forward strand.
AGGGCAGTGAAGAGTCAAACACATTGCTGTGGGTCTGGAGTCACATGTATGCCACAAAAGGTAAGAAGGGCAGATTTCTTTCTCTGAAGGACATTTGTGAACCAGTTGGGTTTTCCTTTGACAACTAATGATGCTTCATGGTCATCATTAAACTTTCATTTCCAGATTATTATGGAATTCAAATAATATTGAACCCATGATAGGATTCAAACCTAGGTCCCCAGAACATTACTTGGGTCTCTGGATTAATAGTTTAGTGATAATAACACTAGGCCATTACCTAACCCTGAAGGAAAGATGAAAAGACTTTAGAGAAAGGACAGAGAAGATTCACGAGACTAATACATGGAATGGGTGAGTTATTTTATGAATAATGGTAGACAGGCTATGTTTGTATCTTTTGAAGTTTAAAAGTGTGAAAGGTGACGATTAAAGTATTCAAGATTCTGAGAGGAACATGACAGAAGAGCGAATATTAAACTGTGGATCTTTGTTTAAAAATGAGAAGTCAGCCATTTAAGGCAGAGGTAAGGAGAAGTCTTATTCTCCGGGTTGAGGAGATGTACAAAAATGATCCTGGGGATGAAGGGCTTTCAATATGAGGTGTAGTTAACAACTGTGCATCTGTACTCAATGGAATTTAGAAGGATGAGGGGATCTGATTGAACATTACAGATTACTGAAAGCCCTGCATTGAGTGGACACGGAGAAGATGTTTCTCGGAGTAGGACAGACTAGGTCTCGAGGGCACAGCCTCAAAGTGAAGAGTCAACCCTTTAGAACAGGGATGACGAATTTCCTCAGCCAGGGGGTGGCTGATCTGTAGAATGGCCATAAAAGGCTGTGGAGGCCAAGTCTTTGAACGTACTTAAGATAGAGATAGCGATACATAAGTTTTTGATTATTAAGGGGATCAAGGGTTACAGGGGGAAGGCAGGGAAATGGCATTGAGTAACATAATCAGCCATGACCAAATGGTGGAACAGGCTCAATAGGCTGAAAGACCTAATGCTGCTCCTATATCTGATGGCATAATCATAGGTACAGAATGAGATCCATCATGAATCTTTCCTCATGCAAAGAGGGATTATTGCACAGATTGCAAGGTAGAATACAAGGTAAAGTACAAGGGACAAATCACTTAAGCCACTAAAAATATTGGGGGCTATTTTTCTATCCTCTTATGCTCTTTTTTGAGAAGTAAAATTGCCTAGCTGAATTTTGGCATGGGCTATGTCATCATTTTTGGGGTCTACATTTTTGGCTTTTGCATGTTATTTTTTAATGGGGGGTTGGGAGGAGGAATAGGTGCTAATTTCAGAAAGAGAGAGAGACAGAGATGACGAATATGAAGAACCAACTACTGACAATGACAGGGAGGAGAAACGAGGACTGCAGATGCTGGAGATCAGAGTTGAGAGTGTGGTGCTGGAAAAGCACAGCAGGTCAGGCAGCATCCGAGGAGCAGGAGAATCGATGCTTTGGGGATAAGCCCTTCATCAGGAATGGCCCTTCATTCCTGATGAAGGGCTTGTGCCTGAAACATCGATTCTCCTGCTCCTCTGAAGCTTCTTGACCTGCTGTGCTTTTCCAGCACCACACTGTCGACTACTGACAATGTCAGCATGAAGTACTGATATATTAACAATATTTTATCAAATGGGCATCCATCTGTTTACTCAACTTACAGTAGGCACATTGCAGAGTTTGGAGAAGACATTACAATACTTGGGAATTGAGTCAACAGATCAGGCACATTCTGATGGAGCATTAAGAATCCACATGGATCTTAAGGGTAGGTTTATTCCATTAAACTTCACAAGTGTGCAAAATGGTTCCATATTACCATTAATCTTGAATCTGTCTTCAACTTTCAGCTGAGACTAAGGTTATCTTCCCTTTGAAAAGCCTCTGTTCACCATGTAAATACAATCATCAATTTACAGACTCAAACAAAAGAAATGCCTCCCCACTCACAGGGTCTCAGGGAAATTGAAACAGGACTTTGCCAGCTGTTGCCCTTGAACAGATTCCCTGTTAACACACTACCTGGGCCTTGCTCTCTGCCTCATTCTAGGGTGTCCAGCAGCACCCTCTTTTCTCTTATCTGTTTTCCTGCTTCTCGTCCACCCTCCTCTCTACCTTGGAGTTTAGTCAAATAGTTGGACATGTCATTGAGAAAAACCTCTCCATGACCTCCGATCACAGGTTTCCTCCTCCTCCTCTGCTTTATCCGCTTCTACTCTAGTTGTTCCAGCATTTATACTCATTTACACTCATAGCTGCTGACATTTATACTCATAGCTGTTCTTCCTATTACAGATTCTGTCACTGGCAGAACAGCAAAACAGAAGGGAGGGAACCGATGAGCAGAGTAGCTGGAGCAGTGACTGCAGGAGAGCCAGAATCTGTAATTGTAGGAAAATGTGCCCACAGATTCTCTGTTGCTGCTCCTCCAACCAAACTGTGAACAACTTTCCCACTCACACCCTGACACTGCCCCTGTCCCAACTTGCAATTGTTCAGTTTACCATGTGAGGGGTAATATGCATACAAGTAACTTTTCTTGAATGTTTCATCCTCATCTTACAAAGTTGAGTTTAAATTTTCACCCTGTCCCTATATATATTTTAACTCTGATGCAGCGAGTTAAATTGCCTGAAACTTACAATAGGTCTGGATGAAAATATTTTTCCACTCCCGTTTGGAATATTGCAGGGAAACATTTGGTACAGTTGCCTTTATTGGTTAGTGCATCAAATATAGGAGTTGGGAGGTCAAGTTGCTGCTGTACAGGACATTGTTTAGACCACTTTTGAAAGATAGCATTCAGTTCTGGTCTCCCTGCTAGAAGAAAGATGTTGTGAAACTTGAAAGGGCTCAGAAAACATTTACAAGAATGTTGCCAGGGGTTGGAGTGTTTGAGCTACAGGGAGAGGCTGAATAGTCTGCGGCTTTTTCCCTGAGCATCGCTGAGGTGTATAAACCTTCGAGCTTTACTAAATCATGAGGGGCAAGGATAGAGTGCACACTCAAAGTCTTTTCCTCAGGTTATGGGAGTTTAAAACCAGAGGGTATAGGTTTAAGGTTTAAGGTTAAATTTAAACAAGGGACCTAAGAGGCAGCTTTTTCATGCAGGGGCGGTGCATGTATGGAATGAATTGCCAGACCAGGAAGTTAAGGCTGGTACAATTACAACATTTAAAAGGCACCTGATTGCATATTGGAATAGGAAGGTTTTAGAGGGATATGGACCAAATGCTGGCAACTGGGACTAGATTAATGTAGGATATCTGGTTGTCATGGACGAGTTGGACTGAAGGGTCTGTTTCTGTGCTGTACATTTATTTGACTCAATGAATCTGCTAGTTAAGTAATTAAAAAAGAGTTAACAAGTTAATCAGGAAGAGTTTTAATTCTCAAGTTTGGATTTCTCAGTCAGGGGACTTATTTTGACCTGTCTGCAAGTTGCCAGGATCATTGAAACAAGTGAAGAATGGAGCTGTTCCTGTCAAACTGAAAAGCTGGAAATTTTTGATCGGTTGTACTGAAGGGTTGCAGTTGTGGCCAGGTGGTAGGAAACTGTTCAGAGCATTACTTCTGTCTGAGAGTGTGTTCACTGCTTGACACCTGCTTGACAATTTATTGAAAGGTTCTTTGTCAGTCTGGCAGTCGCTGCAGTTTCAGCTGTCCTCCTCTGTCGTCAGCTTTCATCATGGCATGGCAGTAGTCTACGCCACTCCAATGTTTGTATCTACTGAGAGACTAGAGGAGAAACCACCATCAGCTGCTTCAGCAGCATGACCACCAGCAACACTTGCTCCTCACCTGCATGCTGCTCTATAAGGCAGAGCAGATATCTTTCGAAGATGCCTTACACTGAGATCCAGCTGGAAGGTTACAAAAGGTCTCCCGCAACACAGGGTCAACACACAGAGGATCAACTCCTCTTGTCCGAGCATTGATAGACTGAAGGAAAGGTGGCTCATACTCCCACAGCAGGCCACTGCTGACATCAACAGCCTTCTTGAGCACCACCATTTTCCCAGCTGAGTTGGTTGGAATGCAGTCCAATGGACATCAAGATGTCTGTTATTGGAAGGCCACCCCAACTCTCCTGTGCATCTGTGTTTTTCATCATCTCATCTCCATGGGTAGCTCAGTGGTTAACACTGCTGCCTCCCAGTACCAGGGACCTGGGTTCAGTTTCCACCTTGGGTGACTGTTTGTGTGTATGTGGAGGGCAAAGGTAGATAGGATAGTGATGAAGGTGATTGCTATGCTTTCTTTATTGGCCAGAGCATTGAGTATAGGAGTTGGTAGGTCATGTTGCAGCTATACAGGACATTGATTAGGCCACTTTTGGAATATTGCATGCAATTCTAGTCTCCTTCCTATCGGAAGGATGTTGTGAAACTTGAAAGGCTCAGAAAAGATTTACGAGAATGTTGCCAGGGTTGAGTTATAGGGGGAGGTTGAATAAGCTGAGGCTGTTTTCCCTGGAGCTTTGGAGGCTGAGGTGTGACCTTTTAGATGTTTGTAAAATCATGAGGGGCATGGATAGAATAAATAGACATGATCTGTTCCCTGGGGTGGAGGAGTCCAGAACTAGAGGGCATAGGTTTAGTGTGAGAGGGGAAAACTTTAAAAGGGACCTAAGGGGCAACGTTTTCACACAGAGGGTGGTGCGTGTATGGAATGAGCTGCCAGAGGAAGTGGTGGAGGCTGGTACAATTGCAACATTTAACAGGCATTTGAATGGGTATATGAATAGGAAGAGTTTAGAGGGATATAGGCCATGTGTTAGCAAATGGAACTAGATTATATGAGAATATCTGGTCAGCATGGACATGTTGGACCGAAGGGTCTGTTTCCCTGCTGTACACCTCCATGACTTTATGACATTGTTTGTATAGGGTTACTGTGAGGCATTGATGCAGGATGGCATTAAGATGAGGGTCAGTATGAGTGCTCACTCTTCAATCGTGAGTATGAAGGACATGTTGAGAGTACAATCGATAAAGCAGTGAGATGTGTTGACTTGAGGAATGCTTGCAGGAAAATGCTGGGAAAGATGGTGCATGGGATGCTTGGCACATGAAAATGTTTTACTTCTTACCTTTCTCCTAAGGTCCTGGATCCTTTTGGTGTACTGCCCCAGGTTTGAATCCAGGGATCTCCTCTTACTTCTTTGGACAGGATGTCCTCTTCCTCAATCTGTTGAAGAGATCTCACCTGACTGCAAGTTCTCAGATTTCACAGCAAGATAAATGCTCCTTGGGCTACAAATAGTGAAACCTGTTTGGTGAGTTAGCACCTTTCCAAAGTCTTCTCTCCATTCCTCTAGATGCTGCAGCCTCAAAACTCCAAAAACTGGAAGGCCCTGCCTCTGATGTGGTGGTTGCTTCAGTTCGAAAATCTTCCTTCAACAGATACAGTGGATCATCCTGCCTTCCCTTACTGACTGGTTGATCAGGATGCTAATACTGTGATTCTAGAAAACAGTCTTATCCAAGTCCATCAACTAACCCTTTTCTGACCCAGGAGTGATCTCACTGTTCCAGCATAAACTAAATGCAGAAGATTCTTTCCCAATAAATAGACAGAAATATCAATCCACAACTATTAATTTTCACTAGTCCACGTTATAAAGGCATCCTCCTGGTCCATTTGAAAACTGATCATTGTACCTACAGAGAACGTCCTGAAATCAGTCCTAAATTTAACTTTTATTCACTGAAATCTCAACTCTTTTTGCTACTTTCTCAATTTATGTCAAGTAATTATCTGAATTAAGCTTTTCGATATTGTTTACTACCTTAGTTAACTCATGAATCACAGTTCAGACACATTAAATCAAATTTCCCAAAAGCTTCACACGCCCGATATTGTGATCATTTCGGATCCTAAGCATGAACTGGCCAGCAGCAGATCCAGCATTGACATTTCTCTAAAGGCAGTCTCATGCTTAGCTGCCTCTGACTGTGATGATGGCGCTAACTCTCCACTGGTCAATTAGAGTTTAAGAAATCGAGAGGGCACTGTTTATGTAGGTACCTTGGAAGAAGCAAGATTAAAATAAAAGTCAGAGGGGCTTAGCCAGTGTTCTCCTCTGATTGGAGAAAAAGAAAACCTCCACATGGCTTGTGGGTGTGTTCAGGGTGCCCCTCCTACCTGTGTTATACCCCTTTGTGCCTCTAGTTTCTGATGGCAACTCCCTATTTGGGAAGGAAGCCACCTCCATGGAAATAGCAGACACTCTGCATGCAGGTTATCCAAATTGACCCAGGTGGGGGCTTAAACATGTTCATTGGTTCCTCACCTCACTTTCATGGGCAGCCATTCTGAGATCTTGCCTCCCATTGGAAGGGTTACCTGCCCTGGTGTGGCTCCCTCCCTGTTTTCCTAGCCTCCCTAACTCCACCATCGCTACTGTGATGTTGGGAAGATTTTACCTTTTCATGCTAGACTATAAAGTGAGGATTTCTGCAGTTTTTCCTTATTTCAAAGCGGTGATACTGATTCCACTTTCCGGCTCATTTCTGAAGCATCTCTAGTGTGAACATTTCCCTTGTACCTACAAATGCTCAGAATCAGACACTGCACTCAAAAGTGTGTTCTATCATTGCTCCATGGTCTGATCACAATCCTCTATAGCTCACTTCCGTTGTTTTGATTAGATTAGATTCCCTACAGTGTGGAAACAGGCCCTTCAGCCCAACAAGTCCACACCGACCCTCCGAAGAGCAACCCACCCAGATCCATTCCCCTACATTTACTCCTGACTAACTCACCTAACACTACAGGCAATTTAGCATGGCCAATTCACCTAACCTGCACATCTTTGGACTGTGGCAGGAAACCAGAGCACCCGGAGGAAACCCATGCAGACACGGGAAGAATGTGCAAACTCCACACAGACAGTTGCCCGAGGCGGGAATTGAACCAGGGTCCCTGGTGCTGTGAGTCGCTGTGCCACCCACAATGTTCAGCATTCTATAGTTTTTTTGATAACCATTGAGCCACTGTGCCGCCAACCGAGTTCAACATTCTATAGTTTTGTTGATAATTTCTTTTTGCTTGATACACTGATCTTTGGACTCTCTCAATTGTATCCTTGACTGTTTTGACACAGCTCATGGATTTTTCACATTGCAAAGTATTAAGCTCTCCATGTAATACCTGGCTGTATTAAATTTCACTAACTTTATTCTATCAATTTACATGTTTTGTCCAGCTCATTTCATGAGTTGTGAAGACTAAGTCAAAAATTACTTCAACAATCCATTACATTTTGGTCTTTGACTATTTATTGAAGGGTAGATTTCCTATTCCAAATATGCATTTTATCTGGTTCAGAATGTTTTTCGCAACAGCCAATATTACTGCAACCTCTCCCCACAGTGACTCATATGATTAGAAATTTACTTACAAAATCGTGACCAGTGTAAACTTGTCCATGTACAATCAACCATAGCCAGTTAACACCAACTCTTATTCCATATCTCCGGCAGCTACAATATTTTAGCTCATTGCTTGCTACTTGCATTTGAACAGAATGCCAAATATGTAATTAGACGGATTGCACCTATCAAGTTGAAATGCTCCTTTTTTAAAAAAAATCTGCACATCTTTTAAATGAACAGAGGTTTCCTTAGGCAGATACACACAATAATAGCTGTAACAAAGCCCTTTTGTTTAGCCACAGTTGGACATTATTTATAAAATGGAATGTCAGTCTATTAATTGCTATGAGCAAATAGCATATTAAAATGTTTGTAACAGATTTTTTCTATGAGCTAGTGCCAGAAATGATAGTTCACTTCAATACAGCAATCAGTGATTAAGTTAATTGCATGTGAAATATGGCATTAATTTGTTAAAATATCAATAAGCATAATGTGTAACTATGATGCAAAATGATGACTTCCTGCTGAGAACTGAATTCCAGAATATTTCTTTTGTATTCATTTCCTGTCTCGAAGTGGCTTTTTCAAGAGTTATGCAGAAGCCCAACTGTCATCCATACGATAGCGCCAGGGCTACTGTTATGGTTAGGGCCAGTGTTCATTCTAATCTACTACAAATGAAAATCTCAACCATACCCCTTAACATAGTTACATAGAAACAGAAGATAGGAGCAGGAAGACTCCTTCGAGCCTGCTCTGCCATGCATCACTATCATGGCTGATCATCCAACACATTAGCCTAATTCTGCTTTCTCCCCATAACTTTTGATCCCATTCACCTCAAGTGCTATATCTAGCTGTTTTTTGAATACATTCAATGTTTTGGCATCAAATACTTCCTGTGGTGATGAATTCCGCAGGTTTTCCACTCTTGGATGAAGAAATTTCTCCCCATTTCTGTCCTAAATGGTCCACCGTGAATCTTCAGACTGTCACCCTTGGTTCTGGATGCATCCTCCACGCATCTCTCCTGTCTAGTCCTGTTAGAATTTTATAAGTATTTATGAGATTCCCTCCTCACCCATCTGAACTCCAGGAAACATAATCCTCACCTGGTCAATCTCTTCTCATACGTCAGACCTGTCATTCCTGGAATGAGCCTGGTAAACCTTTGTTGCACTTGAGAGAGAGAGAAAGAGAGAGAGAGAGAGAGCAATAGCATCCTTCCTCAGAATAGGAGATGAAAACTGCACACAATATTCCAGGTGTGGCCTCACCAAGGTCCTGTATAACTACAACAACACATCCCTGCTCCTATACTCAAAAATTCTCACAATGAAGGCCAACACACCATTTACCTTCTTTACTGGCTGCTGCACTTGCATGCTTACCTTCAGCGACTGGTACATAAGGACATCCAAGTCCTGCTGCACACGCCCCTCTCCCATTTTACAGTCATTCAAGTAGTAATTGGCCTTCTTGTCTTTGCTTCCAAGGTGAATAACCTCACATTTATCCAAATTACACTGCAACTGCCGTTGATTTACCCACTCACCCAACCTGTCCAGATCATGCTGAAGGACCTTTGCATCCTCGTCACAGTTCACCCTCCCACCCAACTTGGTATCATCTGCAAACTTTGAGATGTTACATTTTGTTGTCTCATCCAAATCATTAATATATATTGTGAATAGCTGGGGCCCTAGCACCGAACCTTGTGGCACCCCACTAGTTACTGCCTGCCAATGTGAAAAGGATCCATTCAGTCCTATGCTTTGTTTCCTCTCTGCCAATCAGTTTTCTATCCATCTCAATACACTTCGCCCAGTCCCATGTGCTTTAATCTTGGACAATAATCTCTTGTGCGGGACTCTGTCAAATGCTTTCTGGAAGTCCAAATATACCACACTGACCGAAACTCCCTTGTCAACTCTACTAGTTACATCTTCATAGAATTCTGACAAATTTGTCAAGCATGATTTCCCCTTCATAAATCTATGCTGACTTAACACTCCTAGGATTCATTGGAATATTGTAATTTTATTTTCTATATTTTGATTGTGGACTAAAACTGAAGACTGTTTTAAAACCCAGGATTATAGAAGGAATGGCTGGACCTTTCATTGTGTGTTGTTTATATTGCTTTGTTCAAGCAGTGGGGAAAGCTACTTGTTGATGGCCAACTACCAAAAGGTGCATGCAGGCTCCAATTTAGTTGGCAACAAGCAGCTGATTGGCACAATTGCACCAACTAGTTACTGATGTCAGAGATCACCCTGACAACAACTCTATGACTGATTCCTGGGTAGTTAAACAGCTTGTCGGTGTGAACAATATAGGGTGAAGCCTTTGGACCTCTGGAATGGCATGTTGTGTGTCTGCCACTCTACAGTAAAAATATCTGAAGCTAGTTATACTCTCCCACTTGTTACTGTCAGCTGTTGCTCTGAACCAGTAACTAAGAGATTTTGAAGTTAGCGTACCAATCACCCTGTGCCTTATGTGCAAATGTGAAGGTACCTGGAAAAGAGACTGAAGAACAGAAAGTCCTGGCAAGCCAAAAAGATCACCTCAGTGAACTCTGTGGTCTGGTACTTATAAACTGTGTTTCCCAGTTTTATTTCCGGCTGTCTATAAAACCAAATTTATTTTCGTTTATCAGTGTCTGTCTATATGTATGTGTTCCAGGATTTAAAAATGGATTAGACTTTTCAATTGTAGCATCATATGTTGATTATCCATAGCTTGTTACTTGTTATTACAAATAAGTAAATTGTAATCAACAATTGTACAAAGGAAATAGACATGCGCAAGACATCAAAGCTGGAAGAACTCTGTTGGAGTATTGAAGGGCTTGGGAGACTAGAAAGACTGGAAGAGATAAAGATCAATGGAAGGATGAGAATTTTAAAGTTGAGTTATTATTTAACCAGGAGCCAAAATAAATTGGTGAATGAACCTGGTCAGGGTGTTTATACTAACTTGATTCAAATGGACAAGCAAATCAGAGACTTTGCTTGCTATAATTAGATGAGTAACCTTTGTGGTGGTCATGGGAGTATTGAGCTTGAGCATCAGTGCACTCTCTCAAGTGGGTCACAACAATATATTGTAAACTTCAGAAACAAAATGGGAAACATAAACACACTTCATCTGAAACAAACAGATCTAAAACCATGACAACAGATCATTTACTGGATTTCTGACAAAATCCATATTTACACTATCTGTGAACGAGATGTCATCACTTGTTGCCTTTATCAATCACACCACAAATTTCCTGGCAAGATGCACAAGAACAACTTACATTTAATGCAGCACTTTAATGTAGCAAGATGCCCACCTTCCTTTAAAATTATTGTTAAAACCTACCTCTTCAACAAACTTTAGATCTGTTATACTGTATCCTTTTATAGCTAAGTGTCAATTTCTGTATAAGAATGTTGTAAAGCTCCTTAGGATTTTTGAACCATGTTACAAATGTTATTCAAATGAAAGTTGTAGCTTTTGCTGTTATTAACACCAACTCTTCAGTTACTCTAGAATGAATGATGTCAACGTTTTCCTGTCTGACCTCACAATTCACCTTCCATCAACTTCAACTCATTCAAATCTTCTCATGCACCACTTGTTCATTCACCAATTTATTTTGGCTCCTGGTTAAATAATAACTCAACTTTAAAATTCTCATCCTTCCATTGATCTTTATCTCTTCCAGTCTTTCTAGTCTCCCAAGCCCTTCAATACTCCAACAGAGTTCTTCCAGCTATGATGTCTTGCGCATGTCTATTTCCTTTGTAGCACCATTAGCGGCCATATTTGCCTGACACCATTTAGGCCTTAAACACTTTCTCTTCCCCACTCTTTCAGGATCTTCCTTAAAACCTAACCTTTCGATCAAATTTTTAGTCACTAACCCTTCACGTCAGTGTCAATTTTTGATTAACTATGTTCCGGTGAAGCAGCTTGAGATAATTTGCTTTGTTAAAAGTGCAGGCTATATGCTGTCATAAATAACTGGGACACATATATAAAAAAAAATCATTACACATTTGTATTAAGTATAAATCAGATGCCATTCAATATTATGTCAAATTTGTCTTTGAGCTATGATATAAATAAAGCAAAGTCATGTCAAAAAGATGGTAGTGAATCTTATTGCATTTTATATTGAATTGAAATTAATTATATTTATCAGAAAAGCATGGTGCATTTCTGAAAGTGACTGCTAAAATAAATTTTAAATAAGTAATTTCAATACTGTTTACTTGAAGCAAAGGAAGATACTCTTCATTTGTCTCATTAAGTACAAACTACTTTTACTTGGTAATTAAATCTTATTCTTGACATATAGTTTGAATATATACATAATTGTTTTATAAATTTTGGTCTCCCTGCTATAGGAAAGATGCTATTAAATGTGAAAGGATTCCGAAAAAATTTACAAGAACATTGCCAGAGTTGAAGGGTTTGACTACAGGGAAAGGCTGAATAGGCTGAGACTATTTTCGCCGGAGTGTCAGAGCCTGAAAGGTGACCTTACAGAGGTTTATAAAAGCATGCAGGGCATGGATAGGGTGAATAGCCAAGGTCTTTTTCCTGGGGTGGGGGAGTCCAAAATTAGTGGATGTAGGATTAAGGTGAGACAGGAAAGATTTTAAAAGGGACCTGAGGGGCAACATTTTCACGCAGAGGGTGATGTGGCAATGGAGTACGCTGAAAATGTGTTGCTGGAAAAGCGCAGCAGGTCAGGCAGCATCCAAGGAACAGGAAATTCAACGTTTCGGGCATAAGCCCTTCTTCAGGAATGAGGAAAGTGTGTCCAGCAGGCTAAGATAAAAGGTAGGGAGGAGGGACTTGGGGGAGGGGCGATGGAGATGCGATAGGTAGAAGGAGGTCAAGGTGAGGATGATAGGCCGGAGTGGGGTGGGGGCGGAGAGATCAGGAAGAAGATTGCAGGTTAGGAGGGCGGTGCTGAGTTCGAGGGATTCGACTGAGACAAGGTGGGGGGAGGGGAAATGAGGAAACTGGAGAAATCTGAGTTCATCCCTTGTGGTTGGAGGGTTCCCAGGCAGAAGATGAGGCGCTCTTCCTCCAACCGTCGTGTTGTTATGGTCTGGCGATGGAGGAGTCCAAGGACCTGCATGTCCTTGGTGGAGTGGGAGGGGGAGTTGAAGTGTTGAACCACGAGGTGGTTGGGTTGGATGGTCCGGGTGTCCCAGAGGTGTTCTCTGAAACGTTCCGCAAGTAGGCGGCCTGTCTCCCCAATATAGAGGAGGCCACATCGGGTGCAGCGGATGCAATAGATGATGTGTGTGGAGGTGCAGGTGAACTTGCGGCGGATATGGAAGGATCCCTTGGGGCTTTGAAGAGAAGTAAGGGAGGAGGTGTACGCGCAAGTTTTGCATTTCTTGCAGTTGCAGGGGAAGGTGCCGGGAGTGGAGCTTGGGTTGGTGGGGGGTGTGGACCTGACAAGGGAGTCATGGAGGGAGTGGTCTTTTCGCCCAGGAATATATTTCCCTCCCCTCCCCTATCAGCGTAAATCTCTGTCCTATAGACTCCGCTGCTCGAGGAAGTGGTGGAGGCTAGTACAATTGCAACATGTAAAAGGCATCTGGATGGGGTACGTCTATAGGATGGGTTTAGATGAATAACAGGCCAAATGCTGGCAAATGGGACTAGATTAATTTTGGATATCTGGTCAGTGCGGCCGAGTTGGAGCAAAAGGTCTGTTTCTGTGCTGTACACTCTATGATTCTATGTAACAGACAGAAAAGAGATGTTTTCTCTTCACAGGGACATGAGGCTCTCCAAACAAACTCCAAATGTTACCAGGATTACTGAGACATTACCCAGGGGAACAGCAGTGATCCCATGGGGATACAAAGTGATGCTTTTCTCTTAGATTGATGATATTCATCCCATCACTCACATCACTCCACCAATTTCCTTGCTATTGTCAGTCAGCCAGGCAGCATTTATGTTCACTCCAAGGTAGTGTCCCCTGGAACTTGGCCCTCAAGCTTAGCATTGTTTGAGATCAGTTCATAAGACCATTGTGGGTGAATGAAATAAGACCATTTGCCACCTCTCTCACACTGAAGTCAGTAGCCTTTCCCCAGCTACGCTGTAGTTATTGGATATTGATATGTTAAATAACCAGATTTTTAAAAATGGTAAATGAAGTATAATGTGGGAAAATGCAGTTGTTCATTGTGGAAGGGAGAACAAAAGAAGAGAATATTATTTAAAATGAAGAAAACTGCAGAAAGCTGCCACATGATCAGACTTGGGGGCACTTATAAATGAAACACAGAAAGCTAAACACAGATGCAGTAGGTTAAAAATCACACAACACCAGGTTACAGTCCAACAGGTTTATTTGGAAGTACTTGCTTTTGGAGTGCTGTTCCTGCTACCTGATGAAGCTAGTACTTCCAAAAGCTAGTCCTTCCAAATAAACCAATTTGACTGTAACCTTACATTGTGTGATTTTTAACTCTGTCCACCCCAGTCTAACCACTTGCATCTCCAAATCACAGGTTCAGTAGGTCGTCAGGAAGGCTAATGGAATGTTGGCCCTTATTTCAGTGGGGTCGATGAATAAGAACAGGGAAGTCTGACTGCAATTGTACAACTGGTGAGCACACATCTGGAGTACTGTGAGCAGTTTTGGTCCCCTTGTTTAAGGAAAAACATCATTTCATTGCATATGGTTCAAAGAAGGTTCACTTAGATGATCCCTGGTATGCAGGGACTGTCTTATAAGCAAAGGCTAAATAGGTTGCCTCTCAACTCACTGGAATTTAGAGGAATGAGAGGTGATCTCATTGAAACATCCAGGATTCTTAAGGGATTTGACAGAGTAAATGCTGAGAGGATGTTTCCCATCATGGAACAGGATAGCGTCAGAATAAAGGAGCTCCAGTTGAAGATTGGTATGTGGAGGAATTGATTCTCACAGAGGGTTCAAAGTCTCTGGAACTCCCTGTGACAGAAAGCTGTAGGGGGGCATGGTGCCTGTGTATATTAAAGGCTGAGATAGATAGACTCTTAATCAGTTGGGGAATTAAGAGCTGTGGGGAAAATGCAGGAAAGTGGATATGATGAAGGTTTGAAGAGCTAAAGGGGTTTTATCAAATAATCCTTGCTGTGTGGAAGCAGGCCATCAGCCCATCGAGTCTACATCTACACCAACCCTCCATCTTAACCAAACCCACCCCACCCCTGTAACCCTACATTTCCCATGGCTAACCCACCTCGCCTGTGCATCCACACATACTATGGGCAATTTACCATGGCCAATCCACCTAACCTGCATACCTTCAGACCATGGAAGCAAACCAAGCACATTGAGAAAACTTGGCATAGACATGGGGAGAATGTGCAAACTTCACACAGAGTCACCTGAGGGTGGAATTGAATCCGGGTCTATGGTGCTGTGAGGAAGTAGTACGAACCATTGATCTGAGAGTGTGGAGCTGGAAAAGCACAGCAGGTCAGGCAGCATCCGAGGAGCAGGAGAATCAATGTTTTGGGCAAAGCCCTTCATCAGGCTTATGCCCAAAATGTCGATTCTCCTGCTCCTCAGATGCTATCTGACCTGCTGTGCTTTTCCAGCACCACACTCTCGACTCTAATCTCCAGCATCTGCAGTCCTCACTTTTGCCTTACCACTGATCCACCATGCCATAATTCCGGGTGAGGATCAAGACAAAGATGAAGCAAAAGCACAATGGAAAACAAATAGGAAGGGTAAATAACTGGTGTGTATATGCAGTTTAGCATGTTTTGATTAATAAGTTTGGTTCCAAATGTCTATTTTGTTGTACCTTATTTGTTTGCATTGTGGTCAAATGCTTGCTATGACACTTAGTACCAGGAAAGGTCAGGTGTGGAACAAAAATAGAAATTGATGGAAAATCTCAGCATGTCTGGTCATGGAAAGAAAGCATCCATGGAAAGAAATCAGAAGTAATGTTTCAGGTCCAGTGACCTTTCTTCAGAACTTTGAGATTTTCCAGCAATTTCTGTTTTTGTTTCAGATTTCCAGCATTGGCAATTCTTTCGGTGTTTTGTCTTAAGGTCAGGTGTGGGACTAGAGATGAATGGGGTTGTATTTAGTATAATTGCAGGTAGGTGAGTTGATCACAGCCAGAAGGTGGTTGTGTTGGTTGTTTCTAACTTTCATTCTTCTATTCTCTCTTCTCACCTGGTCATTATGTGGCAATTGTGTTGTGCGCTCATGACAATGCAAAAGTCACCTTGACTCTTAACATATCTTTTGTTGTGAAGCGCGGGGACATCTTCAGCATGGTAAGTGTTTAACCACCCTACTGGTTGCTCTATCACAGCATGGCTTGTTGTCTGAGTCATGTTTTGAAGAAGGGTCACCAGATTTGAAATGTTAACTCTACTTTCTCTCAGAAGCTGGCTGACCAGCTGAATTTCTCCAGAAATTTCTGTTTTTGTTTCAGATTTTCAGCATCTGCAGTTCTTTGTTTTACTTCCATGCCTGAGTCATGCCATAGCCTGAGGGTTGCAAATTACTACACCCATGTCTGGAAAAGCTTGGCTTATGCAGAATCTTTGAAGTGAGAGCAAAGTCCTACAGCGCATGGTACACCACTCCCTGTAGCCTGCAGCAACCTTGACCAACTCTCTAAAGCATTAAGTTCTGCAATGAAAGGGAGAGCCATTAGCTGCAAGTTTATTTGAAGATCACTCGAAATCATGGTGTAGCTTCTTTCCATTGCTGAACACATGCTCAGCTGTGAAAGGTTAAGGAGGAACAACAGGCTGGAGTGTCCGCTCCTCAACTGCAGCAATGACATGGCAATATGATCCACCAGCTCTGCCTATTTCTATAGGACCTTCCCTGCATGTGAACCAATGCCCTTAGCAAAATAGTGATAGGTACAGATAGCATCCAATGTGTGCATATATGCCAATGAAAGCCAATCTGGAAGTAAAACACACTTCAATACAGATTAACTGAGTACTACAGAGCTGAAGTTTGCAGCCAGACTCCTCTTCACACACAAAATTCCAGGTTGGACTGCACAACAAACCAGACACAAATGAAAGCATGGCTGAACTTGTTATCAGTCTTTGGCATAGCTGATCACTAAATTCTACTGCAATGCCTCTCCAATATCATTCGGTTGTGTGTGATTGCACTTGCCTGGTTTCATTTGTATATATCCTGTTGTAACCAGAGAATAATTCAAAATAGCTTCTCTGCTCACTTCTGCAACATTACATCTGGAGTTTCCCATGGATTCATTCTTGAACCTCTTCTATCTCTCCACAGCGTGCAACCTGCCAGTGACCTCAGAAAGATGATGTGTTTCTATACGTACATTGACAATACATAGCCATATCACTCCATAACCTCTCCTCCTTTATAAACACCTGATTGCTTGTCTGACACTGGTACTGGATGAGGAGAAATTTCATCCATTACGTATTTGGAATTAAATGTCATTGCTTTGACCCTGCTCATAAACTCTATTCCTTTGCTGATGACTCCAAACACCTCTTTGTCTGAAGCCAAAGTGGATTGATGTTACTTTTGGTCCCAAAATGTCCTTCCTACCATACATCTGTACCATCATTAAAAATGTCAATTTTCACCTGCAAAACACTGCCTAACTTTGCCCCTGTCTCAAATCATCTGCTGTTGAAACTTTAATCATTTTTTTGTTATCTCTAAACTTGACTATTCTAAAGACACTCTTGGCTAGCCTCCAATCTTCCACAAGGCCCCAAAGGATCCTTCCATATCCGCCACAAGTTCACCTGTACCTCCACACACATCATCTATTGCATCCGCTGCACCCGATGTGGCCTCCTCTACATTGGGGAGACGGGCCGCTTACTTGCGGAACGCTTCAGAGAACACCTCAGGGATGCCCGGACCAACCAACCCAACCACCCCGTGGCTCAACACTTTAACTCTCCCTCCCACTCCACCGAGGACATGCAGGTCCTTGGACTCCTCCACCGGCAAAACATAACAGCACGACGGTTGGAGGAAGAATGCCTCATCTTCCGCCTGGGAACCCTCCAACCACAAGGGATGAACTCAGATTTCTCCAGTTTCCTCATTTCCCCTCCCCCCACCTTGTCTCAGTCGGTTCCCTCAACTCAGCACCGCCCTCCTAACCTGCAATCTTCTTCCTGATCTCTCCGCCCCCACCCCACTCCGGCCTATCACCCTCACCTTGACCTCCTTCCACCTATCACATCTCCATCGCCCCTCTCCCAAGTCCCTCCTCCCTACCTTTTATCTTAACCTGCCTGGCACCCTCTGCTCATTCCTGATGAAGGGCTTATGCCCGAAACGTCGAATTTCCTATTCCTTGGATGCTGCCTGACCTGCTGTGCTTTAACCAGCAACACATTTTCAACTGTGATCTCCAGCATCTGCAGACCTCATTTTTTTACACTCCAATCTTCCACACTCCATCTGCTTAAGCTGATCAATTACCCTTTTGCCCATGAGCTCCCTGATCTTTACCCAGCCTACATTAAGCAATGCACCAATTTTAAATTTCCCAAAGCTGCTTCAACATCCTGCCATTTAGCCTGTTGTGCCCACTCTGGTTCCCTTTTAAAAGCTAAGTCCCACCCACTAACTTCTCTCCACAGTTCTGAATTCTTCCTCCACCCCTTCAGGTGGAGGAATAATTTCTCTTTTGAAAAATTTGAATCTGCTATCACCATACTGTGAGGGAGTGCATTCCAGATTCTAAATAATTGTTGCAAAAAATAAAGGTTTCCTCATGTTGTCCCGGTTCTTTTGCCAAACATGTTCGATTAATATCCATATGCACATTCCCGATTTTAATCATTCCACCCACTGTTGAGCTGTTTCTTCAACTGCCAAAGCACCAAGATCTTTCCTTTGGCCTGTGTTCAACAGTAGCATTCCCACCTCTGAGTCGGAGGATTCTGAGCTGGAATGCATTCCAGATTGTGCTAGACAGCTGAAACAAAGATTCTCCATTCTAACTGCTACATTGACACATAGCAAAATTCTCATGCCACATGGAAACTTGAGTGTCTTCCTTGCTGACCCATCATCTAAGTCCTGATGAGCATATGTTCCAGGTCCAGAACCCTAGCCTCTAAATACTGAATTGGCATTATATAGTCATATGCAATAGTCTCCTCACCCTTTGTATTCAGTTTGTTGCCCTGGTAAGGAGCCATGAAGCCAGGCAATAATCTTTCCATACGAGATAGACTTTGTGACAGATGTTATACAATAG
This sequence comes from Hemiscyllium ocellatum, assembly GCF_020745735.1. NCBI lineage: Eukaryota > Metazoa > Chordata > Chondrichthyes > Orectolobiformes > Hemiscylliidae > Hemiscyllium > Hemiscyllium ocellatum. The sequence goes on from NC_083419.1 coordinate 32,113,156, forward strand.
CTGATCTGCTATATATAAAAGCAGGTGAAAAAAAAGTTGCCTCATGTCCATTCAAGAAAGAAGAATTCAGGAGCATAGAAGCCAACTTTACTTGTCCATAACTTGACACATTTTTCCCAAATAAAACATAGTGAAAAGATTTTGCAGGTTGACTACCAAACTGACAGGATACAACTTCATTCCTTCTATTAACTAACCATCTACTTAGCAACTATATCTATAATGGTGGGGCAATTCCATTGGCTCACATTGGCAGCACAAATCTGGTTGTTCATTACTCAGTTACTGCTGCTACTCCTGTATGTTGAGTAATGGGGACATCTACTACCAAATGTGAATATGCCTTTGGATATGAATGCAGAACTCGACTTGCTGAGTTAAAAATCACACAACACCAGGTTATAGTCCAACAGGTTTAATTGGAAGCACACTAGCTTTCAGAGCGACGCTCCTTCATCAGGTGATAGTGGAGGCCTCGATCGTAACACAGAATTTATAGCAAAAATTTGCAGTGTGATGTAAATGAAATTATACATTGAAAAATTGATTGTCTGTTAAGCCTTTCATCTGTTAGAATACAGTGATAGTTTCACTTCTTTCGTGTGTAAATCACAAAACCTTTTTTTTAAAGTTGCATTCTCGGGTTAGCTGTTAACAATGGTGCTTGCTAGACAATATGTTGAAGGTGTTAGCCCCCTGTGTTCTCTGTCTATGACCTGATGTTTAGATTGATTCTAATCTAAAAAGTAAGATAACTTTGTACACCCCAGTCCAACACCGGCATCTCCAAATCATGACTACTTGCTGAGACAGTCAAGAACTATAATTGGATCCTGCAGCCTCTATCTCTGTGGTATTACTCCCATCAAGCCAATAGCTTGTTTCAATGGCTCAATACCATCTGGGTGAGGACAATTAATTCAGTGAAGTCCAGGCATCAAACCAGCACATTCTGGTGTGGAAGGCTGGCTAATCTCCAGGCCTTTGTGGATCCTAGCTGTGCATATGGTTACCATTACTAAGTAATGTCAGTAACTGAATATTGAACAACCAGATTTGTGCTGCCATTGTGCAAAGGGCCACACTCTAAAAGCATCACTCCAGTCAGTCAGAGGGATTGACGTGGGATCTGTTATCTCACATTGAAGACTGATTTGTTTTTGGTTAATCCGAGGTGGAAAACCACTGCCTACTAAACCACGGCAAAATTCATACAAGTGGAGGTCTGCTTGGCTTGATATGGTATAGTGGCGCACTTCACTCACCTCAGAAATTCAAGCATAGTTGTCAAGAGCCAAGGTTTCGAGGCTACTGCTGAAATTCGATCAGATGAACCATACACAAGAAGGTATGGTTTACTGCTTAAACGCTTTTGTGCGCGCAGTGAAACTGATAATTAATCCCTGAGTGCTCCGTATTAGTGTGGTCCTGATAATTGTTTCTGAGCGCTACGTGTGAGATGCACTGGGAATGTCATTTCCCCTCACACATGGCTGCTAATACTCCTCGGCACTAGTATAATATTTAAGGATTAATTAAAATCATTAATCCTAAACACATCAAACGCAATGTTTTTTTTTCCCTGTCTCCTGTATAAATAAGGAAATAAAGCTAATCTGGGAATCCTTTTGACCTGCCTCAAATCTGTACGGTACAAAGTTTTTTTTAACACTTTCTTTCTTCTCCACATAATACACACAGGAAGATGAATCATTCTGGATCATGATCCTATTCCACCACAACCGATTCTTCAGTTGGTGCAAATAAAATAACATCTGCAGGACGTTTTAAATTTTAGAGCGAGAAAAAATACCAAAGAAGGGAAACACGCTTGTATCCGTGCACCTAAAATCAAACAAACACACGCTGGCAAAGATTCCGTTTGTTATAAATTACAGATCGGTCGGTACTAAGCAAGAAGTTACAAAATGGGCATTGAATTAAAGGCGGACGTACCTGACTGTTTACCGAATCGAAGTCAAGATCAACTTGTGCTGTCCTTCTCAGAGCCCACCATTCACGCAATCATTCCAGTGCAGAGTCCGCATTCCCCTGCCTCTTCACCGGATTTCTCTCAGTAAATCCTGCCCTTTCAACATGCGTTCAGTGGTGCAGCGTGCCCGCTCTGTTCCTTTCCACAGTGACCAGTGTTGAGTCAGGGCGGCGGGGAGGGGGTCACTCGCTGCCTCGGGTTGAATTCTCAGTGCCCCAGGGCTGGTGAGTAGCTCAGAGCCGGCCCCTGCTGTACAGGTGACCAGCCGGATGACGAAACAAAATCAAAAAGTCCTTTGTGAAAGCAAACTGAGACTGTCAGGCTGCTGGTTTCACAGGGTGAGTAACCTGCTGCTACTCCTGACGCAACTCCGGGCGGTTTCGCTCCGCCTCCAGGAGTGTGAATAGAACAAGGTGTACAGCTCTGCACCCTGACAGAAAAACACACCCTTCCTCCAACTCGTCCATACCCACCAGATATCCGAAATTAATCTAGTCTTATTTGCCAGCAATTCACCCACATCCCTCTAAACTCTTCCTTTTCATATATCCATCCATGCCTTTTAAATGTTATAATTGTATCAACCTCCCCTATTTCCTCTGGCGGCTCATTTCACATACACACCCCATCCTCTGCTTGAAAAAGTTGTTTCTTAGGTGCCTTTTAAATCTTTCCCCTCTAACCCGAAACCTATCCCGTCTACTTCTGGACAGTAGTTTAAGATGAGAGAGGAAAGATTTAAAACCATGTCAGATCACACATTGACTCCCAGATCACAGACTGACTCTCAGATCACATACTGACTCTCACAGCACAGACTGACTCCCAGATCACACACTGACTCTCAGATCACAGATGGACTCTTCAGATCCCAGATCGACTCTCTCAGACCACAGACGCACTCTCTCAGATCCCAGACTCTCTCAGATCACAGACAGACTCTCTCAGACCACAGACTGACTCTCTCAGACCACAGACCCATTCTCTCAGATCACAGATGGATTCTTTCAGATCACAGACCGACTCTCAATGGGCTGAGCATCCGAATGTCGGATGAAACAAACTTTATCACCAGGTGCAAATTCAATGGGCCGAATGGTCTTTATGTGCACTGTAGTGATTCCATGATTCTAAATTGACTTTCCAGAATCAGGTTCCCAATACACAATCTGATCATCAGGTCTGTGGGTCTGATCTTACTAAGGCTACATTCAGCATGATATCTCTTGGAAAGAACATCTTAATATATGTTCTTCGTTACTATTGCAGAATTGATAGAGCCTCTGTTAGCAACGCCCTGGGTCCAGAATTTTACTGCATTATGTATTAAGTTAGCATTTGTAAACATTCAATATAATTCACATAGCCTGGAGGATGCAGAAAGTCATTTTGAGAGAGTTAACATTGAGTGAGTGTAAGAATCTGCGAAGAAGATCACCAGCACATGGTGCAACCTTGCAGTTGTGTGGAATTTAGCAGCTGTGCCATTCTACAATTGTTACTCTGTGCGATAATACATGGAAGTACTGACCATGTGAACTGGGCTGTTACTGGGTTGGTACATTTTAAGAATGGCAAGCTGCCTGATACAGAAAATGAGCTATATGACATTTGGGAATGAGATGATGGCAAATCAATTGAGGCAGAAATAATTTTCATCACCACCCACAATGCCATAACTATCTCCTTTTGTATAACATAGTAGGATTTTCCCTGTTGTACAGTAACATGGAAACTGAATTCCCCTTCATCACCTTCAGGTTGGTGTATTTACATTTGCAGGTTTTGTTGGTGGAAAAGTAGTATGCCCAGACTAACTGGTTGTGCTGCTGTCTAATCTTCTTGACATACCTTTCAGTTTTTTTGTATTTGTAAAATTCTGCGATAAGACCACTTAATAGTAATTCCCATTTCTCACCAATAAATTACTACTCTTCAGAAAAAGATCTTAAGGAGCTCCTTCTTGAAGAGGTAATAATGTGGTGGGTTCTCGTGTTAATTTAAAAAGGAAAGGTCCTGTCGGAGGTATTTTCAGAAGCATAAGAAATTGAAAACTGCTACCACATAACATCTCTATGCCAATTCAGTATTTTGATGAGGTTTTCGCACTTTTGCCTGATCAAACTACTTCAGTAGCAAGTTAGGCATGCAATTTTATGTAAAGGATAAACCAAGCAGGAAGAAGGTTAGCACATCCAATATCCACAGAACCAGTTCTAGAGAGTGGAATCACTACCCTTGTGTCATGTTATGTTTTGGTAATTAATTTTAACATACAACTATCATTTTGTCCCAGACATTTTCTTGGGAATCACTTCATCATTTCAGGTAGTAAAATTTATGCAAACAAACAATCATTAACTTATGAAAAATCTTGATGACATTGCATTAGGAACAAATATCCCTAATGGAATTCTACTATTCAGACTGACAAACAGCATAATAAGGGCAGTAATATATTCCTATTAGTAGTTCAGCTATTCCTAATAAGCCACACAATCATTCAAGGCATTGTGGTGTATGCTAATAGCTGGCACTCACAAAACAAAGTCATGTTTCAAGCAGAATAGTTGCAGTTAGTTTGCATTTATCAGCTAATGGCTACCATGAACATCCCAGTGTGCTCTGTAATGTGTACGGTAATTAGATTGATTACGTTATTTGGCTATTTAGCCTACCCACATTCTTCTATTCCAACATAAAATATGGTGAAACTTTCATTGTTACTATATTTGTACACAATATTGTGATCAGTCATTTTCAAAATCCATTAGTGACTGCAATATGTATGAAATCCTATTGCAATACATGGTTGTGTACTAATTATCCATTGATTTTTAGAAGATATCTCAGTCTTTAGCTACCTCACTGAGAGTTGGCATATTAAAGTATTTCCACCATGAAAATCACGAAGTAAAACCTTTAACAATGAAAAACATACAAAAACAATAATAGGAATTTATTATGTTGAATTGGGTGGCACAGTGGCTCAGTGGTCAGCACTGCTGCCTCACAGCACCAGGGTCCCAGGTTCGATTCCAGCCTTGGGCGACTGTCTGTGTGGAGTTTGCACATACTCCCTGTGTCTGCGTGAGTTTCCTCCGGTGCTCTGGTTTCCTCCCACAATCCAAAGATGTGCAAGTCAGGTAAATTGGCCATGCTAAATTACCCATAGTGTTAAATGCATTAGTCAGAGGGGAAATGGGTCTGGGTGGGTTACTCTTCAGAGGGTTGGTGTGGACTGGTTGGGCTGAAGGGCCTGTTTCCACGCTGTAAGGAATTGTGGTATCAGTCTCTGAACACGTTCAAGCCACAAAACACTTCGAATTGTTTGCAAACATTTCTTTATTTCTACTCTGTTTTTCTCCCCTCACTCTATATATATTCAGGATTTATAAGCAGCATCCTACCATTGCCATACATTTCCAGTGGTTACATGTTCAATCGAGATGGATTTTCCAACGTGTGAGTTAAGTTATTGTTCAGGCAACGTTTGCTAGCTTTCTGCTCTTCCACGGTATTTTGGGATTTTTAGTGGTGATGAATGTTGAATATATCTTACTAACTATGTATATTCCAAAGAGATTAAGTGTCATGACTGCACAGGTTAAAATACTTTCTGTCTTATTTACATTGAACACAAGGAAAGCTAATACATTCTTATCGATCAGTAATGTTGTGATTAATGGATGCAGAGTAATTTAAACAGAAAAGTTTACTTAGAGCAGCCAGAAGGAATACGAGTGCTTCTCAGGGCTGCACAAGTAAAACTCAAGCTTCTGTTGACCAAGAATTTCCCATATTTTCACTGATGTGGCATACAACCCCTTGCTGAAAATTACATTGTGTTAGCCATCCCCTTTTGGGCAGCAAGTGCCCTCTGTACTGCTTGATCCATCTTCTTCACCTGTTGACCAAAATGTTAAATCTTTGATTGGTGGCCTTCAAAGTCACCAGGCATGATACTAACCTGACCTGCAAAGGGAGAATCTGGGTTAAGAGGCAGTTACTCAGGCAGGTCATTCGCGGCAGTCCCACATGGATCTCATAGGATGTGGGTGTTGCTGATTAACCAACATTTACTTCCTGTCCCTGGTTGCCCTTGAGAAGGTGGTGGTGAGCTGCCTTCTTAAACCGTTGCAGTCCATGTGCAATGGGTATCCCATAATAGTATTAGGGAGGTAATTCCAGGATTTTGACCCAGAGATAGTAATGAAACAGTGATATATATTTCCAAGTCAAGATGATGAGTGGCTTGTAGGGGAACTTGGTGATGGTGGCGTTCCCATTTATCTGTTATCCATGTCCTTCTAGATGGAAGTGGTCATGGGTTTGGAAGGTGCTGCCCAAAGATCTTTGGCTAGTTTCTGCCGTGCATCTTGTGGATGGTATGCACTGATGTTACTGAATGTCAGTGGTGGATGGAAATGGACGATTGTGGATATGGTGCCAATCAAGTGGGCTGCTTTGTTCTGGATAGTATCAAGCTTCTTTAGTGTGGTTGGAGCTGCACTAATCCAGGCAGGTGGGGAATATTCCATCACACTCCTGACTTGTGCCTTCTAATTAGCCTCCAGAGCACAGAGGCAGGACACACAACTGGCTTCAATTATTGAAGACACTGTAATGAAGATCTCGCCCATGAAATGGATTTATACATTCATTTATTTTTACTTTCCTTGTGGGATAAAGATGAGTAGCAGAGTTTCTTCAGAACCCACAGAAATGTTGAGGCCTCTTTGCCCTAATCTTCCTTCTCATAAAATCTTCCCAGATATCAGCCAACTTCCCTTTAATTAGATTAGACTTACAGTGTGGAAACAGGCCCTTCAGCCCAACAAGTCCACACCGACCCGCCGAAGCGAAACCCACCCATACGCCTACATTTACCCCTTACCTAACACTATGGGCAATTTAACATGGCCAATTCACCTGAGCTGCACATCTTTGGACTGTGGGAGGAAACTGGAGCACCCGGAGGAAACCCACGCTGACACGGGGAGAACGTGCAAACTCCACACAGTCAGTCGCCTGAGTCGGGAATTGAACCCGGGTCTCAGGCGCTGTGAGACAGCAGTGCTAACCACTGTGCCACCGTGCATACCATCCACAAGATGCACGGCAGAAACTAGCCAAAGATCTTTGGGCAGCTGGGAGCTTCTCCTCATTGCAATTTCTCTTCTGTCCACAGACCAGCCATTGCTTTCCATCTATTTTGGGAAGGCACTTAAGTGATGGCAGCAATTAAAGATCTGTTGGAAGATCCAGACTTCATAGTGCAAAATTTGGGGCAGAGATGAATGGGGATTGTTTTGGCAGCAAATATGACCCTAGTCCCTACACCTGCTCAAACCCTACTCTAGATTCAAATGGCTGCTCTCCATGCAGCATTCCATACACATCTGCCCATACAATCTGCACAACTTCCCAATAAGGATTAGCATTGGACCTAATGTTTTACAGAATGATAATTAGGTACCTGCAATTCTTGCTTATCTTCTGTGTAAGGCATCCAACAAATATATTTTCATTAGAGCAATGTTTTTTATCACTGAATGGAAAACTACTTGATACTTAAGTGATAAAATGGGAATAGAAGCTGTGATTATGCTGCTTTGGATATCACTTTGTATCAAAAGAGTAACCTTTGCACACACTTCTACATAATCTTGAAAATCAATCCCTTAATCTTAAAGTACTCTGGGCTAAGTGGCAAAATGATGAATGTGTTAGGGGGCACAATGCTTTAAATATGGCAAATATCAATTTGCTACAGATTCAATTCCCTCACTGTAAAATTAAGCTCAGCCGTGCTATTATAATGGGAAAACTGATAGAAGACTTGTTGCTTTCTGCTGTTATACAATTTGTAAAAATTGAAAGGTGGCATTGATACAGATATGCTTGCATCAGTACTCCAAACGTCACATTATTTTAATATTTATAGCACTTTATTGGAATAATTTTCACCTGATTGGCAGAGTGGATCACTGTCCAGTTTTCATCCCATTGAAATTAGAATACTTCTTTCTTCTACTGTCTAATCCACTGTGTTGCCACACAGGTAGTGAAATTGAAAATCCCTCAGTTTCATTCTACTATCTTACAACATAGCAATTACAAGTCTGGAATCTAGATTTACTTCTCTCATTCTTCATTTAAAAAAAAATTCTCAAATTAAAACAGAAAAGGTAAATGGTTTATAAACCTATATAAATAGAGAGAACACATGTTACTGTTTTTTTTAACAGAAACCTTGCATTAGAATCTTGTTCTTACCTCCAAACAGCTTCCCCAATACTAGCTCTGACCTAAAATAGCAATCAGAGTTCCACTTCTATCAAAGTATCTGAATTTCCACAATAACAGGAGCCTTTGCTTTCAGAAGTTGAATGCTTTAGATAACCAATGGCCAACTCTGAGCCTTGCTGAGGCGATAAAGTTACTGATACCATTTGCAGACCGTTACTACTCTGTTAATGCCAAGTGGAGGCAGTGAAAATCAAATCCACTAAACAGTATTTAATCAGGGAGAAGCAGTGGAGTGAAAGGTTTACCTCATAACCTAATTTGATTACTTCCTTATCAAAAATTTCCATTACATTATATTTATTTGCTGGGGAATTGGAATTACTTTAAACCATAATGTTGAAGCAACTCTGAATTTAAAGGGAACTCTTTGGGCAGTTTTCGTCTGCTTACAACTCTGTTCACATGTTAAACAGGAAAATTTAGGTAACAAAATAAATAGATAAACAGCATGAGACCCACCTTTCTTAATTTTTAAGCAAGCCTTGAAGTGTGATGCTAATGTTACCCCCACCCTAACAAAGCTAAAGAAGCATACAGACAAATTTATCGTGATATTGTCATGAAATTAAACTAAGAGTTTTAGGTGTAGCAAGATAGGTTATTTTTCCAGAATCTGGTATTCATTGGGTGTTTTTTATTATGATCCTCATTTAAATCTACTTGGATTTCTGTTTACTGAAACAAATTTAATGACGTTAGACTTTTAAAGTCACATTAGAAATGATTCAATTTTTCTGCAGTGCGAGTTCAGGGTTTGCCATAATTATTTATGGTAATTTTGACCTCTTTACATCCATTTTAAATAATGATGAATGGCAATGTAAGTGGAGGAAAATTGGAAACCAGTAGGAAGAAAGAAGGTGTAACAGGACTTTGAATTCACTGTCAGTCCGTTTTATGTTACTAGCGCTAACAGGTTTAATTCCATAGAGTTAACATTCCTCCTGCTAATATCAATTGTGCCTCTTGCATTAAAACCCAAATTTAAAGTACTTGATCACAACCCAATGTTAGAATCCTGCCTCTCGTATCTGTTACTCTCTGGTCATCTCAGAAGACTGGATGTAGATTTTGTAATGTAAAACTCCTGCAGCACAGTTTCTGGCTGCAGCACTGTATATGAAGAGAAAAACAAAGAATCATGAAGCTTGTCCCTCAAGAGTTGACTCAATCCCTCTCTTGTTTTTGAGAACAAAAAGAGCTAAAGCAACGTTTACTCACATGCACATATACAGATGCCACTTACATTAGTGTTCAAAGACATCTGACTGATCTCTTAGTCAGTCCCCATTGAACTGAGATGTCAAACTGACAATTAGCCAGATTAAATAGGCCAATATCTAAAGAGATAAATATTGGGAAATGCTTTGTTGGATAGACTGATGTTAATGTCTTTGCAATTAACAAGTTAATAGTAGGTTAGGAGTATCTTTTTTACCATTGCAGCAAACTGCAGATGGTCCCTGGTTCCTGTGCTGATGTGAACAAGACACACTGGGTCATTTTCAAATGGTATTTTTAGACTCCATTGGGTGAATCAGAGCAGACCACTCATACATTTGCTTTGATTTTGGTGAGGGTATTCACACTGGCGCCTCCAAATCCCAAGAGACTTGTTAATGTGATGACATTATGATGTCCCCCTGCTTGTACATAAAAACACTTTGGGTAAATTTGCAGCAATGCAATGTACCTCTCACATTATCATCTATAGGAGGGACATCAGATCTGGGAACAAAATGAGGAATTCAAAATATTTACACCACTTGGTGTTGTTCTTGAGATCCAGACTTAGAGATGCTCATTTATACTGTGATCTGAGAATTGCAATTCACATCCAAAAGCATCAAGAGCTCAGGTCTTGAGATGAAATTGATTTGCCATTGACCCAGTCCACACACACGTTTGGAAATGTTAACCCTGTATGTACCATAACAAGAAAGAGTTAAAACAATAGCATTATGCACAGTGGAGAAAATAACTTTTTTCACAGTAAGCATGAAGACTTTATTGATGTGATATTTTGGCTTCTGATGAGATTCTGCTAAGCTTTTTTTTTGACTTTTCTCTTGCACACCTGAAAGAAAATCATCATTAGGATTATAATTCTGCAGCCGAAATGTTATCCCTTCCGCAAAGCACTATTATCATATGAAGGCACAATCACTGCCAGCTATCTTTGGGCTAAGGGTGCATTTTCTACTTGGAATTAGCAGCTAGAAGGTTAAAGTGGCTCAAATCATGCTGGCATGGTTGTGAAGTGGAGAATAGGATGTGGGGAGGAGTTTACCAGTCTATTTTCAGTCACCCTTTTGTCAGTGGCTATCTGGATAAAAGTCCTTGGATCCTCGTGTGCTCTGAGAATGCAAGCTGGGTAAATGAAATTTAAGATATGTGGCTGCTTGGAATTGGACTTCCACGTCATTAAACTATTACTTTTAGTCCTCTATTTACTGCAGACTCCATAGAAGATGTATTTCCTTTTAAGAATAATTAAATTTGTTGTCCAGAAGTGGGGTTGAGAGTTGGGGACTGAAGAATCCTGGGTGAAGCATGTTCGACATCTGCACTGCTCATCAGGAGCAGCTTTTACATACAGGTTCTCAGCAGGCTATGATAGACTCACATGGATTCCTGATGCAGGGCTCCTGTCCGAAACATCGATTTTCCTGCTCCTCTGCTGCTGCCTGAGCTGCTGTGCTTTTCCCGCACCACTCTAATCCTGACTCACATGGTAAACTTTGCCAAAACAAGTTTTGAACATTCAAGTAAATTGCTTCCACTACATGACTCTCATCCATTTACTTTATTAGCTCTTTAAAGAATTATATGTTTTTCGCTGCAGATGTTTATGTAACTGGCCTTTAATTACCAGATTTATGTCTCATTCAACATGTGCCACTCTCCCATCATCAACTACTTCTACAGCATTACAGAGTTGGGAAGTGTATCATCCAAGGTGTAATTAATTCTTTTAGGTTCTTAGGATTGATCCCACTTGGATCACGAGTTCTGTGGATAATTTGAGTGGAAATTTTCATAAGCCATATGCTTATTAGACATTGACATTATATTGCCTGCAATATTTTACCTAGTGATGTCAATGTATAGCAAAACATTCACATTTTTCCATAAGTCATCTGCTGTCTGACTGGCTCTGACACTTACATGCAACATCAGAAAGCTTCACCTGCATTCTGTTCCAATTTTCCGATAATACAATCTTAACTAACTTTAATTTAATAAATGATAGATGGGGCTGTGCTAAAAAAAAGGAATTCTTTAGATCTTAGGAAGGAGAAAAGATTAAGAGACTTTGAATGTGAAATATTGGCTAAATGTAAGGAAAAGCTTGAAGACTGATTTTTTTTCCCACTTTGTCTCAGAATGCAAAAGAAATTGGTGAGGTCCCCCCATCCCATTTGTAAGATCCCTCAAAAAAGCTTGTCTTAGAAGAAGAAATATAAAACAATTTGTAATTTCATACCAAAGAATGTGGGAGGCTTTTTGATTGAATAATTCAACCACTATCCCAATGAGTCACAAACCTCAAACAGCCTACTCGTAACTTTGTCTTCCTAGCTGTCCGAGATACTTCCCCTTTTTTAATAGGCATGTGGATTAGATTTTAAAAAATCTAAGTGTTACTGAGAATTGAGGAAATCATCAGAAGTTGGAAAATACAATAGAAGAGCTGTATTAGGAACATGTGACATCAAGTCATAGTCATAACTCCAAGTTGCTAATTGCTTGAGTTTAATGAATAACTTAACTGGAATTTGTTGTGAAGGCAAGTGATTTAAAATACCAAAAAGATTCCAAAGCTTTAATGGCTGAGTACATTCTCATGGCAGATTTTAGATTAACGCCTCAGCATTAGTAGTCCAGTGATGTAGTTTAGTCAGGCTGAAGCACTGGATTTATAACAGAATGTTAGTATTGGTGCAAACTGATGCTATAGTTGCAAACACACTGTCTGGTGACTTATATCAGACAGGTAAAGTGACTCAATATCATTTAACATCGTTAGAATTAGTTAAAACAAAGTGTAGTCTCACTTTGGTTTACCACATGAACTGTAACTCCAGTGTAGTGTCAACTCATATGTGAAATGTGGTCAAAATGGTTCCTTGCACCACCTTCTAAAGCTACCTAAAATTAATTTAAAAGCTAATTAATCTGGCTGCTGTCACTCAAGCTGTATAACTGTTTAAAATTGAATTACTGGGAGAGATAATCTGCATTTGAAAGAATGTAGTGTCACAGACTGGAGGATGCAACCTTGATGTACCCTAGAATACATCGATTATTTGAAATGAATACATTATGAACTAGTAAATCTATGACTAATAGCAGTAATGTCCATTGTGGATGTTGTAAAAATAATTTAAAGAAATAGTAAAGCTTAATAAAAAGAAAGACAGGACTTATATTCATACAATGCTTTCCTTGACCTCTGGATATCTCAGAATAATTAATAACCATTGAAGTATTTTACATTGTATCAACTGTTGTAATATTGAGAAGGTAGAATAGGTAGCTAAATGTTCATAAAATACAGCATGAATTTATAAGTGCATGGCTACTTTACAAAAACAAAGTCTACAAGAGATGAAAAAGAAATGACTATATGTGTAATATTTATATTGTACGTTTCAGTGCTTGTGTAGTTATTTCATAGCAAGTTAATTATTTTGAAATGTGATCACTATTATGTAAGCAATGGTATCTAAGCAGTTTACAAGAACAACTCCAGTTTATGCCGGGATGTTAGGATACTTTTTTTTCTGTATAAAAGAACTAAATAATGGCTGAGCAGTCCAAGTGTGAAATAGTCAGACAATGGAACCATCAGCCATAGAAACATCAAACACTGTCTGCTGTACATTTTGTTTCAGATTTTCTTCACATATTGGATGGTAATTGAAATGCTGCTAAAAGTGCAACTATCAGAAGTAGTCACTAAGCCAAAAAAAGCTTCTTTGCTTTTCCTTGGCTAAGCTGTGGTTGACCTCCAACGGGGATGCAAACCTTACAAAGTATTCATCAAAAGAATTCTGTGCTGAGTAAAGTGTATGCTCAATGCCAGAACTTCAGCCTGAAGCAATTCCACAGTCTGAACCTGATACTTATGTCCTTTCTTCTTTCTTCTCCAGACAAGTTAATGAAGTCTGAATTCTGAAAACAAAAATCCTTTGGGCAATTTGGATTATGGCAAAGATAACCTGTTAAGACAACCTGTCAAAGTTACCATTGGGTGTCAGGTTCCCAATATTCTGAATTTCTTGCTCTCACCTCCATATTACTACTGGGCCATCGTATCTGGAAAGACAATTATTGAGCTCACTAAAATGCTTGAAACTATGTACATGCAGTGGGCATTAATTGATGATGTTATTTAGTCAGGATAACTGACAAAGAATACAACTTGCTTATTTTAAAAGTCAGCAAACATAATCAATGCTACAAAAGGAAGAGAAATACTAATACTGCATTATTCAGTTCCGTGGCACTATGAAGGCCAAGTACCATTTTGATGGTGTGCTGCATTGCCTGCTACTTTCTGTGTGACATGTGCAGCATGCCCTGTTGAAAAGGGCACTCACATGGGTATATTTAATGGCATTGGAAATCTGTGAAAGGACACTATCTGGATGTTACACAGCCCAACTGGCTGATGTGACACCAAGACAGAGAAGTTGGACCGCACAGATTCAGATAGCTTTGTACTGCTATCTGTGCCTGCCTAGCTGTATACCCATAATGTGGACAGGTCACCTCATCATCTTCCCATCTGTTGAGGGTGTAGCAACAATTTTGGAGTTGCATGAGACACCCAGCATGAGTGTATTTAAAGTTCCCAGGAACTCTAATTCCACATAAACTAATCTTGAATAAAATTGGCCATTGCAGAGCGCCTGAAAATACCATGGAGTGCTTTAGGAAGTGCAGACGTCTGTTTCTAGATAGCATAACATAACTGGTGGCACAGTGGAGACCTGAGTATGATTTCAGCCTTGGGTGACTGTCTGTGTGGAGATTGCACATTCTCCCTGTGTTTGTATGGGTGTCTGCCAGGTGGTCCAGTTTTCTCTTGCAGCCCAAAGATGCACAGGTTAGGTAGATTGGCGATGCAAAATTGCCCTGAGATGTGCAGGCTGGATATGTTAGTGATGGTAAATGCTGTTTAAGGGGGTAGGATAGGATGCTCTTTGGAGGTTCAGTGCAGACTTGATTGGTCAAAAGGGCTTTTCTGCACTGTATAGAATTCTATAAGAAGAAAGTATGATATAAGACCTGAAATAAGCATTTGGCTCTTTCAGAGTTTTCTTCTATTCATGCCTTACCTCCAACCTGAACTCCACCTTCCTGCAATATTTCCATATCTCTTAACTCTACCAATACGCAGTAGTCTTTTACTGGCACTGGCATTGTGAGGCAGCAGTGCTAACCACTGTACCACTGTGCCACCGTGCCGCCCATTATCATATGTCTAAAAGAAGGACTCAGAGGGTAAATGATGATATCAGGGAAGTGGATGGGATGAGAGGTGAAGCTTTATTGGCATTATGTGAGCATGTTGTCCATTATGAATATTGAGAATTGGCATAAGACAGGAACCTACCATTATTCTAAATACTCTCAGCGATGCCAGATGTCACAGTCTATTGGCCCTATGATGCTGAGAGACATCTTTTCTGTAGGACTCAACAGATCTAAGTGTCTTTATCCAAACCTGCCTGCGGTCTGTTCCTTTCTAATTTGTGCCTTCTTGTTCTGCAAGAGAGAGGGTGAGAATGCCAGTGATTGCATAGCTCTGTGTTTGGGTAATGTGACTACCATGATTAGATAGCTAGAAGTAAGTGAAAATAGTTGAACTGGGTGCGGAACTGTGTCAGCAGAACTTGTGAATGTGAGGGGAAAAAATCTGCATGTTCGATATGTGTCCTGAATGCCAGGACACTGAAAGGTTGAATGATGGAGGTGTGGTGCAGCCAGCAGTGTGAAGTTGGTGGTGTGATGGATAGGAAATGCCATGTTAAGATACATTCACTGACCTTGATCACCATGGTAAGATTATTAGACTTCTTTTACTATTACTGCCAGGTCCTTGGATCTAATCCATGGGAGTTAACTGGCCACCAGCTCCCACTCTCTTTTGAAGACAGTCCTTCAATAGAAACATGCCATTTCTTCTCATGCCTATCATCATCTCTGATACCTCCAGCACCATGTTCATCACCCTAGAATCTTCTACTTGCCTTGGTGTTCCATTTTTAATGTTTTAATTTCTGCATTCTTTATTCAGTGCGGCATCCCTTGGGAGTGACAGACTGCCTTCAAGAAGAGCAGGTTGGCTGCAACATATGCCACCATAACCAAGTTGATTGTTCCCCCTTCTGAACACAGAGGCAAAGACTGCACAAAGTGGCATTCAGCAATAAGGAAGACACCTGGTTTCACATTATAATCATGGTAATGTAGTGGGATCACCAAATTTGCATACAATTCATCGCTATGGAATTTTAATCCCAAAGATTACATGTAAAATGAGGGTTATGTACAGCAAAATAGTAGTATATAATGTAATGACTAAGAAAATAATTCTTAAAGGGGTATCACAATAAGGTGCTGGGCAAATGACATTTAATCACAATACAGAAGCTGAAGAAATTAGGAATAGTATCTCACACAATCCACAATCTATACAGGTGGAACAAAAGAATAACCTTGAATGATTAATGGCTGTACCTTAACTAAAAGAATTCAAAGGTGGATATCTTTAACATTTCAATGTGAAATGGCAATTTGTAAGGCAAACAGAATGTTAAGGCACGTTGCCAGAAACATAGAATTCCAATCCACTGACATTCTGTTAACTTGGTAAGAAGAGAGTAACAAAGAAGAACTCCAGACTTCAACTGTTATTGCTTTGAAAAGACGTTATAGGCACAAAGAATATCTCTTTAGCTCAACAAAGGATAAAAGGAGACCTGACAAAGTTATTAAAAATTAATGAGATGTGTAGACAAAGCAGAAACCCTGGGGACTCCTGTAAAAGGTCAAATGCACAGCATCGATAGTAAGTCCAACTAATTGAATTGAGAATGTCAAAGATGAGGGAATGGTTTCTCAAAATATGTGAGAAAGGACTCTGCAACTAAAATTTAGAAGTGCCTGCTTATATTAGTTTCTCAAGTTATGGTATGACCTGCCCTCTAGTGTATTCAGTGCACCCTATTTTTTTTGGTGTGAAGCTGATAAAGGCTTAAGTTAGATACAGGACAGGATGATGTAAATAGGTCAAAGCTTTTCAGAATGCAGAATGAGAAAGTAAGAATGAATTAGATTTCATGTCCATTATTTCATGATCAGCAAGTAAATCAAATGATCAGTGATTATTGTTAAATACACGTGGACTGTGAATGACCCAGTCTCCTTCCCTTTGGACTCTGCTTATTTTGGTAGGTTTGTTTAATGCTGATATTGCAGATGAGCATTTATACTGGCTTATATCTTTTCCATTTTGAACTTTTTTCAATCATAAGATCAGAAGTAGGGATGTGCACTGATGAGTGCACAATGTTGAACAACATTCATAACTCCTCAGATACTGAAACTGTCCATGTGCACATTAAGCAAAAATTGGACAACGTTGAGTCTTTGACTGTTAAGAGGCAAATAACATGAATGCAAACAAATGCGAAACAATAACCTTCTTCAACACGAGAGACTTTAACCATGCCTCTTGACATTCAATGGCCTTACCATCATTGAAACCCCCACAATAACATTCTGGGGTTTACCATTGATTAGAAACTAAACTGGACCAGTCATATAAATACCATAGCTACAAGTACAGGTCAGCAGTTATGAATTCTGCAGTCATCCTCTGGGTGGCATGGTGGCTCAGTGGTTAGCACTACTGCTTCACAGCACCAGGGTCCCAGGTTTGATTCCAACATTGGGTGACTGTCTGTATGGAGTTTGCACATTCTCCCTGTGACCACGTGGGTTTCCTCCCACAGTCCAAAGATGTGCGGGTCAGGTGAATTGGCCATGTTAAATTGCCCATACTGTTAGGTGAATTAGTCTGAGGAGGTTGGATTGCTCTTTAGAGGGTCGGTGTGGACTGGTTGGGCTGAAGGGCCTGTTTCCACACTGTACGGAATCCAATCTCTACATAAAGCTTATCTACCACCTACAAGGCACAAGTGTGATGGAATACTCCCCACTTGCCTGGATGAGTGTAGCTCCAACAACACTTGAGCAGTTCAACAGCACCCAGCTCAAAGTAGTTGTGTGATCAGCTTCCCACCTGCCATCTTGAACATCTGCTACTTCCACCATTGACACAGTGTGTACCATAAAGAAGATATAATGCAGGAGCTCTCCGAGGCTTTTTCAACAGCATCTTCCAAACCTGCGGTATCCTCCACCTAAAAGGACAAAGGCAACAGATGCATGGGAAAAGCACCTCCTCAAGTTCCCCTCCAAACAAAATACTTTTCTAACTTGGAACTATACCACCATTCCATCACTGTTCCTTGATCAAAATGATAATAACTCACATCCCAAAACTACTATGAGTTTACCTGTGGACTGAGGTTTATCTCCAACAGTGTTTTGGCTGATGCAGCAATGTTTGTGTTATCTTCTATAACATAAGAAACTGCGTGTGAAAATTAGAATATTGAAATATCCAAGAGACATTTATTGCAGTCAGCTATCATTGCAAACATAACATTCTTCAGGCACATTAGTAACTGAATTAACATTAAGCTGTAACATTACAACGGGTGAGCATGCTTCCAGTAGATTATTATTCTCTCATCTTTTAGAATGGCCATGTTGGTTTCAGTTCTTTCATATGCAAATCCCAGAACTTTTTAAAACTTACATTCTCAAGTAAACTTTAACAATAGGTGCCATTTCCGCCCAGATAATGCATCGAAGGTGTAAGGTGCCGACACCTATTGTTAAAATTCACTTGAGAATGTAATTTTTAAAAAGTTCTGAGATTTACATATGAAAGAACTGAAACCAACACAGCCATTATAAAAGATGAGAGACTTAACAAACAATCCAGCTCTTTTTCAATATATAATTTCAGTTATATCACACTGTAAACTTGTGCTATAAATTCTGTGTCTTATGATCTTCTACTCCACAACTCTCTGATGAAGGAGCAGTGCTCCGAAAGCTAATGCTTCCAAATAAACCTGTTGGACTATAACCTGGTGTTGTGTGATTTGTAACTTTGTACACCCCAGTCCAACACCGGCACCTCCAAATCATGACTTGTTTATAAATTGTAGCAATTCCTTCCTCAGCCATGATCATATTGAAAGGTGGAACAGTCTTGAAGGGGTGACCAGAGTTGAAAAGTGTGGTGCTGGAAAGGCGCAGCAGACCAGGCAGCATCCGAGGAGCAGAAGAATCGATGTTTCGGGCATAAGCCCTTCTTCAGGTCATTCCTGAAGAAGGCTTATGCCTGAAACCTCGATTCTCCTGCTCCTCGGATGCTGCCTGGTCTGCTGCGCCTTTCCAGCACCACACTTTTCAACTCTGATCTCCAGCACCTGCAGTCCTCACTTTCTCCTCCTTGAAGGGATGACCAGCCTACTTCTGCTCCTAATTTGTATATTTGAGTACATAACAAGTGGAAGGGATTGATCATCTTTATTCTATCATTCTAATTGTATGATTCATTAAAGAAATAGACTATGAAATAAATTGTAATGGTGAATAGAAAGGATCTAAAAGGAGCTGGTAGAAAAATGCTGGATATGGATAATGGATGGAGAAAACCATAAACAGAGGCCTAACATCATTGGACTAATGGGAAAATACGATACACAGCAAGTAATAATAAAGAAAAGCAAAACACCTTCAATAAATGTTAAAAGAGAGTGGATGAGACAGTGGAAAGCAATTTTAACTTTCTATTATACGATTCGATGGGTCATACCAGTTTGGCTACTATTCTTCAAAGTGAATGGAAAGAATGATCCAGAGAGATGTTTGACAGGAGGTAAAAAGTTACTGAAAATAAAAGCAGAAATCATTACATCAAGAGGATATAAAATACTCCACAATTCAGTGACAAGCAGCTGGCAGGGCTTCTAACCCTCTGTACAAAGGTAAACCCCATTTGAAATACAAACACATTATTATCCATATATAATTGGTATTGGTGGATGCAAGATATGATCTATATGGACTTCAGTAAGGCATTCGACAAGGTTCCCCATGGGAGACTGATTAGCAAGGTTAGATCTCACGGAATGTAGGGTAACTAGCCATTTGGATACAGAACTGGCTCAAAGGTAGAAGACAGAGGGTGATGGTGGAGGGTTGTTTTTTAGACTGGAGGCCTGTGACCAGTGGAGTGCCACAAAGATCAGTGCTGGGCCCTCTACTCTTTGTATTTACATAAATGATTTGGATACGAGCGTAAGAGGTATAGTTAGTAAGTTTGTAGATGACACCAAAATTGGAAATGTAGTGGATAGCGAAGAGGGTTACCTCAGATTACACAGGATCTGGACCAGATGGGCCAATGGGCTGAGAAGTGGCAGATGGAGTTTAATTTAGGTAAATGCGAGATGCTGCATTTTGGGAAAGCAAATCTTAGCAGGACTTATACACTTAATGGTAAGGTCCTAGGGAGTGTTACTGAACAAAGAGACCTTGGAGTGCAGGTTCATAGCTCCTTGAAAGTGGAGTCACAGGTAGATGGATAGTGAAGAAGGTGCTTGGTATGCTCTCCTTTATTGGTCAGAGTATTGAGTACAGGAGTTGGGAGATGATGTTGTGGTTGCACAGGACATTGGTTAGGCCACTGTTGGAATATTGCGTGCAATTCTGGACTCCTTCCTATTGGAAAGATGTTGTGAAACTTGAAAGGGTTCAGAAAATGTTTACAAGGATGTTGCCAGGGTTGGAGGATTTGAGCTATAGGGAGAGGCTGAACAGGCTGCGGCTGTTTTCGCTGGAGCGTCGGAGGCTGAGGGGTGACCTTAATGAGGTTTACAAAATTATGAGAGGCATGGATAGGGTAAATAGGTAAAGTCTTTTCCCTGGGGTTGGGGAGTCCAGAACTAGAGGGCTTGGTTTAGGGTCAGAGGGAAAAGATATAAAAGAGACCTAAGGGCAACTTTTTCACACAGAGGGTGATACGTGTATGGAATGAGCTGCCAGAGGAAGTGGTGAAGGCTAGTACAATTGCAACATTTAAAAGGCATTTGGATGGGTATATGAATAGGAAGGGTTTGGAGGGATATGGGCTGGGTGCTGGCAGGTGGGACTAGATTGGGTTGGGATATCTGGTCGGCATGGACGGGTTGGACCAAAGGGTCTGTTTTCATGCTGTACATCTCTATAACTCTAACTGAAACATAGCTCCCTCCACATTATGTTCTAGAATTCCAGCTCAAATCCTCTTTGCCTTCATATGTATCTCTAAAACACTCCAGAAGTGTACCTCTTTGACCAAGCTTTAACTCATCTGTTCTAATCTCACTGTTGCTTTAATAAAGCTTCACTAATGCACTTTGAGCCATTTTATTACATTAAATGCATCATGTTTCCATGTTGTACATCTCTATGACTCTATATTAGAATATGCATTACCATTTTTCTGGGTTCTTTAATACAGTTGGTACATGGAAAAGTATCCAGAGCTCTGTGAAAGTTTTTTTAAATTCTTTTTTCATTGGATGTGGGCAAAACTGGCAAGGCTGTTTCTAGTTGCCCTTGAACTGAATGGCTTGCTAGAGCCATTTCATATAGCAGTCATGAGTCACCTACATTGCTATTGGTATGGAGTCATATGTTGACCAGACTGGATAAGGATGACACATTTCTTTCCATAAATAGCATTAGTGAACCAAATTAAAAGTTTGGTCACCATTACAAGTTTTCAATTATATATTTTTTAACAGAGTTAAATTCTACCAGCTATCATGATGGAATTTGAGCCTATATCCCAGAGTCTTTGCCATTCCTATTTTATGCAAGGTTAGTCACAATAGCCACTTACATAGTTATCAAGTTTTGTCACCAAGGATTGTACCTAGTATTCTTCTACAACTCGGCATCAAGACCACATTTGACCAAGTGTAGCAACAAGAACCCAAGCAAAATGTAATATGATGAACAAAAACTAGTAATTAGCCATTTTTCAGCATCTCGGATCTTTTCCAACCTGAGCTGCTACATCATGCGCAATTTTAAAAATGTCCCATGTTGTTATGCAGTACAGATAATCAAACCAATAATCAGTAAATGATTTACAGAATAATTATCAGTAAGTAAATCACAAGAGTAATAAATATACACAAAGAAATAAGCAAATGCACAAAACAAATTAGAGTAATAAATATACATTATGCTTCACTCACTACAGCTTTAAAATGATCATGTCCTAACTAGACTAATTCCCTTTTCAGCTGCTGCATTGGTTGCTGACACCACAGCTAAACATTTTAGTGATAGAAACAAGATATTACCAAGCACACAAAATAATAGAAACAACAAGATGTGCAATAAATCAAACCCACACAACCGCAATTTTCCCAATTCCAGATATCATCCCACCAAGAATGTTCTTTGATGTTTTTAATGTCTGTCTTGATTCTCTGACTATTCTGCTGAACCTTAATATGCAATCTTTATACCTTTCTCAAAAATCCCTATTATTTCTTTCAAATGTTCCTTTTACAAAATGTCTAACACTAATTGCCATTTATACTATACAAAGTTACATTTGAGGGTGGTACAATGGCTCAGTGGTTAGCACTGCTGCCTCACAGTGCCAGGGACCCAGGTTCGATTCCAGCTTTGAGTGACTGTCTGTGAGGAGTTTGCACATTCTCCTGGGTCTGCGTGGGTTTCTTCCAGGTGCTCTGGTTTCCTCCCATGATACGAAGATGTGGAGGTTAGGTGAATTGGCCATGCTAAATTGCCCATAATGTTCAGGGATGTGTAGGTTAGGTGCATTATTCAGGGAAATGTAGAGACATAGGGGTAGGGGAATGGGTCTTCAGAGGGTCAGTGTGGATGTGTTGTGCCAAAGGGCCAGTTTCTGCACTGTAGGGATTCTTAAAAATACTGTATTTGTTGTTGACTGCTCTTTCCTGCTTCCCTTTTGTTAATTGTGCCAGTGTGTTATTCTAAGATGTCAATAACATGAAATGCAGTGCTATTTGTCTACTGCCTGATCACTAAGTTTAGTGTCATCATTCATCTCACCCAATATACCTTTAATTTTAGATGTTAATCGATTTAATCAAATCACTTATAACTTGGATGCCTAGAACATGAACTGTAGAGACACTTGAACCATAAATGCCTACAGCATCTACTCTTAAACTTCTGTGCTTCGTGATTTTCCTTTGATTGTGTAGCCCTCTTGATAAACAATGCTCCGAGCAATTCCTTATAAATGCAAGGGAAAGGCTTTGGACACCATTATGCTAACTGAATACCTGAGAGATTCAGAATAACCGGTACCAATTCATGATAAATATTTTCAAACAATATCTTACCCTTATTTCACATACTATCCCTCCTATTGGTCCTTCTTTTCCTACAGGACACTTTCAAGAACTTTCTGTCTCTTCCAATGTATATACAAGTGTGATCTGATGTTCTGTGCATATTAATGTTGCATACAAAATTAATATTTGAAGTTGTGGGCAGAGACATCTCCCTACGCTGCACGTATCAGTGTTTGGTTATGTATATACACCATGTCCACTTCCACTAAGTGCTGGATCCCTACTGCTGATGCCGTACCTTGACTTGCAAAAACCAAACCATCAATACAACTCCAACAATCAGCTTCATTGTTTATCTAAAGCTCAAAACAAAAGATCAAGTTCCTGTTCTAATTTACAATTTAACAGTTCACACAGATCTTTAATCTGAATTTTGTTCTTCCAGAATTTGTACTCATCAGGATTGTTGCCTGTGAAATATTCAATAACGAAACTTTTATTATTCCAAAAACACATTCACCCAGGGTGCTCTTACTTTAGCAGCAAACAAAGGACTGCAGTTCAAATTTAGTTTTATTCCTCTTTATTCTCGCTCTCTGGAGTTTGTCACAGGGTTATGGGAGTCATTGAGTTTGGGGTTCAGCTTTTGCTAAATTCCCATTCCTGTTGCTCTAAGTCTAAGGTGAATCAGAAAAGCACATCACACTCCTCTGACAATCCAGAAGATAGGTCGTAGTCCTTCTCATGGCTGACTCCAGAGTTTACCCATACCCTTATCTAACTTAGCTTCAAATTCTGCTGTTTGTTTGTCTCATTTTTCAAAATAATTATTGGTCAGTAATTGATATTCTCATTTATGCTGTTGGATTTTCATTAACTCTTTGTCTTTAATTTGAGCTTGTAGCAGACTGGTATAGGTTGATGCAGAGAATCTCTGTCCGAGTAGGGCAGACAGGGAATGGGGTTGGGATTATAATTGTATTCCCTGTCCTGATCTAAATGGTATGCAGTTTCATCCTCAATAAATCCCCAATTGGATCACTATTTCTGTCCCCTAATTTTTGTTTGGGTCCCAAAACACAGAGAAACCCTTTCTGGCTGGAAAACTGTGACTTTAAGGCATCAATTTCTCATTATAATTTAGAATGATCAGCATTCTGCACTTGTTGCTCAAGCTGTGCTTGGTGCAATACTTTAACTGATGCCTGGAGAATGTTACATTTACTTTCCAGTTCCTGAGTCCTAACTTCTGATTCCTGAACTTATCTCTGTGCCTTCTCTTCATTTCTGTTTGCTGTCTCAATTTGACTGATGATTTGAGAGGTAAACTATCTTCAGATTGGCAATCTCTGGGAATTTATTCTTTCCCTTTAACTCTGTGTTTTCCAAATGGAATACAGCCCTTTCCTGACTGCCAACCTCAAGGCATCAAGTTTCTGTTTTAGCTCTGCATTTTCAACTCCCTTATCTCAGTATTTTCCTGCTTTAACACACACTTCACATACCACATTTCTGTTAAAAAAAATTCTCATCGGTTCATCCTCTTGCACTTTTCCTGACTGACTTTAACAAACGATCCCCAATAGCCTTTCTACTTTAGCAATTTCTTATTCAAATATTCCTTAACCAAGCTCTCCCATTCAGAAGGATTGTCTTCCAAGATTTCAAAGCTAAGTTCCAAAGACAAATGAATTAATATGAAAATTTGCATGTTCTGATTAAATCTGAAAATTAGTTGCCTCTTTCCTCAACCACCGACTTAAGTTTCTGGCTATCACATGGGGCACCTGCCCTCTTAATTGGGCTCAGGCAGGATTTCTGAGAATACAAGGCTGGTAAGTTCAATTTTGGAGCAATTTAAAGTAATTTCTTATGGAAGCCCATTCAAAGATGCCAATTGTTGTGGATAAATCACCACAAGCTACCTTTACTTTAGCTACTTATTGAGTAGCACTGAAACAATGATTTAAACTTTATTGCATGTAGCAACGAAAGTAAGAATTCTCAAGTAAGCAAGTTAAGTCTCATAATGTAACTTGGCTATTACCTGATTAATGATGGATTCTGGCCAGAAAATATAATTTTGTCTCTTTCAAGTTTGTGCTATGACATTATTGATGATTCAAAAGATTCTTTCATCCCCAACTGATTACATTTCTGGAGACCTCAAGTCTGTAGTTTGCCTTCTTATCAGAAGTAACTCCCCTCTTCCTTGTTACATGCAGGGTTAGCTGTCTGTTTGAAACATGGTCTTTCCTGCAATTAACTCCTTAATTTCTTCTGCATGGCAATCAGTTGTATTTGTAGCAATAAAACATCCAGTTTATCAAGCACCTGTCCAAGCAGTTTTGTTTATATAATCTCACCAAGTTATGGCTAATTGCTTTCAATTTCTGTGTAACAGCTTATTATTCTACCTTTCATCTTGAGAAATAGTTTATTCCAGAAAGAGTTGTGAAGTTTGCATTGCCACACCCGGCACAAAGCATGATGGTTGTGGTTGTTGGCAGTCAGTCATCTCAGCTCCAAGACATCTCTGCAAGGGTTTCTCAAGGTAATGACCTTTGTCCATTAATTTTCAACTGCTTCATCAGTGACATTCGCTCCATCACAAGATTAAGTGGAGATGTTTGATAGTGATTGTACAAATGCAGCAAGACCTGGTCTTTAGGTTTGAGCTGACAAGTGAAAGTAACATTCATGGTATACAAGTGCCAGGCAATGACCATTTCCAGCAAGAAATAATCTAACCACTCCCCTTTATGTTGAATAAGTTTATCCCTTTGACATATCATGGCATTGCCATCGTCTCTCATTATTAACATCCTGGGGGGGCTTACCATTGTCTCACACTTGAATCGCCTAGTCATATAAATACCATGGCCACAACAGAGGCCAGGAATCCTGAAGCTAGTAACTCACCTCCTGCCTCCCCAAATTCCACCCACCATTTGCAAAGCACAAGACAAAGCAGCCAACTTAATTGATACTATATTCCCATGCATTCGTTCTCTCCACCACTAATGTTCAGTGGCAGCAATGTGCACTATCTACAAGAGACACTTCACAAATTTGCTAAGACTCCTTAGATGGAACCTTCCAACCCAGGACCTCTACCATCTAGAAGTACAAAGGCAGCAGATACATGGGAACACCACCAGCTACAAGTTCTCCCCAAAGCCACTCACCATCCCGACTTGGAAATATATTGCTGTTCATTCATGGTTGCTGGGTCACTATCTTGGAAATTCCTCCCTAATGGCATTGTGGATTTACTTCCACTAAATGGACTGCAGCAGTTCAAGAAGGCAGCTCTGCATTACTTTCTCAGAAGCAATTAATATGGGCAATAAATACTGGTCCAACCAATATCAACCACATCCAATGATTGTATAAAAATAAGCTTCAGTTTACTTCTGTAATTCATCATTGCAGTCTCTGCTCTGTCCATTTAAAAACACAGTAAAATAATTATTGCCACCATTTGTAATTTTCATTGTTTGCTCAAACATTTCATGGATAGATACTTTTCTGCACAGAGTATATAGGTGAGAATATGCTCAGTTTTGATCCTGCTCTTCGCTAAACATTAATTTTTAAAACAACAGTAAAAAAATGGAACAAGTAAGCATTTCCTTTGTGTAAAGATTATTCGGGTTTTACATCTTGGCCAAAATAACTGATTATCCACTGGATACACTTAACAATTGGGGAAATTAATGGTCATTTGTTCAAATATTTGTGGCATTTATGAGATCAACATAGAACAGTGAACATCCTTATATGTATGATAGCACAGCTTAGCTGACAGCTGCCCGAGTGTAGTATATACAAGGCACAATGAAATGCTAGTAATTCCAGCTGTCAATTTTGTTTAGGGAAATTCTACAGACAGCTTTGGAGAAATGACTCAGAACAAATATAATTTCATATTTATAAAGACAAGCACAATTCTTATAGTGTAGTTGATAGATGAAAATGAAAGTGGTAGGAGTAAGTTTTTAGGCTACATGCTCTGATATAACACTGGAGCAGTGCACTTGATGTGCGTCATGCCTTTCCAGTCTCAGGAACACTTACTTCCTGTGCCTGGCTCATGTGTCTTTCTCAAACAAAATACTGTTGATGCTGGAAATCTGAAATAAAGAATACAGTTCTCATGAACAATCACAAAGCTAAAATATTGCTTCTCTTGGCACAGATGTGAAACCAATAGAGTGTTTCCAGCAAAGTTCACATTCTTTTTGTTCTCCTCAGATGCTCTGGTCAGGATTTTTGTGGCCAAAATGGCTGTTGTGTCAGTTTCCTGACACTGTTCCAAGAGTCAGCCATTTTGCTCAGAGTGGGAGAAGGGGAGAGGCAGGATTCAGCAACCTGCTGAACTCTGAACATTTCCAATTAACCTGATTTCTGATGAAGGGCTTTTGCCTGAAACACAATTCTCCTGCGCCTTGGAAGCTCCCTGATCTGCTGTGCTTTTCCAGCACCACACTCTTGACTCTTTACATCAAAATGTAAAGAGGGATTCAGCTGGGTGAGGATATGCATCCCGAGGAGCGGCTGAACTACAAGTCCTATCCAGATAAAGGTTACTAACCGTGGGGGCTGAATCCAAGGTTTATGGGTTTTGTCCATTTGATTTCAATCTCTTCAGCTCCTGCTCCATATGCTGCCTTCACTGTCTAGTATGAGTTTGGTCTCATACCTTAGGAGTAGGCACGTCAATTCTGCTCCCATGTCCAAAAGGCACTCAACGTCCAGGTTGCCCGCCCTCTTGTTCACATACAGTCCATCTCCCCTCTGCTGGCATAAAGCCAATAGGAGTTTAGAGAGGCACAAGGCAGGCTTCTGCAGTTTTTTTTGTCAACTTTAGCAGCTCTGCTGTTGCTGGGTGCTTAGATTTTTAAACTGTTCTAAGAGATTGGTGTTAACTCCCAGCTTTCTGAGTCTCCTCTTCTTCGTTGCTTATTAGGTGAATTCTTTCCCCCTTTTCCTTTTTGCCAGCACTCCCTGGCCCAGTGGCCTTCATCCCCACAGACACAGCATCTCCCTGGGCATTTGTCTTGGGTCGTCCTGGGGTTACTGAGGGCCTGTCCCATTTGTTCTATCTGTAGGGTTCGCAGTTTGGTACCCAAATCATTGTCAAGTTGATGGGCTCAGTCCACCACTTCATAGGAATTAGACCCCTTTGCTTTAGTCAGCTTTAACATTTTAGTGAGCTCAGATTTAAGTCGGACACAAACGCAGACTTCAGCGGGCCATAACTGCAATCTTCTAAATCCCTGTTGTCTTGCACATTTAGATCCCTGCATGTTCTTTCCAGGTCATCCTAAACCTTTCCTCACATTCTGTGACTTCTGTGGGTTTTTGACAGCAAGCTGTGACTTTTGTCTAATTGGTCAATGTTGTGTTGCTGTCCAGCCAGCTTGCAGCTCCTGCTCATACTCTCCAAGAACACCTTTGACTGCTTCATGGAGGTGGTGTCCTTCTCATTTAGTTACAGTAACATTCAGAATTTGTATCCTGTTCCAGGGATGGAACATACATATATCCCCTTAACCGCTCTATGCTTTCCCATGCCTTCACTTGCCCATTCTTTGGGTGATGTACTTCCTTTGACCACCTGTCTATATCCTCAGGAGTAGCAGGTTCATGGACAGTGTGCATTTCAGTCTATACTACCAGAACATCCACCTCAGTGCCGTCCTCTAACCTCTGTCTGATCATTCTTTCGATCTTTACTTTCTTGGTCTTAAAGGGTTGTAAAAATGGTACTGGGGATATACAGTTCTCATCGCTTTCACTGCTAAAGTCCCTCTGTTCCCCAAGGGCAATAGATTGGTTTTTCCCAATGCCGTCCTGGATGTCTTGGGAAGTTGGGTACAAATTCTGTGTGGACTTGGGAACCGGGGAAGGAACTGACAGGACTGTTATTTCGTTCTTCAGTTTCTTGTTCTCTTTTTCAAGCTCCTGATTTTTTAGACGAGCTGTTTCCTGTTTGGACCTTTCTTTCTGCAGATGTTCATACATTGCTTTTAATTGCTCTTTAAGTTGGGTTACTTCATGATCATGGGCTGATTGGGACATGACTTCATTGTTCTGGCAAATTTGTCCCATTAATGCAAGGGACCATTTAATTCTGTCTTTATTTTTCATTTGGGTGGTATTTTCCCCAGACCTGTCTCGTGTCATCCCGGGTCCACAGTCCTTGGGGAATGTTATTCTTCTGCCTGATTTGGTTAGGGACTTCCCTAACGAGAACTGTACCTCAAGGTATTTTTGCAATGGCTGCAGCATTTCTTCCTCAGTTATGTCAGGAGGGGCTAGCCCACCTCTGGATGTTGTCGGCAGTTTCCCCGAGTCACTCATGATCACCCCAGTTCATGCGCGTGGGTAATTTTCTGCCATGGACAATTCCCTGCTGTAGACTATGTTAGTCAACCTGAGGTCAAACCCAGGGGATTCAAGTAAAATAGCCAATTCACAAAAAGTTCAGGATTGTGTTCAGAGACAAATCACGACTCTAAGAAAGAAGCTTCTTACCCTTGAAGAACTGTTAGTGACTGGTCAGATTAAGTGGTGTCCCCGGTGATCCTGCTGACTACACCAACTTGTTGGGATCATGTTCAAATAACGACTGAAATCAGTGAATGTCAAAAATAGTCTCTTGCATTCAGCAATCACAGCACAAGTTTGAGACTGACAATAGAATCCCAAAATACAGTTCTTATAAGAGCCCCTTTATTCACTGTTCTCACATGTATTAAAATTCCATTACGATGGTGTTACTTTTTTTTACTAATAGTACACAAAGGTTTGAAGGGCTTCTGTCCTGTGAGACAAGAGGTGGGTTAAAGCATGCTAAATGCTGGCTGTTACTTCTGATGGGATTAATTTAAGAGAGTCTGTCTGGTCTGCTTGCATAATTAAGAGGAATTAGTCCCCTTGTCTTTTAAGATAGTAAATGTTAGTAAAAATACTGGGCCTATATGCTCTAAGTAAGTTTAAAAATGTACCTTTACTTAATAAAAGAATAAAGGATAATGCCGCAGCTATATTGTGAGATTTATTTATGATTTGTTGGTATGAGTTTTATTCTATAATGCAATTTCAAGAAAGTGCTGTTTTGTCAGTTAGTTTCTTAAAACAATAATGGCCCAATTAAGATTTGGAGATGCCGGTGTTAGACTGATTGTTTGTTAAAAATCAAGGTATTTTTCAATGTATAATTTCAGTTACATCACACTGTAAACTTTTGCTATATATGAAGGGCTTATGCTCGAAACGTCGAATTCTCTATTCCTGAGATGCTGCCTAACCTGCTGTGCTTTGACCAGCAACACATTTGCAGCTATAAATTCTGTGTCTTACAATTGTGTCCTCCACAGCCACCTGATGAAGGAGCAGCGCTTCAAAAGCTAATGCTTCCAATTAAACCTATTGGACTATAACTTGGTGTTGTGTGATTTTTTAGCTTTGGCCCAGTCAAAAATTATTTAACAGGTAGATATGAATTGGCGAACCTATTCAGGTCCAGGAGATGGTTGGCAAGGGCTGATTAATATTATAATGTTTCATGGGGACTTGATGGGGATGGTTTTGTTCTGTAGGCTACACTTATTCAGCAGTAAATGCTTGTAGCAAGGGCTGATAAGGTGTGAAATTGCAGTCAAATATAGCGAGCTGCTGAATGAGTTAATGAAGATAACCTGTAACACAATATCTCATAACACAAAATCTCACAACACCTTAATTACAACTGATATATAAATAATGAATGAAAGTGCCTGCACTGGTAGACAGCACAGTTGAACTCTGTAATGATCCCAGTTTTGCAGCACGGATTTTGGTAGGGGTCGTCAGTGATGCTGCTGGTGTTCTGCCAAGCGTCCCATCCACAACGCAAGAAAGAGATCATGAACTCCCCACTGATAGTCGAAGGGTCTGCAGAGCTTAAATTAAAACAATGCTCACTCCAGATGGCACTATACTCTAGTAAAAAGTGGGGTCTGCAGTTGCTGGAGATCAGAGCTGAAAATGTGTTGCTGGTTAAAGCACAGCAGGTCAGGCAGCATCCAAGGAACAGGAAATTCGACGTTTCGGGCCAGAGCCCTTCATCAGGATCTGGCCCGAAACGTTGATTTTCCTGTTCCTTGGATGCTGCCTGACCTGCTGTGCTTTAACCAGCAACACATTTTCGGCACTATACTCTATCCCATTTTTCTACAGAATTCGATGATCCAAATCTTTCAGTGTCTGGCCCAAATACTCTTCACGCCCAATCAACCCTCCCAGACCACTTGACTAAACTTTCTTGACCAGATGGCTATTCCCTAACCATCTGTCTACCCCTTCACTCACCTACCCATCTTTCCTACCTATCCATTCACTTGCTCATTAATGCACCCTTACTCTCACTCAGTCACCCATTCGCCAACTTACAGTTATTAAATAAAAGACTTGAGATCTTTAGAAAACTTTGTGAGCAGCAGCAATGCACCCAACATGGTTGCTGAATTAAAAATCTACATGAATACCATTTTGCACCATTCTCCAGATACTTACATCTCTCCATTACTCACTTCTACCCTCACCATCTGCACAATGTCAACGAGTGCTTCCTTCTCAGGCTAGCAAGCTGAGGTTTCACTCTCTTGTGTACCCTTTCCCTAGCATTGCATAGCCTCATGGACTGGAAGTAATAAAAAGAAAGAGATAAGCAAGTACTTAAATGAGATGCTCAGGTAATTGAATACTTGGCCGGAAAAATGGTGGAAGAGGGCTGACTTTAGATTCTGGTGAAGATGATTCCTGTAAAAACCAGAACAGAGCATTTGTACAGAGCTGGGAAACAAAGAGGGATGGGAGAAAAGACAGATGGCCAACCTAAAGTGGATCCCGAAGTCTTCTACAGGTATATAAAGAATAAAAGGGTGGTAAAGGCAGAAGGAAGGCATATGAGGAACCAAATGGCCATTTACATGCAGAGGCCAAACGTATAGCTGAGGTATTATTTTAACCAAGAAGGAAAATGCTATATAGGTCATGGCAACAAAGGAAGAAACTGTCACAAGAAGAGCTCAAAATTGATAAAAGAGAAACTGTTGTACAGATGATTGATTATTAAAGTTGACAAAGCACTGGGACTGGATGAGATGCGTCCAAAGAAATTGAAGAAACCAACAGTAAATTGCAAGGATACTGGCCATAATCATTCAGTCTTCAGAAGACTCAGGTGTCAGAGGATTGTAGAAATATAGACTTTATGACCTTGTTCAGAAAAGTTTGCAAGGATAAGGTGAATCAGTTTAATTCTAGTGGCGGGGAGGTTCTTGAAACAACTATTTGGATAGAATTTGTCGTCATGTGGAAAAAGATGTATTGTTGAGGAAGTGGCAATCATGTTTGAAAAGTTGGTGATGTGGTGTATTTCAAAAAGGCATTTGATACAGTGCCTTTCAATAATCTTGTGAGAAAGGTTATAGCTCATGGAATAAAAAGGACTGCAACAACATGGATACAAAGTTGGCTGAGGGATTAGGAACAGAGCAATTAATTTACAAAAAATAGTTTAGGCTGGAGAAACATTTTTGGGGAGTTCTCAGTGGGCATGAGTGGATCCTTGGTTTTCCTAACATACATTAATAATCCAGTTCAGGGATAATTTCAAAGTTTTTAGACAATGCAAAAGTTGAATGCATTATTGTTAACTATGAGGAGAATAACATAAATTTCTGACTTAAACAAGTTATTGGAGTGGACAGATAGGTGACAGATGAAGTTCACTATGGAGAAATGTGAGTTGATGTATTTTGGGAGGAAGAATATGGATAGGGAACAAAAAGAGGGTGCAAATATTTAAGGGTATACAGGAACAGAAGGACCTGGGTGCATATGTGCATTTATGTCTAAAGGTGGAAGAACACATGGAGATAGCAGTTCATAAAGCTTGGAGTATCCCGAGCTTTATTATTAAAGATATTGAGTACAAGAGAAAGAAAAATGCTGAACTTATACAAGACATTGACTGGACCTCAGTTAGAGTGTTATGCACAGTTCTGGCTGCCACACAATAGATAAGATTGGAAGCAAAGTGATTTACAAAAATGTACCAGTGATGAGAAAATGCAGTTATGAGGATAGTTTGGAAAGGTAGTGGCAGATTGTTCACCTTAGAGAGAAGAAGGCAAAGAGAAGATTTAGTACAAGTTTTCAAAATCATGAGAGGTTTGCAGAGAAAAGATAGGAAGAAGCAGTTCTCACTTGTAAAGGATTCAGAACAGGGGATGAAGATTGAAAGTGGTTTAAAATCATAGCAAATGTGACATGAGAATGTTTTTCACATGAGTAGATTGGGTCTGGAATGGACTGCCTTGAAGTGTGATGGAGGCACAGTCAGTTGAGGAATTCAAGAGAGCATTAGATGACTTTTAAAAATAGAAACACAATGCAAGGCCTAGGGAAAAAATAATGTTAATAATACGACTCATTAGATAGCTGGTACAGTCTTAATGGGCCAAAGAACCTTCTTCCACACCATAAAATTACTGCAGTGCTGTGAGAAGCAGGCAAGCCTTGCTCACCAATTCCAACAGCACATTTAAATAAGTTGCATTTACCAGTGCTGTCAGGTCCTCAGCACCACTCAGACACTGACCCTTGCTGATAGGTCAGTGATTACCCTGGGGTGTTTGTCACCCTTATTCAGGAACACTCTGTATCCTTCATTTAGAGTAATAGAGTCATAGAGATGTGCAGCATGGAAACAGCCCCCTCAGCCCAACCAGTCCACGCCAACCAGATATCCCAACCAAATCTAGTCCCACCTGCCAGCACCCAGCTCCAAACCCTTCCTATTCATATACACATCCAAATGCCTCTTAACTGTTGCAATTGTACCAGCCTCCACCACTTCCTCTGGCAGCTCATTCCATACACGTATCACCCTCTGTGTGAAAAATTGCCCCATAGGTCTCTTTCATATCTTTCCCTTCTCACCCTAAAACTATGTCCTCGAGTTCTGGACTCTCCAACCCCAGGGAAAAGACTTTCCCTGCCCGTCATAATTTCCTCTCCATGCCCCTCATAATTTTGTAAACCTCTATAAGATCACCTCTCATCCTCCGATGCTCCAGGGAAAACAGCCCCAGCCTGTTCAGCCTCTCCCTATAGCTCAAATCCTCCAACCCTGGCAACATCCTTGTAAATCTTTTCTCAGGTGGGTCCTTGCAGACCTGGATGCCTCAGAAGTCTCGATGTTGTAGTGCACTTAACCTTGCCAGAATGAAGTTGGCACTGCACCCTAGTCCTCCTTATTACACTTTGCACTTTCTGCCAACTTCAGCTCTTATTATCTGGGTGCCTTTTTCTGACACTCTTTGAGAGTATGACCTTTCATGTATAGCCTCCAATATGGCCTCAAAGGTGGCATCATTAATCCTTGGGGAGCCTGGCCTAGACTTCTGTTGGTAGAATGTCCGTAGAAGTCATTCCTGATGGAGGGCTGATGCCCGAAACATTTATTATGCTGCTCCTCGGATGCTGCCTGACCTGCTGTGCTTTCCCAGTGCCACACTCTCGACCCTAGACCTCTGTCCTCCAACACTCTCTTCTGCCAGCCATTAATTTGCCAGATGGTTGACAACATTGCCATGTCATGTCTTTAACTCGAGCTGCATCTCATTCTCACACCCATTGTCACATATATGCAGCCAAATCCATCTTCTGAAGTCAGAATTCAGGCTGACTACGGTGAGAATTGGAGCCTGTGTCTGCTTCTCTAATGGAGTGGAATTGGGATCGAGAATGACTCAGGCATTGGCCTCCAGACTGCAAATGGAAACTCCAAATCCTTCCCTTGGACTCCTTACTGTTCTTTGAGTATTTTCTATTCTTTCTGTCCATTTATCATGTCTTTATTATTTATTTCTAACATGTTTTTTCAGATAAGCCATTACAACAGTTTGGGAATTGACCCTATCTCTTTCTTGTGTGAGTGCTTCAGTTACACTGGGCTACAGTAGGTTTAAAATGGGAAGGAGCGTGCTCATAAACCCAGCAGGTGGCTTGCCTACTGCCTACTTGCCCAACCTCAGGGGCGCAGCAGAGGCTTTGGGTGACCCATCCTCCCTTGGGCAAATTAAGGATTCCAGACCACCCAAGTCACAATTTAATCTGCAACAAGCGAAGGCCAAACCAGAAACGTAGCAACTCTACATGCAAGAGCTAGTTTTGGGCAGAAGGTACCTTTGTTGTGCTACCTCTGTGCCCATTGGAAGCACACTTCCACCCACAGGTTCATATTTTCCTACTTTACCCTCACCACTCTGGCCTCTCAAACAGGCACCTCACCATTTGTACTGGGGCAGCCTGCCAGCTGTGGGCATATCCCAGACTTAGCTCTTACCTCTTTATTGTGCTGAACTACCATAGTTCCATGTCCACCATTAGCTGCCATTAAGTGTGAGGCAATGGCCTAGGAGCATTATTGCTGGACTGTTAAACCAGACAACTAGGTAATGTTCTGGGGACCCAGGTCCAAACCCCAACACAGTGGAATTTGAAGTCAGTAAACATATGGGATTAAGAGTCTAATGATGACCATGAAACCATTGTTTTAAACATCTGTCTGGTTCATTAATGTCTTTTAGGGAAGGAAACTGCCATCCTCATGTGGTCTGGTGTTCATGTGATTTCAGACCCACAGAAATGTGGTTTAACTCTTACCTGCCCTCTGGGATGGGCAATAACTGTTGACCCAACAAGTGAACCACTCATTGACTACCGTGCCTCAGCCGTTAGCACTGCTGCCTCACAGTACCAGGAACTTGGGTTTGATTCCACCCTCAGGTGACTGTGGAATTTGCCCATTCTCCCCATATCTGCATGGATGGATTGGCCATTGTAAATTGCCTATAGCATCCAGGGATATGCAGGATAGGTGGAATAAACATGGGAAATGTGGGGTTACAGGGATAGTGGTAGTGGGTGGATCTGGATGGGATGCTCTTTCAAGGTCAATGTGGACTCGATGGGCTGAATGGCCAGCTTCCACACTGTAGTGATTCTATGATTCTACAGCTCACTGGAGTTCTCAGTCCATTGTTAAGATTGCAGTAGGGTGTTATCACAGTATTTCCACCAGATGGTGCTGCTGTACAAGACAAATCAAGAGCAATTTTGCATGGTTAACCAAATTCTTAAAAGCTTCATTCCATTGAAAAGTATCCCTTTATATGTTTGAGATTGATAATCTTGTGCAGTATTACTAATACAAGTAAGTGTTTCCTTGTCAGTAACTGATAGTTATGTTAAAAAATACAATCTTTTATCTTGTCATTGAATTGCATTTGTTGTTTTCTGAGTACATAAATATTTTTTGATCAGAAAGACTTTAAAATTGCACTTCAGAAAATGAACACAGTTTTAAGGACCTTCCTGAAGCATCACAATGTAACATTTTCCCAGTTTTGGTTTGTTTTATTAAACCAGCTAAAAGGTTGTGGAAATCATGCGTGTAAATGGTTTTGCCGTAGCTTATTTTGCTTAAAATTATCTGATTCTTTTGCAATGGCTCAGCTATTTCTGCCCAGTTTGTGCTGTTATCGCTGGAGGGAACAAATGAAGACACGCCCCAATTTGTTAAAAAAAGTACACTCTTTATCTCTTACGATTTCCCCTTTAACTCCTGAAAACTAATAACTATCATCATATACTTCATCCAAGTGACCCTTTTGATGTGATTAATTCATTCATAGGACCTTAGTGGCCAGTAGTTATTGCCCATCCCTAACTGCCCTGGTGAAGGGGAGGTGGTATGCCACTTCCTTGAAGCGCTGCAGTCCATGTGGTGTTGCAACATCCGCACTGCTGTTAGGGAGGGAGCTCCAGGATTTTAGGAGAAGCAATGATTACAGATGCTGGAAACCAGAGTCTGGATTAGAGCGGTACTGGAAAAACACAACAGTCCAGGCAGCATCCGAGGAGCAGTAAAATCAACGTTTTGGGCAAAAGCCCTTCATCTGGAATATAGGCAGAGTGCCTGAAGGGTAGAAAGAGCATTATGTCTCGGCTTTTGCCCGAAATGTTGATTTTGCTGCTCCTCGGATGCTGTCTGGACTGCTGTGCTTTTCCAGCACCACTCTAATCTAAGCTCCAGGATCTTAGCAAAGTAACAGTGAATGTACAACAATACAGTTCCAAGTCAGGATGGTGTGTGACCTGGAGGAAAATTTGTAGGTGGTGGTGTTTTCATGCATCTGCTGCCCATATTCTTCCGGATGGTCAAGATCAGATGTTTGGAAGGCACTTTTGAAGGATACTTGACAAGTTGTCACAGTGCATCTTGTAGATGCTGTTACCATATGCTGGTGATGGAGTGAAGAGTTAAGGTGGTAAATGTTCTGTCAATCATGCTTTGCTCTGGATTGTGCTGAGCTTCTTGGGTGTTGGAGCATTATTCATCTAGGCAATTGGAGAATATTTCAATCTCTTGCGTCTTGTTGGTGAACAGGCTGGGAGATGAATTACTCACCACTGACTTGCCAATATCTGACCTGCTCTTATCATCACAATAGTTATGGGAGAGCACCTCAGAGCTTTTAGTTGAAAATGCCTGAAATATTTTAGCCATGTCTTTTACACTACTGTACTGAGCTCAATTTTCATTAACATTAGGGAAGTTTGAAAAGCCTCCTCCTCAGGTTAATTATTAGTTCTCTGTTCATGATTAGTTGTGACAAGATGGCAAAGCTTTGATTTGTTGGTTGTGGAATTGTTTAGATCTGGCGTTTGCATGTGATATCTGTTGTTTAATATGCATATGGTAGACATATACAAGATGCATGTTATAGCCTCATCAGATTCGTCCCTGATTTTTCAGAACACTTAATAATGCTGCTAGCATACTGTCCTACAGCCCCGGCCGGGCTGGTTTCTTCAGCTTGATGGACATGATATAGTGAGGGATATAGGAGGTGACAGTTCATGGATTTTCTCAGTCTGCACTTTTTTAATTGGCAAATTTGATAACTTTGTTGAACCACTGATGGAAATTAAACTGGGTCTACTTTTCTCTTTGAAGTGAATTAATAATAGAATCCCTACAGGGCAGATGGAGATCATTTGGCCCATTACATCTACACCAACCATCCTGCCCAGGCGCACTCCCCGTAGCCTCACATTTACCATGGTCAATCCACTTAGCCTGCGCATTCCTGGACACTATGGCATAATTTAACAAGGCCAATCCACCTAAACTGCGCATCTTTGGAGGAAACTAGAGCACCCAGCAGAAACCGAGCATGGGGAGAATGTGCA
Source organism: Hemiscyllium ocellatum (assembly GCF_020745735.1). NCBI lineage: Eukaryota > Metazoa > Chordata > Chondrichthyes > Orectolobiformes > Hemiscylliidae > Hemiscyllium > Hemiscyllium ocellatum. Next base: position 32,151,283 of record NC_083419.1, read on the forward strand.
AACTCCACATAGACGGTCACCCAAGGCTGGTCACTGGTGCTGTGAGGCAGCAGTGCTAACCACTGAGCGACCATGCTGCCAATTAATGGCAAGACAACTTACTAATATTTGACTTGGCAACCCAGCAGTAAATGCTAACTTGGCACAGATGGCATTTCTGTTTTCACAATGGTGTGTTCAATATCTGTTCCAGGATTTAAGCATAAATATTAGTCTGACACTGCAGTTCAACACTGAGGTAATGTTCCATTGTCAAAAATTTGTTTTTGGATGAAACTTTAAACATAGATCATGTCATCTTGTTTATATAAGCGAACCTTCTGAGCTAGGTCCTGCTGGAATGGATTTTCTGGCTGGAAACCAATTTATTTTAAGGTGAGTTTTACCACGGCTCTTTCCCAGAGACATGGAACTAGCAAATCATCTCTAGTTCATCAGCCATTCAGGGAGGATAGGCAAAATGTTGGCTCCATTCTTTCAACTGAACGATTTTTATTGGAAGGGGCCATGACATGATGATAATGACTCACACTGATTTCACTAGGACCTCTGTAATGCAGATGACAGCACACCACACAGCTCCACTCATTCCCCATACTTCAGACACCTGGCATTCCCACTTCAAACAGCCAAAACCCACACTTGTCTTCATCTTATTGCCTTTGCACACCAAGCCTCTGTCAGCTTCCAGAAATAATGTCCTTCATAATGCTCTCCATACAAACCACTATGACCACTGGGGGCTCTCTGATTTTTTTTCCCTTGTGGGAGGACAAAGTTCACAATTTGACAAGATCAGCAAACATCTTATTGGCGAGTGGCAATGCTTCATTGGGAAGGAGATCTTGCTCCATCAAGCTGGAGGTGTCAGCAGTGACATTCCAAGAGAGGATAAGCCTTTTGTCTGTAGACTCTATGCTGGGCTGTCTAACTGGACATTGGCACTTATCGCTTTTGCCCTGTGGAGGAGAAGGCAGCTCTTGCAGTAGGTGTTGCTCTTGCTGCTGCAGGACCTTGTTGGTAAAGGTTGTCAGCCTGCCTTGTCCCTCTTTGAAAGTGGAAGGTGGATAGGCTGCTCCCAAGCTGTAGTGGAGATTGGTAGCAGAAAAGCATGATGTATAGGATATGGTAGACAAGCGAAGTACCTTCGAAAAAGTTGGCAAGCGCTTGTCACTCTTTGAGGGAAGTACCTTGAAGAGCTGGAACTCTTCATGTGCTTTTTTTATATGCAACTAAGCTACAATGTGGAGGCAGGCCTGTGATGGAGTGAGGTAATTTGCAGGTCCTTAGCTTGGAAAAGGTTTTAGCACCTTAGTGATCTCGGATCAAGGAGTTGGCGTGTGGGTTTTGCAGTACAGGTGGGTAGAAAGGAAGGGGGCTATAATTTTCTCATAAGAGTCCCTAATAGAACATATGCATCTCCCTGGAAGAGAGTATGCTTCTACTTCCAGATATTTCAAACACTGTAAACAAAGCCTACATGCCAATGTAAACTGTTTAGTGTCATCTGCAACATAATACTGGAATCAGTTGTATTTTAACAAGTTCAATTGATCCTTTGCTATTTATTTTCATATGACAGGATGAGATGCTGATCCTGGCATCTGCCCATCCTCTGCATTATGGAGTGGGCTTGGGTCTGGTGGGAAGGGGTTGGTTAGCTATCTAACTTATATTAAATGCCACCTCACTACCGCCCCCAGTCCCCACTCTTTTCTGATAAAATACACCCTGGAGTGGCATGTAACATGTAGCCCCTGGTCTAACGTAATACATGAGATAATATTCACTGAGTCTGTAAGCCTTTTCTCCTTTGCTGAACACAGGTACACCAAAATCATTATAATTATTTGGTAACAACATATAGGATAAAAGTGCATCCCCAGGCAGAGGTGAAGCTTTTATGTTAACAGATCTTTTGATCTTCCCTGGGGATAGTGCACATTTATTCAGAGTGTGTCATTGACATATTTGAGCATGTCACAGATATGTTTGCAAAATGGGAAACAGAGAAATATGATTCCTGTCTTAGTATTGAACACCTTCACATAACTTTTCTCCAGTTTCTTTCCTTCGGTCTGCCGAAACCATTTCTTTTTCACAATTCCTTTCCAAATCTGATAGCATAAAGCTTTCACAATTCTGCTGGCATAAAACGTTCTTAATTCTAAATTAAAGACATCTATTCAAACTCCCTGGCTTGGAAACTCCACGCTAAAACATTTTAGCTCAGGTGATAGGCCCCTTGATCTGATTAGATTCTCCTGCAAGAAAATCTGTTCCATCTTCTGAACTGAGACCTTGAATCTTCTGTACTGAAGTTAAAATTAAACTAATTGCATTAATTTGTTTATTCTATTTGTCATTAAATTTAATCCATTAGTACCACAGGGATCTATTAGACAATACACCTTCCAATCATTATATGCCTTTCTAGAAATTATGTACCGAGGTCATTGACCCTATAACCCTGTAAAATATTTTAAAAACTGCCACAGGACTAATCAGAGCTCACATGCCTCTTGTTTTAAATCCTAATCCCCGACGTGTAATATATCGATAAAACGTATTGAGCACAACAAGATGGAAGATGGCTCCATCTCCAAAGAAATACCATACAGTAGGTAGGTCTTGCATAAGATAATTGTTCTGAAATGGTTAATGCTTTTGTTGTTGCCATAAAGACTTGGGTGGGGAAACACAGAACATCTTCAGGTATCAAAGGGGACAGATCTTTAATATTAAACCTCCCAACTGTCTTAGTAACAATGTCTATCTTACCAATGTATCTTCCTGATAGTTATCATGCAATAAACTAATTTGATTTAACACAATAGCCTCTCCTTATTATACAACCTAACAGTTTCCACCTGTCATTTTAGGTCAAGTAGGCCCTGTGCACTCAGTCAGAAAATGAGGACAGTGGCAATTATTTAACCAACTATACGCTAGTAGTCAATGGCATTTAATATGTCTCCAGAGGAAGCAGTGATGAGAAATGGAATTTGCATTTGCCACACAGAACAAATTCCAACAAACCCAGAATGAATTTCCAGCTATAGCTTTAAGAGTGACTCAGATAGATACCCAGTGACAAAGTCACAGCAAGATTCAATAAGGCAGAATTGATAGTCAGTACTAAAATTAACAGGCTTGGTAGGAGAACCACAGAAGTAAATGTGAATCTGAAGCTACATGGAGCTGCACCATTGATTATACGAGGCAATTATAGATTGCATCAGGTGCCAATGAATAGTGGAATGGTATTAAGGACAATGTATAACTTAAGGTTTAATTGGCATTTTGTGTTTTGTGTCTGTTAATTGGTGATGAGTTGGGGCAGGGACATGTGTGCAGGAGGACATGGTTTGTCATTTCAGAGTTGTTCTTGTGGAGTTGATGTAAGGAATTTCACCAATAAGAGAGACTAGGACTTGAGGGTATAGACTCTGAGTGAAGGGATGACCTTTTGCCAGGACTGGAGGGTTTGAGTTATAGGTAGAGGTTGAATTGGCTGGGGCTTTTTTCTCTGCAGTGTTGCAGGCTGAGAGGTGATCTAACAAAGGTTTATAAAATCGTGAGGGGCGTAGATAAGGTGAAACAGCCAAGGTCTTCTTCCTCGATGGGGAGTCCTAGAGGGCATAGGTTTAAAGGGGAAGGGAAAAGACTGAGAAAGGACCAGAGGGATATCTTTTCCATGCAGAGAGTGGTCGTGTATGGAATGAACTGCCAGAGGAAGTGGTGGAGGCTAGTATAATTGCATCATTTAAAAGGCATCTGGATGGGTATATGACTAGGAAAATGCTGGCAAATGGGGCTAGGTCAAATTGGGATGCCTGGTCAGTACAGACTAGTTGGGCAGAGGGGTCTGTTTCTGTGCTGTATAATTCTATGACTCTATAACCGACATGAGGAGGAATTTCTTCAGCCAGAGGGTGGTGAATCTGTGGAACTCATAGGTGCAGAGGGCTGTGAAGGCCAAGTCATTGTGTGCGTATAAGCCTAAAATAGATAGGTTCTTGATTAATAAGGGGATCAAGGTTTATGGTGAGAAGACTGGAGAATGAGGCTAAGAAGGATCAGCCACAATTCAATGGCTGAGCAAACTAGATAGGCTGAATGGCCAAATTTTACTCCTTTATGTTATGGCCTTACAGGAGTGGGCGAGACTGATTTGAGGAAGGAGCTGCAAAACTGATAGCTAATAAGCTCCAACCATAAAGAAAGGTACCTTTAGAAGTTTTTGGCACATGGTAGTCTCCCTATATTTGGGCCAGAATGTCCATACCTATAGGTGTATCATTTCATTTCTGAACAGATTGAAAAATAATCAAAATAATTGTCTATTTCACCGACTAAATTGGATCTAAACTGACGTTGGCAACATAGGCGGGCTGTCTAATGTTAAAGAGTGGTAACTAAAAGTTCTTTTCCTACGAAGGTTGTAATTTAAGTTTGAGGAAAATGGTGGAGACCAAGTGGAGAAAATGCTGGGATATGGTTTCCCGCTGATGTTCTACAGAGGTGGAAAAATGAAGTGGATATAAGGATATGGGATGTGTTATTATCAAAAAAAAGCAAAGCGTAGCCTTGGTACTATAGCTTACTACTAAAAGCAGGATCCATTATAATCTCAGGTCAATAGGCTCAATAATTAGACAAAAACTTTCGATAATCAATCAACACTTATGGACCAAATTTATAACAGGGCTTCTTTAGGGCATGCAAGACATTGATTAGACTGTGATAAGTTTGGAAAGTCAGATGGATATTTCTTAAAAGAATATATAATAGTATTTAAAAGATTACATTTAAATTGAAATAAAATTATTTGGTGTTTTGTAACTCAGTGCTTACCTTTAATTTGTTAGATTATGTTAAACTATCACACATAGATGGATTCCTAGAATTAACTAGAGTTAGGTTTTCGCTTTTGGAACAGATTCAAAAAGCCTAACAAAAATGCCTGGGAAAGCGTTCATTCCTTTGGGCCTGCAAGGATCAAAAGGAACCTTCAGCAAGAACACAAAGAATGAGGATTCATTGTGATGGAAATTTGAGGCTCGGCAGAAAAAGCATCAATAAGAAAGGAGAACCATAGCTAAAAAGAAATGAAGATAGAGATACCTCTGGCAATTTTAACAGACGACAAGAATTGTGGAACTGTAACCAAATAACTGACCTCAGAATGGTTAATATGTGTTTTAGATATGACTTACAATAACATTTGGGATGGAATAATAAAGCAATCTAAATTACATGCAACACATAAAGCTTGAAGGGAGACATTGATGATACTGTTCAGCAGAGTATTTAGGCAATAGTAATTATAAGAAGCTTCAGCCCAGAATTGAATGTTTCAATTGCACCGTGTATGGCAGCACATGCACATCCACCGTGTGTGGAATCATGATTTGGAGATGCCGGTGTTGGACTGGGGTGTACAAAATTAAAAATCACACAACACCAGGTAATAGCCCAACAGGTTTAATTGGAAGCACACTAGCTTTAGGAGCAATGCTCCTTCATCAGGTGATAGTGGAGGGCTCGATCGTAACACAGAATTTATAGCAAAAATTTGCAGTGTGATGTAACTGAAATTATACATTGAAAAATTGATTGTCTATTAAGCCTTTCATCTGTTAGAATACAGTGATAGTTTCACTTCTTTCATGTGTAAATCACAAAACCTTTTTTTTAAAGTTGCATTCTCGGATTAGCTGTTAACAATGGTGATAGCTAGACAATATGTTGAAGGTGTTAGCCCCCTATGTTCTCTGTCTATGACCTGATGTTTAGATTGATTCCAATCTAAAAAGTGAGATAATAGAGTTTTACATAAATTTATGCAGTTTTTGAGCTCAGAGATCTAAATGAATGTATGCAGTTTTTGAGCAAAGTGCAATGTAACTCTGCAAGTACTAATTAAACGTGTGCATGTGGGTCTTTGTGTGTGTGTGTCTGTCTGGGGTAGGGGTTGTGAGTGTGAGAAAGTGTGTGTGTGTGTGTGTGTGTAGTGAGTGTAGAGTGTCTTGAATCTGTGAGGGGATGCATGTGTGAGTATGGGAGTGTGTGTGTCTATAAGGGTGTGTGTGGGTGTCTGTGTGCGCGTCTGTGTGTACCTGTGTCCGTGTGTATGTGAGAGTGTGTGTGTGTGTGTAGGAATATCTGTGTGTGTGTGTAGTGCAATGGTGATCACCTGTAATGTGACATGAACCCCAGGTCCCAGTTGAGGCCCTCCCTATGGGTACCGAACTTAGCTATCAGCCTCTGCTCGGCCACTTTCCTCTGCTGCCTGTCCCGAAGTCCACCTTGGAGGATGGTCACCCAAAGGTCCGAGGCTGAATGTCCTGGACCACTGAAGTGTTCCCCAACTTGGAGGGAACCCTCCTGTCTGTTGATTGTTGTGCGGTGCCCATTCATCCGTTGTCGTAGCCTTTGCTCGGTTTCCCCAATGTACCATGCCTCCAGGCATCCTTGCCTGCAACGTATAAGATAGACAACGTTGGCTGACTCACATGAGTACCTGCCACGTACAAGGTGGGAGGGGTTCCCATGCGTAATAGTGGTATCTATGTCCACAATCTGACATCTCTTGCAGTGTCCACCGTGACAGGGTTGTATGGAGTTGTCCTGAGAGCTGGGCAGTTTGCTACGAACAATGATCTGTTTGAGGTTTGGCGGTTGTTTAAAGGCAGGTGGTAGAGGTGTGCGGACACCTCCTTGTACATGGCAGGTACTCATGTGACTCAGCCAACTCTCACACACACTCTCACATACACATGGACACAGGTACACACAGACGCATGCACAGACATCCATGCACACCCTTATAGACACACACATTCCCACACTCACACATGCACCCCCTCACAGACTTAAGACACTCTGCACTCACTACATACACGGTGATTTTTAACCGTGTGTGGAGTGGATTGGTTCAAAGACTATCTAGGTTCTTGAAATAGTGAGGAATCAAGTCAAGGAACATGACAGCTTGGTCTGGAGATGACAACACGGTGATTCCTTGCAAAAAAAAAGTTGCAGCAAGCCTCTTTATCAACATAGAGTCATGGGAAATTCCCATAATGGTGAACAGGCCATCTCTATGTAAGTGGTTCAAGTGCTTATGAAATACAACAAATCAATTGTTAATGCGAAATCAATAAATTTACAGTGTACAGAAGATGGACATTATGGTATCCCTTTAACAAGATCAAACTTCTCTGATCAAAATTATCCAGAGATGTCATTGGTGTCAGTGAAAAAGAGCTTAAAGATAAAAGGGTAATACAGAACAGCCTTAATTATCCGAACGAGATGGGCGGGGAGTAGTTTGTTCAGATAACTGAGAGTTCGAATAATGGATTGTTCAGATAATGGTTAGCATTCTTACAGGACCTTGAGATCTTGTTCAGATAATCCAAAATTCAGGTAACTGATGTACAAGTAAGAGAATGTGAGGACTGCAGATGCTGGAGTACCAGAGTTGAAAAATGTGATGCTGGAAAAACGCAGCAGGCCAGGCAGCATCCGTGGAGCAGGAGAATCGATGTTTCAGGCATAAGCATTCCTGAAGAAGGGCTTATGACCGAAATGTCGATTCTCCTGCTCCTCGGATGCTGCCTGGCCTGCTGTGTTTTTCCAACACCACACTTTTGAACTGATGTGCAAGTAATCAAGTTTGTTCTGTACGCTTGCTTATCTTCTCACAGGTTAAAAATCTTGGTCAAGGAAGCTGAGGTAAGGGATGATGAGTCCACTAAAACTATGGAAGAGATGAGTGATATATGTGATGTATGTAAACAAAAAGGAGGACACCATTATGACTCATGGTGAACCTCTCATTAGCAAAAGACTGTAATAAATTTGTAGCAATGGACCTGATGGAATGGGACATAGAAAGACACTTCCACCTTGTATATCAAATTAAATGTAGTCAGTTTACAGTAATATATAATACTAAGAAACATATAATAATGGACAAGGTAATAAAGAAATGGGTAGGAACAGACTTGGGTGCCAGCTAAATTTCAACCTATCAATGGGAGGGAATTTGCCAGTTTAGGAATATGTGTAAAAATATAAACATTGTGATAATGAATGCTGTAACAGAAAGTTCCTTCAGTAATGTAGTGTCTGAAAGAAATCATGAAATAATAGACATTATGCCTGGTAAGCCATAAATGTACGCTTTCCAAAGCCTCCACATCCTCTGGCAACCAGAACTGTACACAATATTCCAAATGTGGCCTAACAAATTCTGTACAAATGCAACATGGCTTGCACATTTGTATACACTATGCCCTGACTAATGAAGGCAAGCACGCCAAATGCCTTCTTGACCACTTTATCCATTTGTGCTGCAACTTTCAAGTAACTATGGATCTGTATGCCTTGTTAAAGTTGATGTAGACACTATCCTGCCCTCATTAATCATCTTTGTCACTTCCTCAAAAACTTCAATCAGGATTGTGAGACATGACTTCCTTCTACAAAGCCATGCTGCCTATTGCTAATTGGTCCATATTTTTCCAAATGTGAGTAAATTCTATCCCTAAGAATCTTCTCCAATAATTTCTCTACCACTGATGTAAGGCCCACTGGCTTGTAATTTCCCAGATCACCCCCATTTCCCTTCTTATCCAAAGGAAAATATGGTTATTTTCCAGTCCTCTGGGACCTCTCCTGTGATTGAAGAGGATACAAAGACTTTGTATAAGGCTCCAATAATTTCCTCACCTGCCTCCCTCAGCATTCTGAGCTAGATCTGCTATCAGGTCCTGGGGACTTGTCTACCTTAATGCTTTGCAAGGCATCCAATCTCTGCTCTGTTTTCATATTGACTTGCCCTAGGATATCAACATAACGCTCCCAAGACTCACCATCCACCATCTCCTTTGTGAATACCGATTCAAAGTATTCGTTAAGGACCTCACCAACTTCCTCTGGCTCCACGCATTAATTCCCTTCTTTGTCCTTGCCTCTGGTTTATGAAATCATGAGGGGCCTGGATAAGTTGAATAGCAAAGGTCTTTTCCTGATGATTGGGCGTTCAAAACTAGACAGCATAATTTGAAGGTGAGAGGAAAAAGATTTAAAAGATATCTGAGGGGCAGTCTCTTTTACACAGGAGTTGGTTTGTATGTGGAGTGATCAGCCCGAGAAGTGGTAGATGAAGGTACAGTTACAATATTTAAAAGACATTTGTAGAGATATATGAACAGGAAAGAGTTAGAGGGATATGGGCCAAATGCAGGCAAATGGGACTAGTTTAGTTTGAGAAACTTGGTCAGCATAAATGAGTTGGACCAAGGTGTGCTTTCATGCTGTATGACTCTATGACATATTGTTTCAAAAATGTCCTACATAGCACTATCAACAGTTACCCTCAAAAGAACTAATATTGGTCACATACCTCTCTCTACAACGTAATATTTATCACTACCTCCACTTTTGGGTGCTCATTAGAACTTCTACTGCTGCCCTTTAAAGAGCTTCACAGTTCCCTTTCTGAACCAAGTGTTTATACTACAAGTTCTTTGAGGGATAGTGCAATTACCTAGACTCCTTTATCCACTAAAGTATTATGGAATGTTACCTCAGGAACTCTTTGTAACCAGAAAAACTACAAAAGCAGCCATTGCAAATTCTGTTGAGTTGGTCAAGTTTGGTAATCTTTCAGTATTTCTATTTTGGTAATACCACAGTCAAATTCTAAAATTATTATTTCTAAGATGAATTGTCCCACAGGCAAGTTACAGTCAAATCTAAATCATATTTCAAAAATAAATCAGGCCTTATTTTCTTCATATGTAGGTTTTTAACCACATCATCACAGAGGATTAATTCCAGTCTACTCATGGAAAACCCAATTCAACACTGAAGTTTGATTTTCTTTCAGTGTTAGGTCTAGCCAACAGTCTAACAGGCATAAGAGTACAGCATATTTTTTGAATTACATAGTCTTTGAATAGATATCAAGAATGTAAACTTAATCTAACTATTTATGGTCAATGAAGTAACTAAGAGCGCTCTAGTTTTTATTTTCCCTTTGTGGATAAGTTATGATATTTTAAAACTGACCTTTTTCATTCTTTCATGGGATGTAGGCGTTGCTGGCAAGCCTAGCATTTCTTGCTTGTCACTAATTGCTTTTGAACTAAATGGCTTACTATGCCATTTCAGAAGGTAGCTAAGAGTCAATCCTTTTGTGGTCAGGAGTCATATGCCAATCAGACCAGGCAGATTTCCTTCTCTAATGGACATTGTGAAAAGATGGGTTTTAGTGACAATCGGTGGGAGTCCATGGCACCATTACTGACACGAGTTTTTAATTTCAGATTTTACTAATTGAATTTAAATTCCATAAATGCTGTGGTGGAATCAATACTGAACTGCTCTGCATGCATCCTGATATTTGCCCTGGCCATGGCAGAGAGAGGTAAATTGGCACCCTTCTGTGTGGACAGGTACCTGCTGGGCAAAGTGGTGAACAGAGGAACTTCCTTTAACCCCAGGGCCAAGTGAGGCCACAACACAAGATGATGCCAGCTTGGTCCAAGGTTGCCACCACAGTCAATGCAGTCTCAGCCATCCCAGCACTGTAGGAAGAAGATCGATGACCATTTCTGCTCCACCGGTGATGCCATTTCTCTCCAACACCACACACCCTGCTTCTACTGCACACACCTCAGAAGATACATGCTCTACCACACTTATAACATCTTTCTGTGCCTCGCTTTCACCCACCCAAAGCCCAATTCCACTAACACTGCACTGCCAATCCACATGATCAGGGCACCACCACACCTATGCCAAATATAACAACTGTGCCACACACTTTCATCTCCTGTAATACCTCTGTCTCATTCCAAGAGGAAAGCAGCCCACAACAGGGGAGAAAGATATGGGTGTGTGGTGGCCTGTCTGACATTCAGCTTCCCACTTCTTATGAGGAGAGCATTTTGAATCTGATCAGCTTAAGTGCCTGACAGACTATTTCCAAGCCTTTGGACTAGAGTTGGAGGCTGCCTGAGACCACTTGTGCAAAGGCCATCCCCCTTGTCTTGATATGTCAGTGTCTGGTGTTTAAAATAGAACTTGTGAGAAGCTGAATCTGCCAGGTATCTGCTCAGCTTTCCATGTTGAGTTTTCTTGACATTTAGCTTGTTTGGCAAGTTTGGTGAGATAGAAAGCTGAATAGTAATAAGGTGAACCAGGTGGTCAACAAGGTGTTAACAAGTACAATCACTCTTAATTGGCAACTTGCTGCTGCCTAATAATGAGAAACTTGCCTCGCTGCTTGTGAAGAGCATTAATGATGGTGTGAGTGGCACTCAGTGTTGAGATAGGTCTTGCCAAACTTTTTATTCAATTCTTTGATTTGATTTGATTTATTATCTTGAGTACCTAAGTACAATTAAAACCTTTGTTTGTAAGCAATACAGGCAGATCAAAGTATGCAAGGATATAGGGTGAGGCATACAGATGACACTGCACAGGATGCACGTGAGGCAAGATCAACACTAACAAGAGTCCATTCATCAGTCAAATAACGGAAGGGAAGAAGCTGTTCTTGAACCTGTTAGTGCTACATGGTCATGAGTGCACAGGGAGTACAGTAGGGGGCTGACAACGCATTCTTGGGGGGCTCCAGTGTTGAGTGTTATTGTGGAGGAGGTGCTGTTGTCTATCTGCACAGATTGCGGTCTGTAGGTCAGGAAGCTGAGGATCAAGTTGCAGAGGGCTGAGTTTTGAGATCAGTCAGGAGGAGGTAATGGTGTTAAAGGCAGAGCTGTAGTCAATGCGCAAAAATCTGACGTAGGTGTCCACGTTGTCCAGATGTGCTATGGATGAGGGCAAGGAAAATGGGATCCGCTGTGGACCTGTTATGTACATAGGAAAATTGCAAATTGTAAGTCTAGGCAGGCAGGGAGGCTAGAGTTAATGTGAGTCATGACCAGCCTCTCAAAGCACTTCATGATTATAGAGTTCAGAGCCACTGGGCAGCAGTCATTAAGGCACACTGCGTATGCTTTCTTTGGTACTGGGATGATTATGGTTTTCTTGAAGCAGGTGGGAACTTCGGCTTATAGGAGGGAGAGGTTGAAGACGTTGGTGACTATCTCCGACAGCTGGTCTGCACAGGATTTGAGTGCATGACCAGCGACTGTGTCTGGGCCTGTCACTTTCTTTGGATTTACTCTCAGGAAGACTGATTTGACATCTGCAGCGATGGCAGAGGGAACAGTTGTGTCCAAGGTTATCAGGCCAGGTAACACTGTGATTCTGGCATTCTGCTCGAACTGAGCATAGAAAGCATTGAGCACATCAGGGGGTGATGCATCTTTGCTATCTTGCTCTGTTTCATTTTGTATCCCGTTATGTTGTTTAGGTCTTGCCCCAAACAGCGAGTGTCCATTTGGTTGGTTTGGGCCTCTAACTTGGCCTGGTACTGCCTCTTGGCATCCCTGATGTCTTTGCAGAGCTCATATCTGGATTTTCTGTGTAGGTCTGGGTCATTGACTTGAATGCTGCACACCTGGTTTTGACTCGTCAGTAGATTTCTCAGTTTAACCAAGGTTTCCAGTTGTGGAAGACCTGGATTGACTTCCTTGGTGCACAGTCCTCTATGTGTTTGCTAATGAGGTCCGTGAGGGTGGCGGTGTACTCATCTAGGTTTTTCGCTGAGTACTTGGATATGGTTCGGTCCATCAATTCCAAGCAGCCCTGGATACGCTCTTCTGCTGCCTTGGACCAGCATTACATTACTTTCTGGGAAAGATCCACCTGTTTCAGCTTCTGCTTGTAAGCTGGGTGGAAGATCACGATGCTGTGATCTCATTTTCCGAAGTGTGGGCAGGAGATGGAGTGATGGGCGATTTTGATGGTTGTGTAGCAGTGGTTCAGGATGTTCAGTCCTCTGGTGGGGCAGAAGACGTGTTGGTGGCATTTTGACAGCACCCCATTGAGGTTGGCTTGGTTGAAGTAGCCAGCCATGATAAGTAAGGCCTTAGGGAATTTTGTCTCCAAAGTTTTGAGGTGGTGTAAATTTCATCCAGAGCATTCTACACACCTTCATGGGGCAGCGTGTAGACTGTGGTCAAGATGGTGGAGGTCAACTCATGAAGCAGGTAGTAGAGATGGCATTTTGTTGTGAGGTATTCTAAAGGTGGCTCGCAGGGTTGCCATCTCTGAGTACCAGGAGGTGTTGATCAGGAAGCATTCACCCTTTGCCTTTCCCAAGGATGCTGTGTGGTCCATGCAATGTATGGGGAACCCCTCAGCTTGCAAGGCACAGTATGACAGAAGTGAGCCAAGTCTCCGTGAAACAGATCACACAGCAGTCTCTCAGTTCCCTCTAAATCTGAGTTTATCTACTTTGTTTTCAATAACTTGGAGGTTTCTTAGGAAAATACTAAGGAGGTGACTAGAAACTGCATTATTTCAGCCTCAACTTCAGGCCAGCGTGTCTTCCTCATTTTCTTGTAGTTCTCCTGCATCTGGCCAGTCCCAGGAGTCGGTGGGGCGTGTCTGCTGCTCCAGAAGTCAAGCGATACAGGTCCAGGCCAATTGGGCCTCCCCCAGGATGGGACAATGCAAGGTCGGTTGCAGGGTCAGGTTGCAGCAGTAGGACATTCACTCCGGGACAGTCCCGGGTGCTGGTGGTGAGTGTCTTCTGGAGATAATTGAGTTGATTTGGTTTCTGCCACACATTTCACCATTGTCCATGTTACTGAGACCCTTGCAAATTTTCACCACAGGTTTTCATAAACCTGCTTACTTGTTGCATCTATTCACAGGAATTACTGAAACCAATGACCATGTATATATTGGTTGTGGGTATACTTAGTTATTTTAAAAATCTGGTGTTCTTTTGGTTGCTCTTCAGCCCCATGATCCTGATCTTTAGGCACCCTGTCAGACAAGGGCAGGCAGGTCTGAGGCCTGCCTTGAGGGCCTGTTCCTGGGTCTGGCTAAAGTAAAAAGTGAGGTCTGCAGATGCTGGAGATCAGAGCTGAAAATGTGTTGCTGGTTAAAGCGCAGCAGGTCAGGCAGCATCCAAGGAACAGGAAATTTGACGTTTGAAGGGCTTATGCCCGAAACGTCGAATTTCCTGTTCCTTGGATGCTGCCTGACCTGCTGTGCTTTTTCCAGCAACACATTTTCAGCTCTGGCTAAAGTAGTCAGCAATGGGTCCAGGCAACGGGCCTTGGATAGGAGGGGATCATGATTGTCAACTACCTGCCCCCTCTTCCATGATCTTGCTAAGGTGTCCTTGGAGAGTTATCATGCAAGGTCCACAAATATCTTTGTAGCTTTCAAAGGGAGATGTCAGTGCAGGTACAGAGTGCCTCATTTCTCCTCCCTACTGTGTTTTGATTTTAGTCCTCTCCATCTCTCTATACCTTTCTCTCATATTTGTTGCTGTTGTATTGCTCCTGATGGGCAGTGCTCGGAAACTGGCCATTTAATTAGAGACATTGTATCACCCTCTAGAATCCTCAATCAACTGGTCCTGATACACAGATAAATCTGACTTGTCAACAGGACATTCTATCATGGGGCAGTGCAATACTGAACCTGACTTTCTCCTCCACTGATGTCTGGCCACACACACTTGTAATTGAAATTAGCTGGTGAGATGTAGGAACCCCGGACAATTTTCCCACTCTTAGAAATGCACAAACTGCTACAGCACCTTAACTGTTACACTGGCTGAGATCAATCAATTCAGCACCTTAGTCTAACTTACATGACTTTGCCAGTCTTGGATAAGTAGGCTCAGTGCTTGGAGAAGCTAGAATATTACACTTTAAACTGCTGGTTCATGGAATATGATTTGATTTGAGATTTATTTATTCAAGTTATTTTAATTGCAACATTTACGCATTCTCCAGTTATTCATAGGCAGAATTTAGAGGATAGGAAAGAGAATTGGAATTAGAATTAGGTTTATTGTCACATGTGCTCACATGAGTGCAGTGAAAAGTTTACAAAAGTGCCACTAGCGTCCCTGTCTTAGGTGCAAAGGGACCTCGTTACAGGATCTTAGGGGAATAAATTAGAAAAATAAAAAAATAAAGAGTTCAGCATTACAGTTCTCCAAGTAAACCAGACCAGGCCTCACCTCCAGGCCTCACCTCTTGTCCTCACTGGGCCTTGCCACAGGTCCATGCCGAACTCAACCTGGCACTACCTGTTTTCACCACCACCACGGGCTGCCTGTTCTCACCGGTGCTGCAGTTTCGAAGGGACCTCACTCTTAGCCAAGTTGGGCACGCTTGGCCCATCATGGCTCGACTCCACTGGGTTTGCTCCCCTCCACACTAATCTTCACTTCACTGCACAAACTTACTCTCCACAGATGCTGAGTAAATTGAAGTGAGAAAGGAAAACAGTGAAAGAAAAAAAGAAATGTAAAAGCGTACGGAGTTCTGTACAGGAGCCTGCCCACTAAACTGTTACTCCACTGCCTCTTGACTAGAATCTAGACTGGAACTGGTGATATTTTCTGGCTCTTTAGGGCTTATTTTTTTTACTTTCCTTACCATTCTAAGACCAGACCACACCTAAAATGTAAGATCTTTTGCATGTTATATGAAATGCTCAAAACATAGTGAAGCAAATTCTAAACATATTCCCTCTGCAGCTGGAGTTTCAAACTTCCACTGTTCAGAGGGAAAATCTTATTGATTCCTGTTCTTAATTACTTTCCAGATGTTATTTATATCTCTTTCAACTTAGAATTTTCTACTGCACAACTGTCCCAAAACGTGGTTCAAAATTTTCAGCTGTTCATTTTTAGCACTTTCTATCTGACGTTTAATAGTATTTTCTCTCATATTTACTGTAAAAAGATGTTTAGTGAGAAAGGGTTAGAGAAAAGAAAGCTATTAGTTTGGCTGTGTCTGCACACTAGCTGGTACTCAGCATCAAGACTGTAGTAGCACAAATTCTCTAAACCCACTGCTGTCCTGAAAAGTTTTCCACCAATGTCACTGACATAATGGTGGTAACTTAGTTGAAGCCTTGGGGATGGTGGTGGCGGCAAGGAGAAAACATTTGGCAAGTAGCAGAGCCAATGGAACAGATGGTCTTAATTCTATTGACAAAGAAGGCTGTGCTTTCCAATTCATTGCTAGAGGTAATAGTGGAAAGGACAGGGGAGACCCCAATTGAACAAAATATCAGAGGTTAGCTTTGATCGCTGGTTTTCTTGGAGGAGTGACAGGTTTCAGCAGAAAGAAATTAGACCTGATAGTGTTTGAGGTGGCTAGTCAGAGCAGTTGAGCAGCATATATAGACTCATGTCCCTTAGATGTACCATGTTTGAAGGCTTTTGTTGGGGATGTTCATCAAATGTGGATGTCAGTAGATTTATAGCTATAGAAGTGTTGTGTTGATTGGAGATTGAAAACTGAATGATTGGGAGCTGTATAGATGTTGGTAATAAGGGTGGGATGTTATTTTTCCTAGGATTGAATGCAGAAAGAAATGGAATGGGAAGAAACACAGAAAATAGGAGCAGGAGTAGGCGGTTCAGCGTTTCGAGCTTGCACCGCCATTTAAAATTATCTTGGCTGATCATCCAAAGCGGTATCCCACTTTCTATACCCTTTGATCTCTTTAACCCTAAGGGTTATGTCTGACTCCTTGAAAATATTCAATGTTTTAGCGTCAACCACTTTCTGTGGCAGAGAAGTTCTCATGCTCACCACTCACTGGGTGAAGAAATTTCCACTCATCTGTATGTTTAGACTGTGACCTCTGGTTCTGGATTTCCCAGTCATCAGGAACATTCTTCTTGTTCTTACCCTACCTAACCCTGTTAGAATTCAATGGCACAATCCCCTCTCATTCTTCTAAAAGTGTAAATAGTCCTAAATGATCCAGCTTTTCTTTATACATCAGTCCTGCCATCCCAGGAATCAGTCTGGCTAATCTTTGTTGCACTCCCTCCATAACTAGAACATCCTTCTTCAGGTAAGGAGACCAAAACTGCACATACTGCTTCAGGTGTCGTCTCACCAAGGCCTTTTGCAATTGCAGCAATGTATCCCTGTTCCTGTACTTGAATCCTCTCGCTGTGAATGCCAATATACTCTTTGACTTCTTCACCATCTGCTGCACCTGCATGACAACTTTCAGCATCTGGTGCACAAGAACATTGGGTCTCAGTGCATCTTTCTTTTTTGCAATCTATCACTATTCAGATAATAATCTGCCTTCCTGTTTTTGCTACCAAAGTGGGTAACCTCACATTTATCCAAATTATACTTCATCTGCCAGGAATTTGAACATTTACTGAACATATCCAAATCCCAATTAAACATTCCTGCATCCCCCTCACAGTTTAACTTTGGAGATACAAGAATTTAGTTCCCTCATCTAAATCGTTAATATATGAGGGGTTGAAGCACTGATCCCTATGGTACCCTACTAGTCACTGGCTGCCACTTGGAAAAAGAACCCTTTATTCCCACTCTTTGTTTCCTGTCTGCCAACCAGTTCTCTAGCAATGTCAGTACATTACTACACTAAGGGATTGGGATTGGGCATTGAGTGGGATACAAGTGATTGGGGATGACCTTATCAATGGCTAAAATAGTGGGATTAGAGAGGCCAGGAGAAGGAAGAGGTAAATCCCTGGCCAATAATACAGGAAGGTGACTTTACCAAGGAGATGTGTCTGGGAGAGACAGTATAGCCCAAGGAAAACAAACTGTGGGAGCAGTGTTGGAGATCAAAATCATTTAGGATGAGAAGGTGTAAAGTGCTGATAGTGAGAGAGAAATGACAGGCAATATTTTATGTAATAGCTCTAGTTGCAGTGGTGTGATTTAGGTATTTTAAAAGACCTGAGGATTGGAATAAAGCAGGGTCAACAGAGGAAGAGGATCTATCAGAGGTATTGATAGTGAGGTCAGAGTATGATTTACTGATATGATCACTATGACATTTTGAATAAGGTGGATGGTGGAAATTATAATTAGACACAGAAGGCTCTGCTAAGGGGGTCAGTAGAAGCCAGGTTTTCACTGCAATCACCCAAAATAATGTGGTGCAAGGCAAGGACTTTGTTTTATGAGTGAATTAATCATTTGCAGGTAAATGCAAGAAGGAGTGGTGACTGTTGGTCTTCTGGCAAAATTGAACTTAGCTGTCTCAGTTGGGATCTACTGGAAAGAAACAAGACTGGTGATGTTTACTTTCAGCAGAGAAACTGTCGAGATTATGGAAAGGCTAGAAGACATTGGAGAAAAGGAAATGTATTCAAAATAAAGCATGTTTTTGTCCAAGGCCCAACACAACAGCAGAGACATGGTAAGAAACCAGAAATGCACTGATATATATCGTTCCCCAAGCTTTGATGGCACTGCTCCCACTGAAACGTAAATAATCTGGCATTGAACAAAATTGCTTGACTTCAGTGTAACACATAGATATCTTAGCATTCAATATGGATCATGACTTTGATTTGTAGTGAGATACTAATTAAAACATGGATGTCTGTGCAACCTCATTGAGTCATCAATGTACATTTTGGGTTGCTACTCTGCAAAGGATACCAGCAATCCTACTGCAATCTTTAAGCTGTCATTCATAATCAAACTCCTGGATGTGGCTTCTTAGCGTGCTGCCCCCGTGTTCAACTTCCAGCCTTGGCCACTTCTGGTTTTCTGGCCTACAATTAAAGCCAATTGGTGCAAAATGCAGACCATGTATTGGCCTTCCACTGTGAGCTGCTAACAGACCCAACTACTTCTCATGTTACATGATGCCCAGAAGAAATCCTTCACCCACATTCTGACCCATAATTTTGTTATTTTCCCAATCCTGTCAATCGACCTCCTCCCTCAATGACCAATTTAGCTGGTTAAAGCAGAACATGACTCTATAAATGAATAACTGATCCAAAAGTGAATTCACCTTTAATACTGCAGTATGCACAAGTGAATTAGTAAAGTTGTAGGCATCAGTGACTTACTGGAGTGGCTAGTTCATCAATAAATGAATAATGGATCCAGGGGCATCCTTGTATAAATGAAGCAGGGGACACAATACAATAAATAAATTAATGCAAAAACAAATTCTGCGAAGTAACTGATTCAGAAATCTACTGACTCAGGAAAAGAAAAATCAATAAATCAATGCAGACATAGGCACTAATGAACTGATGAATTAATGGAGAAGTGGACACATCAACAAATCAATGCATGAAAAGAGCACCAGACATTGCTGAATTAGTATGACCTTGTGCTTTTGGCTACCACTGTTTTATATGACCACAATTTTAACTAACACATTTCTGGACATGAGATCAACATGGACCTTTTCACTAATAACGTGCAGCTTTACCTTCTCACCATTTATTTCTTACTGCCAAACTGGTTATCGTTTTAATTTTCATAATTTCCTTGGTTCATCAAAATACTTTATACTCTTATTTATAGGTGAATAGCAAAACGTACAGAAGCTGGAAAAGCAAAACAGTTTTGTAGGTGGGACCATGGGAGTTTGTTTGTAGTACTGGCTGAGAAATTAGGAAGCAGAGGATCAACAGGGCCGTCTCAGGTGGGATGATATATTTATAGGCTGACAAGTTACAATTTAGAAAGGACAGGAGAGAGAATGAGGAATTATTGTGTATGCACTCTGGATATGTAGCATTGTTGGAGGGGACATCATGGAAGCTGACTGTCTTCTTGTTGTGGGATAAACTATGTCTCCAGTTATGTCTGGTTTGCATGTGCAAAGCCCTATGTTGAGACTGTGCTCCAGTCAGTATCTTCCACTGCTTCAAGCATTGAAAATATCCTGTCATGACAACACTGAACCTTACTGACTGAGGTGGAGTCAATATTACAAATGTGAACCATGTGGGTCCATTGGATGAATTCACCAGACAACGTGCATTCAAACTGCAAGGAGGACCCAGTACTAGTCTCAAAGCTTCGGCACCCATCAAAGTTACTGGACTTCCTGCTGACACTGAATAGCTTCTGTCAGAATTCTGTTAGGGGAGTATGTTGTGAGTTTCTGGTTCTAGGGAGTTTTCCCATGTGCTCAAAGGAGGGCCAGGAAACTTGGTGATTTACCCACACAAAGGCAGTGACAGAAAAAGGACCACAGCGTTCTCTGAGTATAGAGCATCACAGGAAAATGGGGCAAAGGCAGTGGGAAAAATGGTCACTGTTTAAGGCCCTTTGGACAATTGGAGATAAATGTTTGTATGTTTTTTGACAGTTATAGTTGGTGGTTGGAAAACTCAGCCAACGCGCCCAGAATCTCTGTGTGCAATACACATCTATGCTGCCCTGTATGCTGACCATCGAGGGCCTCAACTGAGTCTGCTGCAACAGAACCCATACGTAACCTCACAGGCTCACCCACTAATCAAACGTTTCCCTGGCATGACTGAAACCCACTCACCACCTGAAGATCCCACCTCTATACTTGATTCTAAGCTACGTGAGGTGTCAGTATCTGGTATGATGGCTGTGAATGCCAAGTGTTGGGGTACCATTCAACAGTGCCAAGCTGTGCCAGCTTCCTACTGCCTGGTTGTACTGCAGCTGAGCAGTACTTCAATTTTTGAAAGCAGGAAATCAGAAACATTAGGATGAGGGAATGGGACTGAAGTAGAAAGCAAGAAGCCCATGGGCATACTTTCAGCAGCTTGCTCATGTCAGATAGTATGATGAGGGTGAATCATAAGCTGAGGTGGGGCATAAAACACAAATGTACAATCAGTCCCAACTTTCCAGGAATTGTCAACCTGCCCCATGGAACCATTTCCTTGCAGAAGATGCTAGTACCCTTATCTGCTCTTTTTGGTCCTGATCTTGTCCTGCGCAAGCTAGGAAAGTATGTTTTACATTGTTTGGATGATATGCCTGACATAATCAGACATCTGGAGGTATTTAGAAGCAGTGCAGGCTAGTATGAGGCTAGCATCAATGGAATGTGTGAGGGAGAGAGAAACCATCTGGCTACTTAAACAGGAGTCTTGGCTGCAGGAGTTAATGATGAATGAATGATGAGCATATGGTATTTTGAGCAGCATGAGGTGCTGGTGGAGCAAGACATATTACTTGAACAATCATGACTCTAGATGCTAGGAATTGACAGCCCTGGCCACCGACTTCCATTTCTAATTTGATGGTGGTCTTTAAGAGCTTTCTGCCCCCTGCAGAGTAATGATGTCTCCTCCATCACCAAAGTCTCCAGTATTGGTGAGCTCTCTACTCAATGGTTTATTCGCTTGTTTAGAGTTGCAGCAATATTGCTCAGCAGTCACATTTTGTAATTCAGTATAGCTTCTTTTTAACAGGGACAGAATACCCCAAAGAACAGAAAGCCGGCCACACCACATGCTATTCACATAATGTTGCTTAACTTCCTGTTAAGCAGAACAGCAGTTGGTAGTGCAGGGGTTTCTTGCTCTTGCATTGCAATCAGATAGACTTGCAGCAAATTTAAACATTGATGATATCGACTGCAGTGGGGATCTGTGGCTCAGTGATAGTGCCCCCACTTCTGAGCCAGGAGGCTCATGTTCAAGACCTATCTGCTCTGGACGTGTGTAATAACATCTCTGAACAAGTTAGTTAAGAAATATCCACTGCAATGGGGTTCTTGTCGTGCCATGGTAGTGTCTGATTCAAGTCCTACCTGCTTCAAGGCTGTGGACTAACGTCTCTGAATAGGTTGATTATGAATTATCAGGCCCCTTATGTTCATCCTTTCTGACCTCCCCACTCTTAGTTTCTCAGATACAGCTTCTTCCAGTTCTCTCTATTGAATAGCTGAAAGCAGGAAATCAGAAAGGTTAGGACAAGGGAATGGGACTGAAGTAGAAAGCAAGTAGGCCCTGGCCATACTTTCAGCAGCTTGCTCACATCAGATAGCAGGATGAAGGTGAGCTTTAAGCTGAGGTGGGGCACAAGACTCAAACATACCCTCAATCCCAAATTTCCAGCTGGGAGTCAGGGGAAAAAAAATCTAATGAGCTCTTCCTGTTAAACTAGACTAGGCCTCTGCATTCACAGAATTTCCTAGTTTTCCAATCAATATGAGTCACCTCCAATCTCTCCCCACTCCATAAATATTAGGGCCTCCATCTTCAGAAAAATATAAAGAGAGCAGTTGAACAGCGTATTGATTACAATAAAAGGCTAATAATCAGATGCTAATAGGTACGGATTCCAAGTACCCATTTATCAGATGTAAACCTACAAAGTTATGCTGCAAGTACTCAATGAATTGGAAAAATTAGGGGGTTAGTACATTGTTTAACAGTCACACTTCATGCTGTATTGCTGGGGAACCTGGAAATGCAGACACATCATAGTTGCAACAGCTGGAGGGCTACAACTACAGTATGATACAAAGGGATCCCCTATTTAAATATTATGTTCCTGGGTTTTTTCTTCTTAAAAATATTTACGAGGAAAGATAAAAAATTCTGACAACAGGAAGTAAGACTTGTGAAAAGGATAAGGACATATATGCAAAGCTTGTAATGGTGATCCTATGGTAACTACACATTCAATAATGATACCACATGCACAACCTTGCAAAATGCTCCATTAGCCACCTTGCCATGAAAAAGGGAGAACAAGGTTATTATTTTACATTTGATTGAATGGACTGGATGTTTTCTTACCCCTTGTTGATTCTGTTTAATAGAAATCAGCATGCAGTTAAGGGTATGAATGAATTCCAAGACTTGGCACTGTGATCAGCAAAAACTTGATTTTGAAATAGCACATTGCTAGCAGCTCAGCCTGACTGTAAGTGTAGTGGGTGCTAAGAAACATTGTGGCATGAAAAATATTTATGGTTTCAAAGGGTTACTTGTGTTTTTTTATAAATAGTGGCATTATTGGCATTTCAATATGAATGCTGTATATGCGGTCATTGTAAATTCATCAGACATCCCCAGCAGCTGGGCCCAGCCCATAGTTCGAGTCAGGCAAGACATCTGTTTTGTACCCCCTGAGAACTTTGAACAGTGGCAACTGGCAAGAGAGATTTCTGTTATACACTGACAGTCAATCACCAGCAGCCAAATACATGATGCAACAAGTTCCCTTTATGTTTTGTTGCTACTGCTCCTACTTGGAAGAAATATTCACAGACAGAAAGAATAGAAGTTAATTTGAAAGATGACTATTTATTCAGATTCATTGAGAGCATTAAAATTGCTCCAGATTTAAACCCAATGAGGATGTTTCAGAAGGGAATTGGTGCAGATTATAATTCCCTCTTCACCACAGATGAACAGCACTTGATGGACACAGCCACACAGGGACAGAGAGCAGTAGGCTTCACTTGCATTACTGGATTCCCTCTGGTGTAGGGCATCATTGATGCTCTTGTGTGTCAAAGTACAAAGCAACAACCCATTGAGATCCACCAACACTCTCTCAATGTTCAACTGGTCTTTGGACAAAAAACAGACCTTCATCCTCCATGTGCACACTTACTTTCCAGGCAGCTGCTGTAATTGATTCAGTCTACCTTCAGAAGTGGACAGTGCATAGATGAATCTTGATGGACAATTTTATGAAGATATGATCACCCACCCATTTTCAAAAGTACTAAATAGAAGGACAGAGACAATACAACTATCTGTTCAGCTGAACAACCATTGAAGAAGCCATTCAAGCTTCTATAAGATGAGATTCCTTTGCTCGGACTGGTTAGACGGTTCCTTGCAATATCCCAAAACCAGGATTTTGGTCATTGTGGTGGTCTGCATGATATGATCCCCCAGTGAGTTATGGACCTTGACGATAGTGAGTCTTTTGAAGGAGAAAGCTTCATGGGAGAAGGCACAGTGGCTCAGTGGTTAGCACTGCTGCCTCACAGCACCAGGGATCCAGGTTCAACTCCGGCCTCAGGCAACTGTCTGTGTGGAGTTTGCACGTTCTCCCCGTGTCTGCATGGGTTTCCTCAGGGTGCTCCAAAGATGTGCAGGTCAGGTGAATTGGCCACACTAAATTGCCCATAATGTTAAGTGCATTAGTCAGAGGGAAATGGATCTGGGTGGGTTACTCTTCAGAGGGTCGGTGTGGACTTGTTGGGCTAAAGGGCCTGTTTCCACACTGTAGAGAATCTAAAGAGCAAGAGGGTTGAGAGGGGAGAAGATTGGCAAGCTTAGGGAAATGACACTGAACAGAGATGTGCGCTCGCTGGACAAAAGGGTGGCCACCTGTTCTCATCCATAAGAAAGGGTCCTACCCTCTTTTTCATCAGCACTTCCAGTGCTATGACCAGCTCAGCATCGATGAAGCCAGGGAGCTGTCCTGTCCAGGGAGCCGGACCTGGAGCTCAGCTGCCAATTCTTGCTTCACTCTGGTCTGAGAAACGTTTTGGCTGAAGCCACAAATTAACCTTTGTCTCCTTGCTAGCCACCAGGAGCGAGACTAGATCATTGCCACAATTCATTTGACCTGCCTCTGTTACTGCTCTCACTGGCTGGACTTGAACAGGAAGCCTGCTCCTTGACAATTAAAGGCTTTCCCATACAAAATCTGAACTTGATTCGGTTTCTCCCTGACTCAAAAACAAGCCTCCTACTCCATGACAAAATGTCAGCCTCTGATGATGATCCTTTCCAGTATGGTTAGAATGAAAATGATTGTGACAATATTCTCAAATATCTCATGATATACAACATAGAAAAAAAACTTAAAGCACTTCGTCACCTGTAACATGATCATCTGAAAATCTTCAACGTTCAGCCCTCAGAATTGTTTGAAAGTTGTAAATTAAAGTTAAATAAAATTAGCTGACCATACTGCAGCTCATACAAAATATACGAATAAAAACAATATCCATTCAAGAGGTAACTTGATTACCAAGATGCAGATGAGACAGATTATGGAGCATTTTTTCAGAGGCTAAAATTGAAAAAGAAACTGATTTGGTTCAGTTAACCATAACAATCTTTATAGCCTTGAAATGACTAGGTAGGAGCCAACACAGAATCCACAACACAGAAGCAGGAACCTTGTACCCATTGACCTTGGCTGATGTTTCCTCCTACCCTACATCATTCTCACCCTCTTAAACATATTTTCCTATTCCTTTCACCACATTCAATTCAATCACTTCATTTGGTCGCCAGTTCCACATTCTGAACACTGTTTGGATAAAAGAAGTTTGACTTAAATCTTTGTATATTTTTCCCGCATGCCCTGTCAAAACTATCACAATAACAGGGTGCTATTCATCACCAGACTGCATCTCAGCTTATCCCTTATGTCTCTTGCACTTGCACCTTCTTTGAGCATCTTACCTTGTTCCACCTCTCACCATTCAGCATTCTCACTTTCCTCAATTCTCCCAAGTAAAATAAAAACATCTATTTCCACCATGGTAATTTCTCTGCTTTTCTCCCCCAGCCTTTGCAGTGAATTATTTCTTAATCCTTGGTGATCTCAACTATTATCTTTATTCATCATGCACGCTCCTGCATTTTCCAAACTTCTAACCTCCAGAAATTGCTCCCTTCATTGCAAACTTCCCCGTATATATAAATTCATGACCTAATTAGGTGCTGGAGCTAATCTTAGGGGACATAGCCAGTCATGTGGTAGATATTGCAGTGGAGGAACATTACTGTGATAGTGACCTGTGATGAGAAATGCTTTCAAAATCTCAACTGTCTAGCCTTTGACCCTGCAATTGCCACAGCCATTTTGTAGCTACTAATATGCTCAACTGTATCATCACCTTTGGTACTTTCGACCCCAGTAAAACCATTGCCTCCCTCACCCTGACCCTGATACAAACCACATCTTCATCCCTTTAAATTCAAGGATTGGGGACTTGAAAGGATATGATGGGTAAATAGGTTAGTCATCCACTGACAAATCATAAAGATCTTTGGGATTTTACTTAAAAACTGATCACTATTCCAGGACCTTCCTGAAATGCAAAATTAATCCCCAGTTTTTATTCCTCTACTGCAGACCACCTCCTTTAACTCTCATTCCTGTTTCCTCCACTCTCACTTCCATCAGCTGTGGGAAGCTCAGGACACACTGCCATTAAGATGAAGACGATCTGAGAACTGCCTCTCTGCTGTCTTTCTCCCTTTGAGCCCAATCAGTTATTCCTCCTCTACAATGATCCCTGTCCTAAATATCATCTGTCTTTAGTTTCTCTTCTTGACTTATCCGTGACACCCACCTGGTGCTCCTTGACCTTATCTCAATAAACTGCTGATCTCCTGGGTCGCAAGTTAGCCAATATCATTGGTGATTTTCTTTTCTCAAAGGCTGTTCCTCTCTCCTTTAAACCTGTCGATATGTCTCTCTTTGGAAACCATCCTCCACCACACCATTGGTGTAAGTTACTGTCACATCTCAGAACTCCCTACTCCCTCCAAAGTCCTCTCAATATATTGTCGCCTCTCAAATCTGTGCTGATTTCTCCTGGAATTCCATTTTTGAATCCCTTCAAACAGGTTTGCACCCTCTTCTCTTCCAGAGAAATAAGGTCCACCACGACTTTTGGACCTGCATGATTGCCAACTGGATGACTTTGACTTATGTCACTCTCAGATTCAGAATCTTCAAGAGTTAGCAAAACAAGTAACCATTGAGAAAAAAATATACAAGTTAAACTGAAATTTGCATTGGGAAAGAAATGGGAAAGACCCACTGAGAGGTGGTGGTATTGTGGTATCACTAGTAAGCCAGAGACCCAGGCTAATGCTCTGGAGTTATGGTTTCAAATCCCACCATGACAGATGGTGAAATGTTAATTAATTAAAAGCTAGCCTACTGGAGACCATGTAACCATTGTCAATTGTTGTAAAAAGCCATTGGAACAATGTGATTGACTCCCACCTGGCATCAGAATGGCACTAGCAAGTTAGTCAGTTCAAGTGGCATTGAGGGATAGACAATAAATGCTGGCCCATCCAATGATGCCTGCATCCCATGAACAGAAAGCAGAAAAGCGAGGCATAAGTAAAAAGATGAGCAGAACTAAAATGTGAGAGATGCTTATGACTTCAATAGGAGTGGAGGTTCTCTAAATTTCCTTTGCGAATCTCAGTGGTAGCTCCAGGGACATGGGAGGGAAGGTTGCTTCCATCATTCCTCCCATAATCCAGTGAAGTTATGTCAGGTGATTGACAGAATCCTCATTGAAATTACACTCAAATTTCAGTTTCATCTATATAAGGAATGAGCTAAAGTTCTAAATTGTTCAGTCCTCGGTGTCTGAATTTCCAACATCTACAGTTTTTTAAAGACATTAATTCAAATATTGCTCGATTTAATATTTTTTCTTGTACCTTTATGGTCCTTTCTTACTTCCAAATATTTAAGTATGGTTGGTTTGTAAAATTTGATGTAATTTACCATTTAAAATGTGTGCATTATATCCAAAATCTCTTACCAAGTCCTGATAGCCATTAAGGTTTTATATATCGAAAGTCGTTAAGTGTGATTATTTACTTTATTTACCTTCTGTGCAACAGCTTTATTTATTCTCTATTTACATTGATACAAAGGTTCACTGATGCAGACTGCCCTTGGACAAAAGAATTGAATAAAGTGCTATTTTATCTGTGATTGATTGCAAGGTTTAAAATATAAAGTATAATTGTCAGCTTGCCTGAACCTGAATAACCAGGAACTAAAAGCCACCTTCTAATTTTGCTTTTCACCAGTTTATCAGAAAGTAATCTCTCTCAAACTTGGACAATACTGAACTGCAGTGAAAAAAAGGACAAAAATGAAAATAGCTCTAATCTCTACAAATACTAAGATAATTTTGAAATAAATTCTGATTTACTTCATTGGCTCATACTTCCCTTGGTAATCTCATGAAGCAGCACAATAATGCTCTATGTCCTGGTATGTTAGACATATTGAGCCAGTAGTGAATGGCCAAGCTCAATTTTATTGCAATGAACAGACAATGATGAAGACAAGACGCTATTGATGAGATAAGTGAAGGAATACCAGAGACAGCTCTTTTAAGTATCAAACTGTAGAGTCATAGAGTCATACAGCATGGAAACAGACCCTTCAGTCTGACTAGTTCACGCCCACCATGCTCCTATACCAAACTAGTCCCACTTGCCTGCACTTGGCTCACATGCCTCCCAGCCTTTCCTATTCAAGCACTGATCCAAATAACTTTTAACTGTAACAGTACCTGCATCCATCACTTCCTCTGGCCATTCATTCCACATATGAACTATTTCCTGTGTAAACATGTTGTCCTTTATGTCCTTTTCAAAGCTTTTTCCTCTCACCCTAAAAATATGCTTCCTAATTTTGAACTCCTTCACCCTTGAGAAAAGATCCTTGCTACTCATCTGACCTATGCCCCTCATGACTTTATAAACCCTCAACCTCCTAAGCTCCAGCAAAAAAAGTCCAAGTCTATCCATCCCATCTTTACAACTCAAACCCTCCATTCCTGGCAACATCCTGGTAAATCTTCTCGGAACCCTCTTTAATTTAATAATGTTCTTCCTACAAAAGAATGGCCAGAACTGCACACAGTACTCCAGAAGAAGCCTTGCCAACATCCTGTACAACTTCAACATGATATCTCAACTCCTAAACTCAAAATCCTGAGCAATGAGGGCAAGTGTGCTCAACATCTCCTTAACCACCCTGTCTACGTGTGATGCAAGTTTCAGAGAATTGTGTACCTGAATTCTTAGGTCTCCCTCTTCTACAACATACAATATGGTCAGTGTGGACTAGTTGGACCAAAGGGTCTGTTTCACCTGCATGGGTCTATGATTCTATGTTTCAGTATTTAAAGGGCTTTGTCTGATGTGTGATGATAATGTCGCTTCAAAAAGATTGTTTTGCCCTTGGTTTTTTTTCCAATGAGGTTGTAAAAGCAAAAGTGCCAAAATATCTACTTTAACAATAACAGGGGAGCGGCCAGTTCTCCCAGTTTCTGGTTTGTTTTTGTGGTAACAGTGAAGGCTGCTGTTTTAGCATAAGCGGAGAAGCTGCTGCAGTCCAGGGAAAGGTTCCAAGCTTCAGCAGATGATTCTTGACTGACTTTTCTCTCTGAAATATCTCCTGCCTCCAAGAACCTTTGTTTGAATTTACCTTTTGCCAAGGGGTGCATTTACCGGATGTTACAGGAATTGGAACAGTTCCTTCATTATGTTGCTGTGTCCGGTCAGTTGAGTTTTCCAATAGTTAAGTTATTCTAGATTCTGTTTCCTTTCGTTCGTGCTTCAGCTGCAGTGTTTAAATAAATTCTGTTTTGCTTAAAGCTAAGTGTTTGACCAGCTGCATCACACCTGGAATATCCACTTCACATCTGCCTTTAAAATAAGAAAGCGTTTGGATCTGGACTACTCTTGAAAAGTGTTTTGAGTTGTTCAGGCCGGGTCCATAACACGTGTTCCCTCCCTCCTCATCATGCGTCTTGTCTTCATCCATTGTCCGATCACTGCTGTAAGACTGAGTTTGGCCATTCATTGCTGGCTCATATGCCTAACATCCCAGGCCATTAATTGCATAAGTCCTGCCCTTGTTTGTTTTACCAAAATGCAACACCTCACATATATCCAAATTAAATTCCAGCTGCCACTCCCTAGCCCATTGATCCAATTGATCAAGATCTCTTTGTATTCTTAGATGATTTTCTTCACTGGCAATGATACCAACAATTTCGGTGTTATCCATAAAGTAACTAATCATGTCTACTAAACTCTTATCCAAATCATTTATATAAATGACAAACAAAAATGGACCCCCAGTACCAATCCCTGTGGAACACCATTGATCACAGGCCTCCAGTCTAAAAAACAACCCTCCACCACCATCCTCTACCTTCTACCGTCAAGCCAATTTTGTATCCAATTGGCAAGCTCTCTCTGAATCCCATGTGATCTAACTTTACTAACTGGTCTACCATGCAGAACCTTTTCAAAGGCTTTACTGAAGTCCACGTAAACAACATCTACTGCTCTGCCCTCATTAATATTTTTGGTTACCTCCTCAAAAAATTAATCAAGTTTGTGAGACACTATTTCTTGCATATAGCCCTGCTGGCATTTATTAATTGTCCTTGCTTCTCCAACGCATGTAAATCCTATCTTTCAGAAGCATCTCCAACAACTTACCACCACCGTTATCAGACTCATAGGTCTATAGTTCCCAGGCTTTTCTTTACAGCCTTTCTCAAATAAGATACACCATTTGCCATCTCCAAGCTTTCAGCACCTCACCTGTGGTTATATAGGTGATACAAATACCTCTGCTCTGTAATTTTGTCCTTAGTTTCCCACAATTGGCCAGGTTATTTCTTAAGAATCAAGGAATGCACAAGTCTAAAGGAGGTTAGAAATCGTATAAAGAGTAAAAGAATTTGAAAAAATAATATCAATGTCATATTGAAATAATATATGACCAAATCATTACATATGGTAATATTCTGCTCAAACTTACCAGAAATCAGCGAGGTGTCAATTTTGGTGAAATTCCCAGAGGGTTTCTCTGTGAGTGCTTTCATGAGTTTTCTCACACTATTCTCTGCAGTTCCTCTCATTATCAATGCAGCACCTCTACACGGTACTCCAGTTGCTCTAACCTCCACTTGCTCTTTCTGGGGTCTCCTGGGTTTGTGGCACTGGTACCATTTTTAAACCTCAGCCATGCACCAGAATAAGTACTGCTGGCCACAGCTGCCCTTCACAGTAGAAGTAGTACAAGGGAATCAAAAATGAAAGACTTCTGAGAGCACATAGGTGGCACTGTTGACACTGCATTACAAATGTACTTCTGTAAAAGTAAACGCTACAATTGCTTCTGGGAACAGACAGGGATTGCTTGCCTTTCAATCAAGAATTTTACAGTCTGTCACCAAATGATGACTGCATTCTGATCACATTGAGTGAGACTAATCAAATCCCATCTGGCTTGTTGCACTAGACACTGTATCACTCTATCACTCAGAACATGATGTTCCTTCTATTCATTGTCCTTTCCTTCCTCATCACAAGACTGTGGTCACTTCTACAGCTCTTTAGACTCTAGCACCTCTCATCTTTGCCTGCTATTGCTGTGCTGACCCCAGCATGCTAGCATAATGCTCAGTGTTGAAGAATCTCATTTCTGTTGATGTTGAGAGACTTTCCCAACTGAATTATCATTGCCCACCTCGTTTTTAAGAGTTGAGAAGATTCCACTTAGCATCACATCACTGTTTCATGTAGGAACAAAGCTAGACTTCCAAACTGCCATAAAACTCAAATGGCTTGCTCCAATTATCATTCATCTGGAAATTTAATTATAAGTCATTCTGCTATAATGTGTATTTTATTAATATGAATTCGCTATAATGCAATTGACAAATTGATTTTAAAGCACAAACATCTAAAACTTTTAACGCAAATACATCGCCAACGCTATGAGGGCTGTTTCTAAAGCACAATTTCTCTATAATGCAGGGTTGAACAAGAACCCAACCATCACGTTATGGAAGAACTACCTGTATTAAAATCTCAAAATATTTTATTCAAAAAATTACAACTAGAGAAAAAATTGAATTATTCATGATTGAACAATATTTTAATCTATTAGAATATCTTGCATCACTCATCGCATCATATGGGAACTGAGTGGTAATGACTGAGTGGTAATGTTCCTAGACTAAGAATTCAGAGCCACAGAGGAAAATGAAAAAGGACATTGGTCGAAATCTCACTCTGGCCATCAGTGAAATTTGAAAATTAAATCAATAAATCTTCTTTATGCAGCAAAGCCAGTGACGATGACCATGGTATTTACCATTAATTGTCATAACAGCCCATCTGGTTCAATCTTTATGCTGGGCCTACATGTGACTTCAGTTCCACAGTAAAGTGGTTAATCCTTAATTGACTTTTGAAATAACCTAGCAAAGCAAACTAGGAAAGTTAGGTTGTCATCAATGCTCACAGTTCACAAAACAATAAAGAGAAAAACATCATTAAAAACTCACACTCGGTAACCAACCTAACAAGCAATAAGAGATTCTCCTTCGAATCCTCCCACTTCCTCCAGACCAAAGGGGTAGCCATGGGCACACATATGGGCCCCAGCTATGCTTGTCTCTTTGTTGGCTATGTAAAACAGTTGATCTTCCGTAATTACACTGGCACCACTCCCCACCTCTTCCTCCGCTACAATGATGACTGCATTGGCGCCACCTCGTGCTCCCGCTAGGAGGTTGAGCAATTCATCAATTTCACCAACACATTCCACCCAGACCTTAAATTTACCTAGACCATCTCTGACACCTCCCTCCCCTTCCTGGACCTCTCCATCTCCATTAATGACAACCGACTTGACACTGACATTTTTTACAAATCCACCGACTCCCACAGCTACCTGGATTACACCTCTTCCCACCCTACTTCTTGCAAAAATGCCATCCCGTATTCCCAATTTCTCTGCCTCCGTCGTATCTGCTCCCAGGAGGACCAGTTCCACCACAGAACACACCAGATGGCCTCCTTCTTTAGAGGCCACAATTTCCATTCCTACGTGGTTAAAGATGTCCTCCAACGTACCTTGTCCACATCCTGCACCTCTGCCCTCAGATCCCACCCCTCCAACTGTAACAAGGACAGAACGCCCCTGGTGCTCACCTTCCACCCTACCAACCTTTGCATAAACCAAATCATCCCCGCAGACATTTCCGCCACCTCCAAAAAGACCCCACTACCAGGGATATATTTCTCTCCCCACCTCATTCAGCCTTCCGCAAAGACCGTTCCCTCCGTGACTACCTGGTCAGGTCCACGCCCCCTACAACCCACTCTCCCATCCTGAAACCTTCCCCTGCCACCGCAGGAACTGTAAAACCTGCTCCCACACCTCCTCCCTCACCTCTATCCAAGGCCCTAAAGGAGCCTTCCACATCCATCAAGGTTTTACCTGCACATCCACTAATATCATTTATTGTATCTGTTGCTCCCGATGCGGTCTTCTCTACATTGGGGAGACTGGGCGCCTCCTAGCAGAGCACTTTCGGGAACATCTCCGGGACACCCACACCAATCAACCACACCACCCCGTGGCCCAACATTTCAACTCCCCCTCCCACTCTGCCGAGGACATGGAGGGCCTGGGCCTCCTTCACTGCCACTCCCTTACCACCAGACGCCTGGAGGAAGAACGCCTCATCTTCTGCCTCGGAACACTTCAACCCCAGGGCATCAATGTGGACTTCAACAGTTTCCTCATTTCCCCTTCCCCCATTTCACCCTAGTTCCAAACTTCCAGCTCAGCACTGTCCCCATGACTTGTCCGGACTTGTCCTACCTGCCTATCTCCTTTTCCACCTATCCACTTCACCCTCTCCTCCCTGACCTATCACCTTCATCCCCTCCCCCACTCACCTATTGTACTCTATGCTACTTTCTCCCCACCCCCACTCTCCTCTAGCTAATCTCTCCACGCTTCAGGCTCACTGCCTTTATTCCTGATGAAGGGTTTTTGCCCGAAACGTCGATTTTGCTGCTCCTTGGATGCTGCCTGAACTGCTGTGCTCTTCCAGCACCACTAATCCAGAATCTGGTTTCCAACATCTGCAGCCATTGTTTTTACCTAAGCAATAAGAGTAAGCCTTGTTTTACTCAGTGAAAGAATTTTCGTCGCATGTGTCCCAGTCACAGGTGAGAATGCTTAAAACAGAATATTGTTGAAAGAATCACACAGCATGTGGGCAAATTTACAAGGAACACCATTTGTTACATCACTCAAATGAGTAGTGCATTGTTACCTGATAGGAACAGTCTGTGGAAAGAATTTAAAACAACAGCATGAACTAACCGATATTAAATTATACAAAAATCACACCTTCCTATTAAATAGAGGTTTATGAGCAAATGCCTGAGTTCCATAGTTATGGAGGTGATCAGTTGAAAATCGTGTGACAAAAGTTGCCAGGAAGAAACCCTTCATTAATCTGCCCAAAATGTACACTTCCCGAATATGAAAAGATTCAGCCTCTCATATTGGGAACGTTCAAGGTAATCAGTCAAGGTCAGCATTGTTTTGTGAATAGAGTGTTAAGTTTATTAAAGTCCAGATGACTTTGTACTTCCAGCATTTTACAGTGCAAAACAAAATAGAGCTGAAGGATGAGGAGGGAAATTAAATAAATTGGGCATGCAACGGCTGGAAGCCTCATGCAGAATAGCTTTAAATGTGATATCAAAGCTCATCTCAGTTTGTACGTCTTAGTGGTTGAAAATGAAATCAATTTACAATATTATTTAACATTCCAGGTTTTAACTTATTTTGTATAATTTTATTATTGCCTTCATGTGATCTGTTACCAGTCACATGAGACTTAATTCAATGTGTCTCCCACCTCAATGCAGTGAACAGTGTTTTCAACTTGTTGTCAAACAATTAAAATGGTAAGAAAACTTAAATAAATGAGACTTAAATGTATTTTAAGGAAACCTCAGCACCATAAAAAAACCCCACTATTAACAGCTATGCAAATAAGTTTTCCAATTTTTGTAAGAACATAGTTTTTTCTTTTGGCCTCAGATTTCATAAGAAAGTTTCATGGCCCACTTAATTTTTTTGTCTAAGTTTCATTTTTAAAACTTGGATAATTACAAAAAGAGCTATAACTGAATTCAGAGTATACAATTCACATTTTTATGACTTCAAAAAAATAAAAGTATTGTTTATGTTACACATAAGTAAACATAAAAAATAAACAGCAACTACAAGTTTGCAAACACCTGGTTGTTAAACTGCCATTTTTGTTACTGAATTAATCTTATTAAATTCACTCCTGGGATTTGGGCATCGCTTGCTGGCCAGCATTTATTGCTCATCCCTAGTTGCCTTTGAGAAGGTAGTGGTGAGCTGCCTTCTTGAACTGTTGCAATCCATATGCTGTAGCTGACGCACAGTGCCGTTATGATTTTGACCTTGTGATAGCAGAAGGAATTGCAATATAATTCCAAGACAGGATGGTGAGTAGCTTGGAGAGGAGCTTGAAGGTATTGGCATTCCCATGTATCTGCTGCCCTTGTCCTTCTAGGTGGAAGTGGTCATGGGTTTGGAAGGTACTGTCTTTGGTGAATGTCTGCAATGCATCTGTAGATAATGCACACTGCTGCTACTGAGTGTCAGTGAGGAGAGTGGATGCTTGTGGATGTGGTTCCAATCAAGTGGGCTGCTTTGTCTGGCATGGTGTTAAGCTTTTTGAGTTTTGTTGGAGTTGCAGTCACCCAGGCAAGCTGGGAGTGGCCCTTCACACTCCTGATTTGTGCCTTGTAGATAATGGACAAGCTTTGTAGAGTCAGCAAGTGAGTTATTTGCTGCTCTTGTAGCCACAGTGTTTATGTAGCAAGTGAAGTTGAATTTATGGTCAATGGTCACTTCCAGAATGTTGATAACACCATCAAATGTCAAGGGTCAGTGGTTAGATTGTCCATGTTTTTGGCGATGGCCATTGTCTGGCATTTGTGTTGTGCGAATGTTATTTGCCAGTTGTCGCTCAAGACTGGATATTATCCAGGTCTTGTTGCATTAGGGATAGTCAACATGGCTTTGTGCGTGGGAAATCACGTCTCACAAACTTGATTGAGTTTTTTGAAGAAGTAACAAAGAGGATTGATGAGTGCAGAGTAGTAGATGTGATTTATATGGGCTTCAGTAAGGCGTTCGACAAAGTGGGAGACTGATTAGCAAGGTTAGATCTCATTGAATAGAGGGAGAACTAGCCATTTGGATACAGAACTGGCTCAAGGTAGAAGACAGAGGGTGGTGGAGGGTTGTTTTTCAGACTGGAGGCCTGTGACCAGTGAAGTGCCACAAGGATCACTGCTGGGTCCTTTACTTTTTGTCATTTACATAAATGTGTTGGATGCGAGCATAAGAGGTACAGTTAGTAAGTTTGGAGGTGCAGTGGACAGCGAAGACGGTTACCTCAGATTACAACAGGATCTTGACCAGATGGGTCAATGGGCTGATAATTAGCAGATGGAGTTTAATTCAGATAAATGTGAGGTGCTGTATTTTGGGAAAGCAAATCTTAACTGGTCTTATATACTTAATGGTAAGGTCCTAGGGAGTGTTACTGAACAAAGAGACCTTGGAGTGCAGGTTCATAGCTCCTTGAAAGTGGAGTCGCAGGTAGATAGGATAGTGAAGAAGGCATTTGGTATGCTTTCCTTTATTGGTCAGAGTATTGAGTACAGGAGTTGGGAGGTCATGTTGCAGCTGTACAGGACATTGGTTAGGTCACTGTTGGAATATTGTGTGCAATTCTGATCTCTTTCCTATTGGAAAGATGTTGTGAAACTTGAAAGGGTTCAGAAAAGATTTACAAGGATGTTGCCAGGTATGGAGGATTTGAGCTACAGGGAGAGGCTGAACAGGCTGGGGCTGTTTTCCCTGGAGCATCGGAGGCTGAGCGGTGACCTTATAGAGGTTTACAAATTTATGAGGGGCATGGATAGGATAAATAGGCAAAGTCTTTTCCCTGGGGTCGAAGAGTTCAGAACTAGATGGCATAGGTTTAGAGTGAGAGGGGAAAGATATAAAAGAGACCTAAGGGGCAACCTTTTCATGCAGAGGGTGGTACGTGTATAGAATAAGCTGCCAGAGGAAGTGGTGGAGGCTGATACAATTGCAACATTTAAGAGGCTTTTGGATGCGTATATGAATAGGAAGGGTTTGGCAGGATATGGGGCAGGTGCTGGCAGGTGGGACTAGATTGGGTTGGGATATCTGATTGGCATGGACAGGTTGGACCGAAGGGTCTGTTTCCATGCTCTATATCTCTATGACTCTATGACTCTATTTGAACATGGACTGCTTCAATATCTGAGGAGTCACAAATGGGGCTAAATACTGTGTCATCATTGGCAAACATCCCCACTTCTGATCTTATGATGGAGTGAAGGTCATTAATGAAACAGCAGTAGATAGTTGAGCATAGGATAGTACCATGAAAAATTTCCACAGAGATGTCTGAAAGTTAAGATGACTGACCTCCAGAAACCACAGCCATCTTCCTATGTGCCAAGGTAGAGTTTGTCCCCTGATACCCACCGATTCCAGTTTTGTTCGGGATCCTTATACCACACTTGGTCACATGCAGCCTTGATGTTAAGGGCTGTCACTCTAACTTCATCTCTAGAATTCAACTCTTTTGTCAATAGACTATAATGAGGTCAGGAGCTGAGTGGCCCTGGCAGAACCCAAACTGGGCGTCACTGAGCAGGTTATTGCTGAACGGGTGCTGCTAGATAGCATTGTTGATGACATCTTCCATCACTTTTCTGATGATTGAGAGTAGACTGGTAGGGCAGTAGTTGGCTGGGTTTGATTTGTTTTTTGTCTGGAGAATAAACCTGGGCAATTGGCTGTGTGGTCAGGTAGATGCCAGTGTTGTGGCTGCACTGGAAGAACTTGGCTCACGGAACAGCAAGTGCTGGGGCACAAGTTATCGCAAAGAATATTCATAATGAAAATGTAATTGCTGCATTCAGGAATAAACATCGACAAACTTGCAGCTCCTTGAAGGTATATGCAGGATATATATGGATAGATGTAAATTATTGTTTTACCAGTGTAAGTACATCATCATTATCCATAACCTTTTTTTGGTTTTTGGATTTGCATGTCACTGACCAGGCCAGGAATAACTCCCCATCCCTATTTGCCAAAAAGCAATTTATAGGCATAAACAAAATAGTAGCATTATTGATTAGAAAGTACTAATTATCTCTTAAGCTATTTTTCTGACTGAACTAGCTTGCTTAAAGTGACAGTGCTTAAAGCATTTGAATTGTCTCAATTCTCATTAAGATTAGAGTGATGCTGGAAAAACACAGCAGTTCAGGCAGCATCCGAGGAGCATACTGAACTGCTGTGTTTTTCCAGCACCATTCTCATCTAGACTCTGGTTTCCAGCATCTGCAGTTATTGTTTTTACTCAATTCTCGTTAAGAGCAAATTTAGTTTCTCTGCATTGTCTAGTTTGACATCCAAGTTTCATGATCACCGTTCCACATCAGTAATTATTCTGAATCTTGACTTTTCTGGCTGACATGAACTCTAACTGTGCCTCACTTCTCTTTATAAGGCAGAATTAGCACAATTATTGTTTTTGTTAATGCTTTAACTGAACTTAAGCTCACAATGCCACACATCAAGAAGAAACAATCGCATATCAGAGAAACTCTTCAATGGTCCCTATTAATTGTATCAGTGTTTTCCTGCTCAGTGGAGCAGTATTGAATGACGTGATTGGTTCTGTCATGTAGTGCAAAATAATTTTTTGACTGGACAGCCAGGATAACAGCCAGAACAGAATTTGTGAACTTAATTGGCATGAATTAGAACAAAATATCAAACTAGGGTCTTTAGAAATCAGTTAACATCCAACTTTGTGTTGATATTTCTTTTAATGGGTCCCTTTTAAAAATGCTGGCAATTTTACCCTGCGTATATATTCAATGCTTTTTGCTTAAACAATACAAGGCACCAGACAGACCACAGCTGGAATACTGTAAACGCTTTTGGGTCCGTTATCGAAGGAAGATACATTGGCACTGAAGACAGTCCAGTGAAGGTTCACTAGGTTGATAGGGTGTGGAAAGACTTTCCCTTTGTGGGATACTTTAGGACCAGAGGACTCAATCTCACAATAAGGAGTTGCATATTTAAGATGCAAATAAAGAGGACGTTCATCCCTCAGATGGTAGTGAACTTTTTGAATTCTTTAGGACATGCTGTTGAGGTTGGGTTATTAAAAGTATATTCAAGGCTGAGATTGATTTTTAATCAGTAAGGGAATCATGGTTTTGTAGGGAAAAGGAAGGAAAGTGGATTTTCCAGAACAACCATGATCTCATTCAATGGAAGGAACAGACTCAATGGGCTGAATGGCCTACTTCTTCGCATGTATCTTACTGTCTTATAGCATGATGGGGTCACTTGATTTCCTTTATAAGAGATGACTTTATGATTGAATGAACGATATCTGAACAAAGAATCAGAATGTTAAAGAAAAGAGCGAGAAAACAGGACTTTAAAAAAAAACACAGGCTTCTAAAAAAAAATGTTCAAAGTAAATGAATGAAACCAATAATTAGAAACAAGTCAATATAATTGTGAGGTAAAAGGTTGAAATTCTCGTGTTAAAGGTAAGATTTGATCAGCAGTTTCCAGTGGCAGAAGGGCCATTAATAGAGAACAGGGTTTTAAGATTATTGACAAAAGAACTGAATGCAACATGAGCAGTAATTTTACACACATCGTCACTCCAAATCAGAAATATACTGACTGAAGGAATGGTGGAAGCAGAACAACTTATAAGAGATTTGGATATGTATTTGAAGAACAATAAATTGCAGTTCTCTGGGGAAGGGGCTCAGGAAGGGAACTAATTGGCTAGCTCTCCCAAAGGGCTGGCACAGGCATAATGTGTTAAATATGTGGTATCTTTGATGATTCTATGAAGTACTGAAAAAAAAATGAAAATGCAGAAACCAAGATCTGTCAGAAAAGAAATCAAAGGGAGAAAAAACAAAAAGAAAGCTGATAACACTATAATAAAGTGAAATAATTAAAAAGGAAATAATAAAAGTTCATTTTTTTATTTGTCTTGTATCAATACTAAACTGTGGGACAGGGCATAAATTTCCAGTATATGGGTGTCACTGATTTTATTGTCTTTAAAACAATGTTAGAAAATTATCCTTTGGACAATATGATATAGTACTCAATTTTGGCAGTCAGCAATGCTTTAACTGTTATTTTTTAAATTTTGGAGTGGGAAGTTATGACTCATTTTTCCACAAAGTGCTGATAGAACATCATGGTACACGAGCCAAGCCATTCACAGTACTTTTAGATGGATGTAAAGATATATACATTCTTCTCAGTTTCCCAGATTCCTTGCCCTATGAAAAAAAAACACACTAAAATAATGAGTCATTTTTAAAAAAAATCTCAGCAAATTATCTTTGCAGCTGTGGAAACCATGTTTGTTTTGTTCATAACATCAGGTAAAAGGGAAAATATAGCTCACCCAGTTCAGATGGGGAAGCAAAAACAAGATCATTCATTCAATGTTATCACCAGGTGTTTTACACTTGACATCAATTACACTTCAGTCAAATATGCTTTGTGTTGTCCTTCAAACTCACATCACATATGGCATCCTTCCATTATTACATAATTTGGAGATGCCGGTGTTGGACTGGGATATACAAAGTTAAAAATCACACAACACCAGGTTACAATCCAACAGGTTTAATTGGAAACACCAGCCTTCGGAACACTCTCCTTCATCAGGTGGTTGTGGACTCATATTATGAATGGCAGTGAACAACAGCTAATGGAAGAGAATACACTATGTATTCCTCTATTCTTGATAATTATTAAGCCAAGCGTATTGGTACAAAAGCGCCACAGCGCCAGAGACCTGGGTTCAATTCCCACCTCAGGCGACTGACAGTGTGGAGTTTGCACATTCTCCCCGTGTCTGCGTGGGTTTCCTCCGGGTGCTCCGGTTTCCTCCCACAGTCCAAAGATGTGCAGGTTAGGCGAATTGGCCATGCTAAATTGCCCGTAGTGTTAGGTGAAGGGGTAAGTGTAGGGGTATGGGTGGGTTGCGCTTCGGCGGGTCGGTGTGGACTTGTTGGGCCGAAGGGCCTGTTTCCACACTGTAGGTAATCTGTAGGTAATCTAATCTAAAAGGCAAGCCAAAGTAGTGCAACCATCTTCGACCAGAAGTGTTGAGCCCATCTCGACCTTCTCCTGAGGTCCACACTATCTGGAAAACCAATCTTTGGCCAATTCAGTTCAGTTTATGTGACACCAAAAACAACTGATCATACTTGATCCAGCAAAGATAATGGGCTCCAAGGACATCCCAGTCAGAGTACTGAAGCCTTATATTTCAGAACTAGCCATATGTCTTGCCAAGCTGTTACAGTACAGCTGCAGCACAGGCATCGACTCAAGAAAGTGAAAAATTCCTCAGGTATGTCTTGTGCCCATGAAATTGGACAAATCTAATCCAATTATCATTACCTATCAGCTCACTCTCTATCATCAGTAAACTAATGAAACAATAGTGCTAACAAGTATCACTTTTTACCCATAACTTGTTCAGATGCTCATGGCAACTATCAGTGTTTTTCTGTAGCGAGGACAGTGTGCTCAGTGATAAGCAGCCTTGGAAGCTGTCCAGAGGCATGGACATGGTCAGTCAGCTGCTTGTGGCGGTCAGAGTTAAGATTTGCTCCACATAAGGGGTGAGGAGCCAAACTATGGGCAGCCCAACACCCAGCTTGACTCTTCCAGCCTGATAATGGGCTGCTTTCTTATGGAATAAGAGACAAAAGAAGTGTAAGAGCAAGCAATTCCCCAGCAGTGAATAGGCCGTACAGCGGGCATATAGCGTTAGTGCTGCTGGGGGTTGGTGTGATTGAGAGTGACTAAAGGAAATGTTACAGATGATATTGAGAGTGATGGAACATAAGCCTTGGCTGGTCATGGGTGCAGTAGCAGAGAGAGTGAGTGTAAGATATTGGAGAGAAGGTAGTGGCACGTACATTAGCAAAGTGGAGAGCAGTTTGACGTTCTTCTAAGATTACTGTGCACTTTTCCAGGTGGCTGAGACTGCATTGACTTGGATAGCAACCTTGAATCAAGCTGGCATGGTTTGGTGTCATGGTGTCCTCTATTAATCTTGAGGAAGAGAATGTTCTGCCTCTGGACCTGTCCACCAGGATCTCCAGGTCATTGCCGTAAAGCAAGATGCCAATTATCCCTTCTCTGTCATGTCTGGGGCAAATATCCAAAGCCTCACAAGGCAGTTCCAGATGGATCGTGCTTATCTGGGTATAGGATAGCCTTTTAAATATGATATCAGGAATGCTGGACAATTCTTGGATATCTTGCAGTAGCGAGTTGTTCAGAGTACAATATGTAGTAGGATGGGCTAGAATCAGACAAGAGGAGATTCTGGCAAAAGAATAAATTTGAGAAACTTTCCATGAAACTTGACAAATTTGACACACACAAAGCAGCATAAGCTGGTCTTTCAAGTGAGACATCGCGTGGTGAGTTTATCCTGAGGGTTACCGTTGCTCAGGTAAAGAAGTTGAGTCAATGGTGACT
This sequence comes from Hemiscyllium ocellatum, assembly GCF_020745735.1. Lineage (NCBI taxonomy): Eukaryota > Metazoa > Chordata > Chondrichthyes > Orectolobiformes > Hemiscylliidae > Hemiscyllium > Hemiscyllium ocellatum. The sequence goes on from NC_083419.1 coordinate 32,193,453, forward strand.
TCAGCTGGTGCATGAATTGAACCTGACTATTGGCATTGCTCACCAGCCATCCAGCCAATCAGTTAACCATCCACATTCTTTGAAGTGTGCCCAGGTCACTCAATCTCCCTGCTCATTTAGAGTTCAAACTAGTCACTACTCATAATCAGACGATACTTAGCTATATATAGAATCTGTTTGTTCAATTGATAACATGACACTCTAGTCTGATGAGTGTCAGCATTGTGTTTCACAATTGTATCAAACACATCTTTCTCTTGAACATGTAGAAAACAACCCAGGAGAGAATAGCTGTAATACAAGTAGAGTTCACAGATCCTGACAGTAAAGTAAGCTGCCACAGCAAAATCATGACGTCATCAGAATCCCAGGTTTATGCTACCTAATATCTTTACTTTTTACATAGCCAATTAATACTTAGCACTTTAATGTTCAACCAATTGCACTCAGACTCAATTATCTGCTTCACAATGTCTGCTCTGCTTTGAATTTCACAGGTAGCTTTCCTTGTATAGCCTTAGAACATGCCAGAGAACAGGTTTTAAACCTTTGCAGCATTTGATAAGACTTAAAACTATTTTAAAATTTGTTTGAACCACTTATCTTCCAGTTCAGCTATTCTCCTCAGATTCAGTCTCTATGAAAGTTGCCATATGAGCCCTCACTCCCTTTGAACTTGTGTGTCTTTATCTATTCAATATCTATAAACAGTAACTAACTAAAGCAAGTGTAGGCCGAAACAGGCTGAATGTGTGTTGCTGATTAAAGCACAGCAGGTCAGGCAGCATCCAAGGACCAGGAAATTCGATGTTTCGGGCCAGAGCCCTTCATCAAAAAGCACAAATCCAACTATATATCTGAGATGTGTAGTGAGCAGAGTAGACTTCTTCCTTTAAGCTCTGATGAGTGCAAACTTCTTCAGTTGTTTGGCCCCAGGAGGAGCGACCTGGACTACACCTCCTCCCACCCTGCCCCCTGTAAAAACTCCATCTCATATTCACAATTCCTTCGTCTCCGCCGCATCTGCTCCTAGGAGGACCAGTTCCAATACCGTACAGCCCAGATGGCCTCCTTCTTCAAGGACCGCAGATTCCCCCCAAGACGTGATCGACGATGCCCTCCACCGCATCTCCTCCACTTCCCGCTCCTCTGCCCTTGAGCCCCGTCCCTCCAACCGCCACAGAAACCCACTGGTTCTCACATACCACCCCACCAACCTCCGTATACAGCGTATCATCCACCGTCATTTCCGCCAACTCCAAATGGACCCCACCACCAGGGATATATTTCCCTCCCCTCCCCTATCAGCGTTCCGCAAAGACCACTCCCTTCGTGACTCCCTCGTCAGGTCCACACCCCCCACCAACCCAACCTCCACTCCCGGCACCTTCCCCTGCAACCGCAGAAAATGCAAAACTTGCGCCCACACCTCCTCCCTTACCTCTCTCCAAGGCCCCAAGGGATCCTTCCATATCCGCCACAAATTCACCTGCACCTCCACACACATCATCTATTGCATCCGCTGCTCCCGATGTGGCCTCCACTATATTGGGGAGACGGGCCGCCTACTTGCGGAACGCTTCAGGGAACACCTCTGGGACACCCGGACCAACCAACCCAACCACCCCGTGGCTCAACACTTTAACTCTCCCTCCCACTCCACCGAGGACATGCAGGTCCTTGGACTCCTCCATCGCCAGAACATAACAACACGATGGTTGAAGGAAGAGCACCTCATCTTCTGCCTGGGAACCCTCCAACCACAAGGGATGAACTCAGATTTCTCCAGTTTCCTCATTTCCCCTCCCCCCACCTTGTCTCAGTCGATTCCTTTGAACTCAGCACCGCCCTCCTAACCTGCAATCTTCTTCCTGACCTCTCCGCCCCCACCCCACTCCGGCCTATCACCCTCACCTTGACCTCCTTCCACCTATCACATCTTCATCGCCCCTCCCCCAAGTCCCTCCTCCCTACCTTTTATCTTAGCCTGCCTGGCACACTCTCCTCATTCCTGATGAAGGGCTCTGGCCCGAAACGTCGAATTTCCTGTTCCTTGGATGCTGCCTGACCTGCTGTGCTTTAACCAGCAACACATTTTCAGCTCTCATCCCTGATAATCAAGCTATTTCTTTACATAAATGCTCACAGTATTAGATGTGAAGCTTCTCCATGTTGATTAGCTCATGAGAAGTCCCAGCCTGATGCAGTCTGGCTTGTTGTTAACGATGTTGGCTATGAAAGATAGCATGACTCAGTGCACTGAGATGAAGCAGCCACAATGCCTGATGCTAGTAAATCCAACTGGGATAAGCATGTTGGGGCTCAACTCAAAAGGCCATCTTTTGTGGCCATGTACTTAATGCATTAAAGCATTGTGAAAAACAGAGATATGTACATCGTGCTCATTTTGATGAAAATCAATGACCTGATGGCATACTAGATACTGAGTATTATAGCTCCTTTGGCTGTCTGAAGTATGAACCCTGGGAGACAGTAGTACATACCTTGGCAGAGTACAAAATATCACTCATCTGCTTGTGGCACTGGAGCATAGCTACCCAGAGGCACTGACCTCTGTAGCTACTGCTGTGCAGGCTGCTTTATTTGGTTGGAATGGCCTCCTGATCCCACCCTTAGGGAAAATAGCTTCCCTTCTCCCCACACACATCACTAGTATGGACATTGCTATTTATATGATCATTGATATCTGCAGGGATGGAAGTGATGGACAGAGGTTGAGAATGATTCTCGGTTGCAGAGAATTAAATGCTATCTGCTTTTAAAGAAGGCACCTGAATGGTCCGCCCATCCCTCAGAGTATCCTGCACAGAAAATTTAGCATGCCTGAATATGTAAAGTGCTGAGGAGAGAATAATTGTATGGGAAACCCAACCAATCCTCTATTGAAAACAAATCTTGCTTTCAAGCCTGTCTCCACAATAAGTCTCAGAGAAAGAAAATTCCAACTAGTATGTCTGAGATGTCATGAGCTGTAATCTCAAATATTTTATGTGTTAATTTGGCTGTTGGAAAGACAACATGGTAGATTGTGCAGTGTATAGATCAGTAGTACAGCACTTGTGTGTGGAATGTGCTGCCAGAGGAAGTGGTGGATGCTGGTACAATTTCAACATTGAAAGGCATCTGGATGGGTATATGAACAGGAAGGGATTAGAGGGATACAGGCCAAGTGCTGGCAAATGGGACTACATTAATGTACGATATCTGGTTGGCATGGACGAGTTGGACCAAAGGGCCTGTTTCCATGCTGTACATCTCTATGACTATGGACAGAACCCATTAACATAATATTGCAGTGGTAAGCCTTGGGATCAGACTCAGGATCAGGTTTACGCTGTCTCCTAACACTTTGGGGGTAACTTTCAAGCTATGGCAAGGGCAGTACTGGTGGCATTAAATTGGCTGGTGGTTATACACCCCTACTAATTTTTCTTTCCACAGACTTCAGTGGAGGTTAATGGACGGCAAAATTGTATGCACTGTATAGTCAATGATCAGCTACTGTCAACTGTCCACTTCTACTGAGTGAAAACCTATCCCCCATTTTATTCAGGTTTGGCACCAGTGGGAGCCCAGGGGAAGCCAGATGTTTCCTCTGAACAGCAATAGAAAGAAAACGAGTAAGAGTCCCCATGACTGTTTTCCTATACTTTCTGGAGGTCAGTGTATCAAAGACATTGGCAAGGATCTGGGAGTGGATTGCTCAGCTTCCACCTTCCAAGCTTCTCAACCGAGGCTAATAAATGCGTGGAAAATAGAGGGGGAGGTGGGGGGTGGGGGGAAGAAAATATAAGGAATTCCCTCTAACAAAAAAAAATGACAGAAACATTTTGAAATCACAAGTCTATTAATCTGCCATAAAGCAGTGCAGCATATCTCATGTGCACAAAAAGAAAAATGTAGTGCAATCTGGATGTTCTATTTCTAGTAACATCTCTGTTCTTTCTCTGAGTCATAGGCAACAAGAGTAGCTTTGTTCCAAGCACTTCTCTTTGTCAACTCTGTTTCTATTCAAAATGAGCTTTGTTGTCAGTAAACTAGTGCACAGCCAGTGTATCGGATTTTCTGGAGTCAGTTTTAATTACTAAATCAACAATTTGTATTTAGATAATGTCTGTAATGACACATCCCAAGATGCTTCACAATAACATTATAAAATTAAATATGATATTGTAGGTTGTGACCCCCTTGCCAGAGCTTACATCGAGGTGAGAGAAAGGAAATTGTATTTATCTTCAGCTTTTTAAGAACTACAGGCTGCAACTGAAGGGGCATGGTTTTGACAACTGTGAACATTTTATAGAGGATGTAGTATGCTCTTAACTTATTTGTCAAGGTTCATGATTAAGGAAATGTTTGGATTACATGAAATTTCCACATATCAGAATAGATTCAAACTGTGAGAGGGATTTGAAAATAATTCTCTTGGATTAATTCTCTTGTGAGTACCCATTTTGGACACACTTTGTGTATATAAGCATTAGGGCCCATGGGTATTATAAACTGACTTTCTTCCAGTTCAAGAGAGTCCTATTTAAGTTGTGCTCCACTTATCATTTTCCTCCATTCACACATGGGTAAAAGTTCATCTACAGCCTTCAGGAAAAGAAGAGTTGGGGACAAAGAAAGAGAGTGAGAGAGATAAACCATAACAATTTACATCAGCATGAAGCCACACAAGGAGATAACAGAGCAGGTGAGGTAAACTACATGAAAGCGATAAGATTTGTGGAGCCACTTAAAAGGAAGAGAGAGGAGGTGCAGTTTGAGGAGGGAAAGCCAGTGCTGAGAATATGGGGAGCTGAAGACCAGAATGCTTAAAGGGGCATTTCTGAAGGAAGACAGTTATCTGATCCACCTTCAAATACTTGCAGTGGCATTTCTGGTGCTCTGCTGCTTTCCATACAAACTGGACTTTACAAAGTCACGGCTCTTGCCATCAGATTTTCACCAAACACCTCAGGAGAAAGAAGATGAAAGGAGGAGGCAACCAGAAACCAAAGCTTGGGCAGGCTTTTCAGGAATGGATTCTGGTTTGGGATGACTTCAAAACTCCACGATTCCTCCACAAATCCTTGTCCTTTTATTCCTCTGCGAAGCACCATCACAGACCCCTTTGGCATAAACATCAACATGAAAGACACCACAAAAAAATCCCTAAAACTTTATCCAACACTACCGTCAATTGAACTGAACTGATTACTGTTATGTTTCCCTTCAATGCCTTTGCCTGGCTGAGTATTCTTACGGGAGAAAGTGAGGACTACAAATGCTGGAGAGTCAGAGTTTAAAAGTGTCTACTGGAAAAGGACAGCAGGTCAGGCAGCATCTAAGGAGCAGGAGAATCAATGTTTTGTGCACAATCCCTACATCAGAAGTGTTGGGCGGGGAAGGATGTTGAGAGATAAATAGGCGGGTGGGGCTGGGGGGAAGATAGCTGTGAAGCTGATAGGTGGATGCAGATGGGGGGGTAATTGTGGTAGGTCGATGGGGAGGGTGGAGTGGATAGGTGGGAAGGAAGATGGACAGGTAGGACAGGTCAAGAAAGTTGGAAGGTTGGACCTGAAATGAGGTTGGGGAGGGGAGACTTGGAAACTAGTCAATTCAACGTCAATGCCTTGTGGTTGGAGGGTCCCAAGGCAGAAGATGAGGTGCCCTTCCTCCAGTCATCAGGTGGCTTGGATTTGTATTTGGAGGATGCCCAGGACTTGGATATGGAGTGGAAGGGGAGTTGAAGTGGTCAGCCACAGGGTGGTGCGGTTGTTTGGTTTGTGTGTCCTGGGTATGTTCCTTGATATGCGCCATGAGTGTCCCATCCTGTCTCCCCAATGTAGAGGAGACCACATTGAGAGCAACGGACACCGTAGGTGAGGTAGGTGGATGTGCAGGAAAATGACTGCCGGATATGAAAAGATCCTTTGGGGCCTTGGATGGAGGTGAGCGGATAGGTGTGTGCACAGGTTTTACACCTCTTGCAGTGGCAAGGGAAGTTGCCGGGTATGGAGGGTGGGTTGGCAGAGGCGTCGACCTAATGAGGGATTCGCACAGAGAATGGTCTCTGCAGAACACAATTAGGGGTGGGGAGGGAAATATCTCTTTGGTGATGGAGTCTGATTGTAGGTGGTGGAAATGGCGGAGAATGATGCGCTGTATCCGGAGATTAGTGGGGTGAAAAGTAAGGACTGGGTGATTCTATCCTTGTTGCAGTTGGAGGAGAGGAGTACAAGGTGCAGGAAGAGGAGGAGATGTGGTAAAGGGAATTGTTGATCACTTGGGGAGGGGAAATTGTGGCCCTTGAAGTAGGAAGCTCTCTGGACTGTTCTGGAGTGGAATTACTCCTTCTGGGAGCAGGTACGGTGAAGGCAGAGCAACTGAGAGTAAGGGATTGTGTTTTTACAGGAGGGCGGAGTGGGAGGACATGGGTTTGAAATAGATGTCTGTGTTGAGTCGGTCGCCAGAGATGGAGATGGAGACATCCAGGAAGGGGAGAGAGGTGTCCGAAATGGTCCGGGTGAATTTAAGGTTGGGTGGAAAGTGTTATTGAAGTTGATGAACTGTTCAACCTCCTTGTGGGAGCATGAGGTGGCACCGATACAGTCGTCAATGTAGCAGAGGAAAATGTAGGGGATGGTGCAACTGCAGAAGATGGACTGATCCACATTGCCTATGAAGAGGCAGGCATAGCTGGGCCCATCTGGATGCCCAGGGCTACCCCTTTGGTCAGAAGGAAGTGGGAGGATTCTTATGTTGTATTAAGCCAATGGTTGGTGGCTGATTTTGATCTGAGAAACTGCAGGTATATGTGCAGGGCACTGTTCTGCAGCTCGGAGAGTTGAGGCCATGACTTTAAAATACATCTGCTCACGCATAGATGGTATCAGTCTGGTTGTGGATGGCTGTGAGGGGTAGACAGGGGACACTGCTGGAGTGACAGTTGTAGGAACATAATTGCCGTCATCTTGTGAAAGGAGAGCAAGTTTATATTCTACATGATAACCAGCATTTCCAAGGATGGCACCTCAGAAATGCTGATGGATTTGCTGGAGCATAGATTGCTGAGACGCTGCAAGCCCCTTTGAACAGTGGTATCTGTTGGTATGATGACAGCTGCCTAAACTAACATAGCACCGAGTTAGGGCCCCATGGTGATGCTCAGTCTAAACCTATGCTACAGCCCTATGATGTCGGATAGTTTCTGTCTGTGTTTCAATGGAAGATTTCATCTCAAGATACTTCCTTCTGACCTAAAGATTTGGCTCTGAAGGGGAAAAACAATTATTGCAGCAGTCTGGACAGGATTCAAACCAGGGTCTCAGAGCTGTCAAACTAATTATTTCATCATTGTTACAAACTTATTAGTAACAAATAAACATCACATTGAATCTGCAATGACTAGCATCAACATTTGTAATTACAGATGCCACATGTAACTTTTGAACTTTTAAATTATTTCTATGCACAATGTCTACAGAAAAAACTCACGTGGGAATGTGACAATTTGTGTTTCTATATTTGATGGTTGCTTTTCAGGAGAACAGTTTCTGGCACTTTACCTTTTATTCAACTTATAAATAGATGCAGTTTACACATTAAAAGTGATTGAACTGACTATTGAGATTTGAATGCAAATTATTCTTCAGAGAGATGAAAAAAAACCACCAGAAAAGGCTGTTCAGGTTATTGCATTGTGCTGCCTTTATTAAGGAGCTGTCCACTTGATCTCTGTACTCTTTCCTTACCTTTATAAATGATTTATCTGTCTGCCAAAAGTTTATCATTACTTCTCTCTTTATTCTTTTAGTGATGACCTTAAACTTGTTCACTTCCTGTCTAGTAAAAACAATTTCCTACTTGTTCAAAATGATTCATGATGTTGGACAACTCTATTTAGTCTCTTTTGTAGGGTTGAGGTTGATGTTCCTGAACCTTACCCCAGAAACAACTAATTTTACCAGGACAAAAGTCTTGTAAATAAATTGAAATGTTTGATTCAGGTTTTCACACATTTTAGGTTGTAACATGTGTTCTAAAGCTTTCTGACTGACAGAGGAGTGCTGTTAGACCTGAACTTGTGTTTACACAATGCTCATTAGGGAAGAGAAGCCATTCTCTAAGCACTGCGCAATGAATATCATTGAGAGATATGGTACTGTGGGGTGGACTGCAGATGTGAAAGATATCAGCTGTGAGAAAGCTCCTGGCACACAAGTTCATAACTGGCTCAAAATGGTGGGGGAACTCCAAAAGAATGCCCTTTGATAAGGGCTGCGGGATAATACTAACTATGACTTTATGCTTGCTTAGCATGAAATAAGTGAGCTTTGATCCTGCCCACCTTTGTTTCTTAAATCCCCCCCTTTGGATCATGCCTAACAAATAAATGCTGCTTGCGTCAGTCCCTCATCTCTTCTTCTTTAACCATGCCACTAACGGCTAACTCTTATAGCTCTCTTCCACTTTATTTTCTCAAGTTCCTATTGGCCCACAGGGCCAGAACTACATCTTTCCCCAACTTCCAGCCTCTCCTAACTGTCTCCACTGAAACACCAGCTCAAAGACTAGCACCCAGCATACATTAGAATCTTAGAGCAGGAACTTTATTGGACACACGTTTGCGGAAGCATTTCTTTGGAGATATCCTCACATCTTAGGTCTGCTGGAGAGAACAGAGATGAAAGTCATGATATTGATGTCCAAGTGCTGGTCTACAATTCCTAGTTCCAAACATGGCGGAATTCTGTCATTGTCCCCCTGGAGTACCAGAGTGACTGAAACACTGCCTCTGTGTAAATCTGAGGTTTATCCTTCTTCACACTTTCGTTATCTTTAATTTGACTCTTACAATGTATTCCTTGCTGGCCTCCATTGCTTTGTAAACGTGAGGTCATCCAAAACTCTGCTGTCCTCATCCTAACTTACACAAAGTTCCAATCATCCACCACGTTCATGTTTTCTGACCTATATTAGCAATGAACAAACAACACCTCAACTTTAAACGCTTGTGTTTTTAAATCTTCCCCTTGGCATATCCCTGTAACTTTCCCAGTCCTTTATCCGAACAAGTTATCTGCAATTCTTTAACTCTGGCCTCTCGACCAACTTCTATTTTTATCATTCTATCATAGATAGTCATGGCTTCTGGTGCCGAGATACTAAGCTCTGGAATTGTCTTCCTAAATCTCTCTTATCTTTCTTTTCTCCTTTAAAGATGCACTGAGAATGTACTTCTTTGACGAAGAAAATGGCCATCTGTCATAATACATCCCTTTGTGACTTAGCACCTTGAGGGCATTTTGCTACATTAAAGCTGCTATATAAATACAAGCTATTTTACTCAATATAGTTTCTGTACAATCTCATATTGAAGGACTTTGTTTGTTTTCTGTTCCCTCCCCCATTTCTAACAGCTTGTACAGCCTGCTGTTGCTTTCTTTGTTGCTGCTTTGTGTCATAGCCCTAAAGGCAAATCAAACAAAATGCTCATTTCCAACATGGTCATGATAACAAATAGTGAATAATATGTAAGACCTCCAAAAAAAATCAATTTTCTAGTGTAGGTCAGTGAAAACAGGAGCTAATTAAACTATCAAGTCTAATCAGAGACTTAGACACTTTCTCAGCAACCTGTTACCACATCTCTGGACCAGGTGGGATTCAAATGCAGGCCTCCTCATCTAGGGGTAGGGATACCACCACTTTTGTGACAAAAGCTCTTTAATCTAGAACTTACTTTATTACAGATGAGTATTCTTTTAAATGATAATTCTGTCATATGCTTCCCAACTATTTAGGAAATTATTTCCTGATCCTAGTAAAGAAAATCAGGCATTTCCATGTATAAATTTATCAAATCATTCCTTAGGATGCAAGACAGTTATTTTAATATTAATTATAATATTAAATCTTAATATTTATCCTATGCTGCATTCTTCACAGATTGTCAACAAGGTTCCCTAAAATGTCTCAGGCCTAATTTAACAATGGTCACAGAGTCATAGAGATGTACAGCATGGAAACAGACCCTTCGGTTCAACTCATCCATGCTGATCAGATATCCTAACCTAATCTAATCCCATTTGCCAGCACTTGGCCCATATCCCTCTAAACCCTTCCTATTCACATACTCACCCAGATGCCTTGTAAATGTTGCAATTTTACCAGCCTCCATCACTTCCTCTGGTAGGTCATTCCATACACCTTCACTAGGTGAATATACGCCATCGCTTTGCTAGTCTTTGATGCCTATTTCATGCCAGAAAAACTGGGGGGATAATGTGAAATTCACCCCCCTTATTGGCAGCCCAACAAAGCTGGAGCTCATTTATCCTGCTCATTCTGCAGGGAACCAATATTCCACCAAACTTCCCTTTGTTAAGTATAACTTAACTGTTGCAAAGCAAGGTACCTTTGAGTTTGCAGCATGATTGGGCAGTTGTATATCTTAAAGGCACAGCCGCTTGTGTGTGACCTATTGGTCCCTTTTGCAGTAAGTTCTAAATGTTACAAATCAGAACATGTGCAATTTAGAAAGAGGAGAAATAGACAGTGCTGGAGAAATGCAGCAAGTCTGGCAGCATCTGTGGAGTGAGAAACAAAGTTAATATTTCAAAACCAATATGACTCCTCTTTAGAAATGTGTCATTTTCCTGGAAAGGGGCTGCTCAGTGAGTGGTTGGGTTAAAATTACTTCCTTAATATATTCTGATGAAGTAGTATTTTGTTGTTGCTGAAGTTGTTTTTATCTGCGTAATTTGTGAGGCCTACCAGCATTACTGAAGATAAAAAAAACACATTTAAATGGCATGCTCAGGTGATCGCCACGTACTTTACAGCCAAATAACTGATGTAAGACATCAAAAAGCAATTTGCAAACAGCAAGCTCACACAAACAGAAGTGTGGAAATGGTCAGATAAACCTTTCTTTAATTAAATTTGATTGAGAGATAAATATTGGCCAGGACACCAAGAGAAACCTCCATATTCTTCTTCAAATTATGTCACTAATACTATTATGGCTGGCTGAGAAAGTAGATGGGGCCTTTGTTTAATGTCTCATATGAAAGATGGACCTCCAATAGTCAGTACATTCACCAGAACTGCAGTGAAGTACCAGCCTTGATTTTTGAGCGTAGGTGTCTGGGATACGAAGTGAACTCAACAGTCTCACTGTGAGTGCTATTCTGTATATTATCTGTAATTGCACTGGAGGCAGTTCTGAAAAGGTTTACCAGATTAATTACAGAGATAAAAGGCTTGTTTTATGTGGAGAGATGGAGCAGTTTAGGCCCCTACTTGTTAGAGATTAGAAAGATGAGAAATTATCCAGCTAAAGTTTATAAGATGCTTAAGGAGATTGACTAGACACAGAGCATTTTATTCTTGTGAGGCAATCTAGAACAAGAGGTGATAGTTTTAGGTTATGGGTGGCAGACTTAATAATGTAAGAATTTGAATTCTTCTCTTAAAAGTTGTGAATCTGTTAAATTCACTTCTCCCAAGCGTAATGGATGCCAGGATACTGAATAAATTTGAGGAGATAGACTAATTTTTAATTATGGAAAGTTGGCACGAAAGTGGAGTTGAGGCCAAGATGAGATCACCTACGATCATATTAAATGGTAGGTCAGTGTTGAGGGCTGAATTGCCTACTCCTACTCCTAGCTTTGGATGGCATGGTGGTTCAGTGGGTAGCACTGCTGCCTCACAGTGCCAGGGACTTGGGTCCAATTCCACCCTTGGCTATGTGGAATTTGCTCATCCTCTCTGTACCTGTGTGGATTTACTCCAAGTGCTCAACTTTCCTCTTCTAGATCAATGTTGTGCAGGTTAGGTGGATTGGCCATGCTAAATTGCCCATGGGAAATACAGGGTTACAGGGATGGGTAAGGTTTTATAGGGTGCTCTTCAGAGGGTTGGTTTGGATTTGATGGGCCAAATGGCTTACTTCCACATTGTAGGGATTATTAGTAAGTAAGTATCTGTCCAAAGTTAATAGTACAAATTATGGAATAACATTGGAATTAATACACAGTCAATTATTCAAAATACAAATTTTAGGTAAGTACATTTCTGAAAACATTCATATTAACATTGCCTCGCTTATTTTTACATTTAAAAAGAGATTATAGCAAATGGAAGGAAAGTTCAAGGGGTTGGTACTTTATTGGTATGATAGAGGATGGCTCTTGCCAGGCATCAGTCAATTTCATGTACAAATGACAGCTCAGTTCTGTAATATGACATAATATGTCATCAACTGTAGAAGGTTCTCCTTACAACACTGGAGAAACACTAAATATATTAACAGATTATATATATAACAGCCTTAGGCATAGAGTTAATGTAAACTCCATGCAACACAAATTACAATTACTTCTATTGCTCTGTACACCCTAGATGAAATCTTATGTTAAAATTATTTCTTTATGGTTATGATTAAGTTGCACTAAAGACCAAATTTCAACTTCTTGAACTTGAGGAAAGAACATTTCACTTTTCAGTTTTAGTACAAAAACAAAATGTCAAAAAATATAACTCAAATTTGTTGGTGTAAACTTTTGGTTCTTTATTTTTTTTTCCCAAATGATTTCAGCTCTTACATGCTAACATACTTTAAATGCTTCTACTGCATCAATAAGCTCCAGTATGACTTAGAAAAATCTACCAAGACATCAAGTAATTAAAAAACAATTAAAAAGTGACATTGAAAAATAAAAGCTAAATTTTATATACTGTATGATTAATAAGTGATATAATTGCATTTGTATAAAATAGCTTTTGCAAAAAAAAACTATGGTTTTAAAATTAGTTTTTTATAATTTGTGGAAGACCTTAAACTATATTTTGACTATATACAACCCCCACAAGAATTTTCCAACTATGTCTTTGTATCATGGCAGTTGTAGCAAACTTTTTAAATTTTTTGCTGTATATCTTCACCATGGCAGTTGATGCATTTGGCATGAAAAAAAGATTGAACCTAGGAGCATGTTTAAAAGGGGAAGGTGTGGTGCACACAGTGTTCCATTGGTTATTCTACTCATCAAAACATATTCTGCTTCAGTAATATGTACTGTGATTTTGGCTTTTGCTATTACTGCAGTTATAAAGCTGGAAAATTCTGGTTATTAACCCTTTTGGGTTGTATAATTATTTTCATAATGCTAGTTAAGATGTTGCAAAGTACAATGTGGAGAATCTGAGATACAATCAATATTTGCTTTGATAATCATATGGTATATTTCTCATTTGTCACAATTTTTCAAAAGATGGAGGCATCAGGTATGCTGCACTGTCAGTTTTTTTTGCCATTGCTCTCTTTCAAATACTTCACCAGGTTAGAGAGCCTTAAAAGATACAAGCAAAGAGACAAAAATATTGAAATGCTTACTAAAAGAGAACTCTAATAGAGAACATTACACATTTTGGCTGGTGTTCTGGGAAGGTTCAATCCTGTTGGCATCAAAATGCAAGTAAACTCATGAGCTATTTAGTTTTATAATCACATTAAATGACCATTCTACAAATACATAGCCGGCATTAGTTGTAGAATATTCTGGATTGACACCCTGCATGTGTAATTTATAAAATACTCAGGCTTTTAGAAAATTCAACAATCTCAAGTAAAATGAAACAAAGACAATTCTTTGTTGTGTTGTGGTTTTGGAGATTACACAATTATCATTTCACTACAAAATATTTATTTTGCCATTCTCTACTACTTAAACAGTATTAAACATCCTATGCTCAGTGTTTAATCACTTATCCTTACCACCTTGGTAAGTACAGTACTGTGAATTAAAGAATTTGTTTCTGGCTTTTATGAAAAATAAGAGAGTGAAGTAGCAATCGTGCTAAATTGCTGAAGAAAAGCAATGACTCATTTTGTTTACAAAAGCAGTCATATGGTATTTAACAGTGAAGGAATGTTGGTGTTAAGCTTAGATCGGTATTAAAATGCAAAGTACCATAAAAGGATAACAGAATGCTTGAGGGATAAGCAATAAAATGAAAGATTATGCACCACCATTTTCTTATAACAGTGCGATTAGTAAAGGCACCAACATGTTTCTCGGAAAAGAAACTGAACTTCCATTTGGTAGGAAGCTTTATATGATAAACTGACCAACCACTTCTATCAAGATTTTCCTATTTACACTTCTTTCTGCATTGATACTCGGATACCGCTGAACATTTTCCCCACAGCTTCATAAAAGGGGTCACAGAAGGTGTGGATGCAAATAGAGTAGACTCTGCTGATGCACTGTATTTCAATCATATAGCTCTTAATGCAGGGCATCACTGCCCAAATATGGATGAATGTTAAAATCGCAAAGTAAATTCCCCAGATGATCGCTAAGGGTATGCCAAAGAGCCCCGACAGCAGGCGGTAACACCAGTATTTAGACACTGTGAAGACAGTAAAGCTGGCCTTCCAAACACCATCAAAGCTGTGAGTTCCCTCCGGTTCAGCAATCACTTCTTCAAAATCTACCTATGATAGGAGAAATACAAAACATGATGATTGATTTTTGCAGAAAATGCACAATTTGTACAAAATTTATTATGAAAATAAAGAAAGAAGCAATAATACTGAATTGCTTTTTCTGCTTGAATAATATCTACAATCATTGGTTTCCATGAATCAGAAATATTGGAATATCTCACATTCACAAACTCATCAGATGCAAACTCCATTAAGCAGATGAAACCTCATATTAATTTCACTTGTCTGCTCAGCAGCATCTGCGCTGAAAATGTATTGCTGGAAAAGCACAGCAGGTCAGGCAGCATCCAAGGAGCAGGAGAATCGACGTTTCAGGCATGAGCCCTTCTTCAGGAATGAGGAAAGTGTGTCCAGCAGGCTAAGATAAAGGCTAGGGAGGAGGGACTTGGGGGAGGGGCGTTGGAAATGCGATAGGTGGAAGGAGGTCAAGGTAAGAGTGATAGGCCGGAGAGGGGGTGGGGGCGGAGAGGTCATGAAGAAGATTGCTGGTTAGGAAGGCGGTGCTGAGTTCGAGGGATTTGACAGAGACAAGGTGGGGCGAGAAGAAATGAGGAAACTGGAGAAATCTGAGTTCATCCCTTGTGGTTGGAGGGTTCCTAGGCAGAAGATGAGGCGCTCTTCCTCCAGCCATCGTGTTGCTATGATCTGGCGATGGAGGAGTCCAAGGACCTGCATGACCTTGGTGGAGTGGGAGGAGGAGTTGAAGGGTTGAGCCACGGGGTGGTTGGGTTGGTTGGTCCGGGTGTCCCAGAGGTGTTCTCTGAAACGTTCCGCAAGTAGGCAGCCTGTGCGCCCACACCTCCCCCCTCACTTCCCTCCAAGGCCCCAAGAGATCCTTCCATATTCGCCACAAATTCACCTGCACCTCCACACACATCATTTACTGCATCCGCTGCACCCGATGTGGCCTCCTCTATACTGGGGAGACAGGCTGCCTACTTGCAGAATGTTTCCGAGAACACCTCTGGGACACCTGGACCAACCAACCCAACCACCCCGTGGCTCAACACTTCAACTCCCCCTCCCACTTCACCGAAGACATGCAGGTCCTTGGACTCCTCCATCGCCAGACCATAGCAACACTATGGCTGGAGGAAGAGCACCTCATCTTCCGCCTAGGAACCCTCCAACCACCAAAGGATGAACTCAGACTTCTCCAGTTTCCTCATTTCCCCTCCTCCCACCTTGTCTCAGTCAAATCCCTCGAACTCAGCACTGCCTCCCTATCCTGCAATCTTCTTCATTGCCTCTCCGCCCCCACCCCCACTCCGGCCTATCACCCTCACCTTGACCTCCTTTCACCTATCGCATTTCCAACGCCCCTCCCTCAAGTCCCTCCTCCCTACCTTTTATCTTAGCCTGCTTGGCACACTTTCCTCATTTCTGAAGAAGGGCTCATGCCTGAAACGTCAATTCTCCTGCTCCTTGGATGCTGCCTGACCTGCTGCGCTTTTCCAACAACACATTTTCAGCTCTGATCTCCAGCATCTGCAGTCCACACTTTCTCCTGCTCAGCAGCATCACCCACACTTTTATCTGCCCTCAGGTTTATCGCTGCTGAATTTCATATTAACTGCCTCCAATCATTTATATTTGGGTCAGAGCTTTATTTTCAGCATTCGCATCCTTCGACATCTAAACACTATATTTTTCAAATGTCTGTTTTTAATAAAATTAATTCCTTTGGATATAAATTTAGCTTTTGGCTTCTCTCCACTAAGTTAAGAATGTTAAAGCTCATTATACAAAAGGGCTTTGCATTGGAGAAGAAAGAAGACATTCATTCTATCCTCATGACATCCTCCCTTTGCGAAAAAAAAGCAAAGGAACTCTTGTGATGAAAATTAGATCAGAAAATATTGGTGGTAACAATAGAAATAGTTGAGATATGTTACACGACAGGAAACTCCTAGATATGTGAAAGTAAGTTTTAATATGTAGTCAAAAACCATTTTGGAAGCAGGTAGCAGAAACAATCTGATAGAATGTTTAATCTTGTCATTTGAAAACACAAACATGAGAGTTTAGAATGTATTGTGCTATGGAGGTGGTAAACCTATAAATTGACACTGAAAAATGTAGAGTCTGGTATGCAAATACTTATATACCTGCAGATTCAGTAAGTTAATTCAGAGTAGAATTACATGCAAGTGATAAGTGACAAACTATAAACATAAATTAATTTGGATTATTTTTAAAGGTTCTCCAGGACTCAAGCTGCCCATTGAAGACCTGCATTTAAATCTTATGACTGATACGTAACATCCAGCACAGTTGTACTGTGCTGTACAAAGAACACAACCAGTGATATCGCTAGGGAATAGGAAATTTTAGTCATTGAATAATTTCACTGTGAAAGGAAATGCTATTTATTCAGCAGTCTGATGATGTTCATGAATGCAGGGGAATACACAGGAAATGGTATTTAAACATTAACTCAATTTGACCACGGCCAATTTGGATTAATTAAAGCAGAACAGCCAATACACAATTGAAATAATGGCGAATTGATAACACCCACTTATAATCTTCTGACCCATCTTGCGACACAATACTATGCTGGAAACAGTAGAATTTAAGTGCAATAGGTAAATTTGAGTAAGACTAGATCAGTACAAATTAATCAGATACAATCTGAAATTCTTTTAAATTATTGTAATTCCCGCCACAACATAATTAGCAATTCCTTTACTGATTAGTGTCTATTAATTTCATTTTCACGTGAATTGTATTAGATAAGTGTAGTGTTTGAGAAAGAAGCTTCTTTAAAAAAAAGAGCTAGAAATGAGCTGAGGGCAAGATATAGTAACAGCATCAGAGAGAAAGGATAGTGATGCCACTCATTGTGTTCTTTGTAGAGTACAGTACAACAGTGCTGTGTTACATATAAGTCATGCAGTTTCAACACTGGTTTTCGAAAGGAGAAATGAGTGCGAAAAGAAGAGCATTTATTTACACAGCACCTCACTGCACATCTCAGTGCTTTATGTTAAGTGAAAGCATTTAAAGTATAATGACAGCTATCTATGCATATGCAGCACACATTTTGCACACAGCAATGACATAAGCAGACAGTCAAGACGTGACACCTGGAAGGTATAAAAGGCACTATATAAATGCAAATTCATTTTTCCTTTTAAAACAAGTAATAAGTTAACAACTTTACAGATGAGGGAAAAAAATTACACTATTTGCCATTTGTAATAAAACCATCAATGCCTTATTCATTACTTTGTTTTGGTTAACAGTGCAAATTTCTACAGACGCTGGTTTCTAAAATATTTAAACATCTTGTACTTAGTGTATTTTTATTCATTTTGAATATCCATAATTACCATGCTTCACTAATGTAGGCAGCAATGAGTTTTCCATCAGCAGTGGAAGCTCAGATTTAGCATTTTTGGAGATTTGCCATATTCTGTAATTTTGGTCATGATGAAGAGGCAACCCTCTCAAAGTAGAATCCCATAGATACAAAATCAGAAATTGCTGGTAAAACTCAGCAACTCTCACAGCATCTGTGGATACATAGCAGAGTTAATGTTTCGGGTCCAGTGACCCTTCTTCAGAAGGTTTCTACTTCAGATGAAGGGTCACTGAATCCAAAACATTAACTCTGCTTTCTATCCATCGATGCTGTCAGATCTACTGAACCTTTCCAGCAATTTCTGATTTTGTTTCCAATTTCCAGCATCTGCAGTTTGTTGGATTTTTTTAAAAGAATCATTTGGATGTCTATAACATAAAAGCAGGCTGTTTGATCCATTGCAACATTATCAGCTCTGCTACATTCTCTCCCCAAATCCTTTTAAAGCTTAATCTTCAAATAATCAATGTTTTTTATTTGAAAGAAAATATTTATTAAACTTCAACCACTGTTTCTAACGAGGCAAAACAATTTTTCTAACGGTGCTCTTAAAATTTAGCCTAGCAGTTGCTAAATTAATTTGACTCAATTAGCAACAGGGTGCAGAGGCCATTCTCAGGATGGAGGTGGGAAGGTGTTGAAGTCAGCCACTAGCCCACCCCGATTAAATACCTCATCATTTCCACCTTGCCTTCAGGGAAGTCACAATATTCTATCCGTTACTTCAACTGCAGTCGAACCACCAATTTATTCATGTTAGCTCAGACAAGATAGAACTGTGATTGTAGTTTTAATCCTGACTGAAGAGCGAGCTTTGATTCAATAATTTAGATTGACACTGCAATGTAGTGTTAAATTGCGAGTGGTTCGTCCAACAGAAATGTCCAATTAACTACAAGCATTGTGGCAACACATACCAATTTTAGTTAAAAATGGTTTCCACGTAGATAAATATGAATATTTATTAAAATTAAAAACCATCATTCCATAACCAAGGAAGTAACAAATATACAAATCAAAGAATTCACATTTTCTGTTTTTAGTCTTACCTTTTTGTTAACAAATGCACATAAAGGTTAAAACACACAGTGTATCACTGCAAGAACTGAGTCACCTGCCTATCAACAGTATAGATTACTCATTTTAGAGATTTATTAATCAGTACTGCAATTCAGTATAAATGGATTTCAAATGTGGTTATTGTGGCTAAAATATTGGACAACTCTGCTTTAAACAACCTAATTCTTCAGTAAGAGATTCATGGATGTCAAAGCTCTGTGAAGAACAGTGGGGAGTTCTTCTGGTATAGATATTTTCTAACTAACTTGCTCAGATACGTTATGACACATCTTTGAATGCAGGTCTTCTGCTACAGAGGTAGGGACGCTACCATGGTATCACATGAGTCCCTAATGCTTCAGCTGTACTGGTTCATATTCATTGCTCAATGAAAGGCACTAAATTGGACTAT
Organism: Hemiscyllium ocellatum; assembly: GCF_020745735.1. Taxonomy (NCBI): domain Eukaryota; kingdom Metazoa; phylum Chordata; class Chondrichthyes; order Orectolobiformes; family Hemiscylliidae; genus Hemiscyllium; species Hemiscyllium ocellatum. The sequence continues at coordinate 32,212,818 of NC_083419.1, forward strand.
CTGACTACCTGCCACATTGCTATTTGTAGGACCTTGCTGTGTACATTTTGGCTGCTACATATACCTTTATTACTTCTACAGCAAATCTTTTGCTGTTAAGGACTGTGGGATTTTCTCAGTATGCGCAAGGAATTTTGTAATTAGATGATTTTCTTCCCCTCTGTTAAATACACTTATTAAACAAAATCTTGAGCTTTTTTTGTACAACATTATCAAGTTATCCTCTCATTGCTTTTAAAATTTTGTACTTAATCTCCCATGTCTCTCTTTCTTCTGCTGCTGGTAAGGCTTTATGATTTTATATTATTTTATCCCATTCTTCATTTCAAAATGTATTACTTAATATTTCTCTGTTCAATTTCATCTGACATCTATGTACTGAACCTGCAATCTTCAGTCTTCCTGAAGTTGTCTACAGATCTTTTCGTAAATAAGCAGATACCCTATCAGCTTATACGTTGGAAATCTCTGTCTTAAATTTTTCCATTGTTTCTCATATTATTTCTTCTTTAAAATATATTTGCTTAGGTCAATGAAATTATTTTTATGGGTAAGTATCATTATCTTTGGGCTGTTCCTTTTTCTTTTCAATACTTTTGTGTCAAACCTGATTTTGTGATAGTTATTGTTTCCTAGCTGTTCCCCAATTCTTATGTGATCTATTTGAACCAATTATAATTGGTTGGCATTATTATCTCTTTTGTACCAAAGGTGAGACAAGAGTTTTTTTTTGGTGATATGCAAGCCATTTTGCTGATTTTCCATTACAGGCACCATGTTATAATTTAACTTAATCCAACTCCATTTAAATTAATTCTGTATTTGCAGGCTCCTAACCATGATTGGCTACGAGTTTACTAAAGGTATACGTGTTCCCTTTCTTCTCTGCTTCAAACGTTTCAAGCCAATTTTATTTTTCCTATTGTAGTAAGATTTCAGCCTGTTTTTAGCTGTTGGTAAAAGCTGCTGACAGCTAAAGATAATTCCCCTCAGTATTAACACTGACATGAAAAGCCAGCGAAATTACCAGGCCATCTACCATCTGCCAACTGTTGAGACATTGACACAGGTAATGAGAGTTGTAAATTGATTTTATGTAGCGTGCACTTAGTTATTTCAGCTGAAGTCAAAACTCCAGTCTTGCCTCCCAAACATGGTTCAGTTGGAAGAGTTCCAAACATGCTCAAATGCCATATGATTCAGGGGGTAGGAGAGAGGGAGGAACAATAAAGGGTTTTATTCACTGAACCCAGCCTGCGCTTATCAGTTGGTTAGACTTTTGTGATGCCCTTTTACTGTCCACAATGGTTGTAGTCTGTGAATAAAAGTAACCAAACAGTTGGTGGGTGAATTAAAAGCAGAATCTATGTCCATGAGCTGAAGAGGAACAATTTTATTTTTGGCCATCAGTTTCTAGTGCTCCGGCCAAAATAATGTGGCACTGCAGATGCAAATGCAAATGAAAAATGCCAAATAGATATAGTAAAATGTGAAAATCGGCCAGCTCATTAAAGAAAATACAGCATTTCAGCACTGGTGATTTGCATTGAAATCAGCCTCAAATGTTAGCTTTTTGTTCCTCCAAATAGTGAAGATTTAGTTAAGCTAAATGATTACTGAAGAAAAATTTTAAAGTTGTAACACTGTATAAGGTTCTGGAGAGGACCTAGAATGAAAGCATCACTTATCTGGTTATATTATAGTCAATATCCATATTTGTATACTTTTGCAACCTATATATATCATAGGAGCTCAAACAAGATAGTGACAAGTGTGTGCTGATATCATCCAAGTTTCTGGCCTACGCTACTGTTTTAATGTTTAATGTTCACAGCTGAATTTTGTAAGAAGCCAAGACTGTCTTTGTTAAGGTTTGGCTACACGTATGACACAAGCAGACGCAGTTGACAATGTACATATGTGGTTCCTTCCACATTTCTATAATAGATGTTTTAAAGTTTGAGGTCTTTAAAAAAATAAGACTGCCTTAAAAAAGACAGCTTTCAAAAATAAAACACACATGCTATACTGTTGATTATTTTTTGGTTAAGACAGTTGGATTCAAAATAAAAGCTACATCATTGACTGCTTGAAACTGCCTTTCCATTCATTAATGCAATAGTCATGGGTAACGGCATGTGAAAGAATTGCTTTGCTGTGCTATCAATTTAATTTTCCTGTAGTAAGGTTTAATTTAAATATTTTGTTACTACAGTGTGTTACTATACAGGTTCCACATGTGGAATTCCCACATGTTAGATTCCACAGTGGTTGGAATTTAAGTGTGCTACACATAATTTGCTTGATAGAGTTTTCATCTTGTTTTCTTCCTTAGGTGTCGGACACAGTAAAGTAACATCGTATGAGGAAAACTTTATTCATATTCCGCTACCAGCAAGAAAAACCACCTGAGTGGCCAGTGAGAAGCAGTGCTCTTCTCTTTAGGGGCAATGCTTACGTGTTTGAAAAAGTGAAGGGGACAGGAGGGATTAAATCAAAATAGAACCAGAGGGGGAGCTAAAACACTCCCCATACCACAGTTCCCAACTGTCTAAAAACCTTGAAGTTGGTAGACACCGTGTGCTCCTTGTCCAGAGACACCTGGACCCGAACATAACTGTGGAAGAGGCTCAGGCAATCGGCCATAATGACCCTCTCTATGGTCCCCTGCCTGGACCTGTTTATGGCCATCCTTGCCAGGCCCAGGGGCAGGCCTATGAGGAAATCCTCTGACTTGCCCTCCCCCCGTCCAAACTGGGTATTGACAGAGTTTTTACTTGAAAAATGACGATGAGCCTATCAAAGTACGAACAACATCCTCATGCTTTCCATGGTTAAACCTAAAAATGGTCTCACTATTGTTATTGGGGAGCAAGCTCCAGTTTATAAAATAGATAGTGAAGGCATTGTTTTTCACTGTGGTAGATATTTACTGCACTATAAACTTTAACAATATAATTTTTATACTTTTTAAAAAAAATGTAAAGTAAATTTACAATTAGTGAGATAGTAACGCTTTCACTACATCATTGCACACATTCACAATTGTACTCTTAGTTTGGATTTTATCAACGTTATAATGTCCCTTTAATTAAAACTGCAATAGGACTTCTAACAATATCAATAATGCTAAACATTTCTATTGCATAATTGATCATATGAACAGATTTTCTTTTGAATGTTGATTTTAGACTTCTGGGGGTCAATTACTGCTGTTATTAAAAAGAATCATTTGATAATTTAAACTGCACAAGCTTCATGAATAAGGTTTGGCAAACCTGCTTTTGCTTTCTTTTAATTGCATCAGCATGTCATTGATATGTGATGTAATAATGATAAATACAAAACAAGTTCTGGTCATTCTTTTCTCCAATTATTGTTATCAGCTTTTATGCAATTATTATTTCATCCATTCAACATCAGACTGAAGTTGATAAATAAGCTAATTTGGTTTGTTGGATTTTTTTGATAATATGTATATCTGAATTAGTAAAAATTTGGTGGGTAGGTTCTCCTCAAGTTTTTGACTGTGTGGAATGAATTAATTATTGAGTGCAGCAGGTTGAAGGGTGTGGAATAAGCTGGGTGTTGGGTAACTCTACAGAGTGCTGAATATAGTGCACACTGTGGAGCTGGCTTGGTGCTAGGTACAGTGAGCAGAATTTAGAGGGCTGGAGGATGATGCATGGGGCTTGGTGCTGGGATGGATGATGGGTACATAGAACACAGAACAATACAGCACAATAACAAGCCTTTCATTCCAACATATCTGTGCTGACCATGATGCCATTCTAGGTTAATCCTGTCTGCCTGCACAAGGTCCGTATCCCTCTTTCCCTGCCTATTCACGTGTCTGTCTAAATGCCTCATAAATGTTGCTCACATTTCTGCTTCTACCACCTCTCCTGACATCATGTTCTAGGCACCTACCACCCTCTGTGTAAACAATCTCCACTCACATCTACTTTAAATACTCCCGCTGTCACCTTAAACAAACGTTCCTTAGAATTTGACATTTCCACCCTGGGAAAAAAATTTCTGACTATCCATCCTATCTCTGTCTCTCTTAATTTTATTGGCTGAGGAATGGATGCAATGAACACTGAGGGTGGGGGTTGGCAGAATGGGCTTAGTGGGCACAGACCAGCATACACAGAGATGGGGGTCAGTGGATGATCCTGGATGCAGTGAGACAGAAAAATGGCCTGGAGGATGGGACATAGGGCAGTAGGCTGGGAACAGGGGACACACAACAATGAAATGGGAAATGGGCAGTGGGAAGGGGCAGTGGATACGGTACAGTGAAGTGGGAAATGGACAGTGAGATGAGGCAGTGGAGACCGTATAGTGAATTGGAAGATGGGTGCAGATGATTGTGGATTCCTTTGAGGGTTACAGTGAAGTGGGCTGGCAAGCAGTAGGATGAGACAATGAACACAACACGGTAAATTGGAAGATGGGAGTAGTAGACAGTGGATTCGTTAGAGTCGGTACAGAGAAGTGAGCTGGGGGATGGGTGCAGTGGGTCGGGGTCTGCGTTGAGTGGGTAATGAACAGTGGACTGGGGAGTTGTGTGCAGTGAACAGTATGTGAGCTGGGCGATGGGTGCAATGGGGTATGGTGAAGGTTGCACGCTGCAGTTTTTAATAAATGCCTTGCATGAATTCAACGTTATCCACACGGGTCCTTTCAAACAGACCGGGAGGACTTGCACTTTTCACGCTGTTTACAAGTTTCCGACGTTCGCTGAAACCTCAGACTGTTTCACGGATGAATCATCTCTCGGCCAATTCCGTGTTTATTCTTAATAGTTCTGTGACAGCTTTTCAACAGCAATCCGTCCCTGGTACCGATCAAACAAATCAGCAGCTCAACAGCAATCCACACCCCCGGGGGCTGAAAAATCGACGCTTCGCAGGCGAGACACGACTCGCAGAGAAATAGGAACTTAAACTAGGTACTAGAGATTCGTCGATAGGACACAGAGCACTTCGCGTTGGACTGGGTATGTCCCTGTCCCTGCAAACCTGCTCTCTCTGCACTCAATACAACTATTTCGCTTTAATTCCTGCATATGTTCCAACTTTACCAAACCCCATCTCTCTTCCTTACCTTAACCACGTCGTCGTTCAGATGTTTTGGATCTCTGTTGATCAAATCGATCTCTTTGGTGTGAACATCAGTCACGTATTTCTCGTTCAACTTCTCATCTTCCATTTTATTATTGGGTTTGTAAATATTCCCGTAGTCTCTGATCGGCGATGGGTATAAAAGTCCCTGGGAAGGGTCAGAACAATTTCTTATTTAAGCTGACTTTGAGCGGCTCTAACACAAAACACCGAACGTAGCCGCCGCCTGATGCCTGAGAGGAACTTTATTGAGCCTGATCGTATATAAGTGGAAAAGTAGAGCGGCACCACACCCCTGTGAACCGGAGCTGGCGGCTGGAAAGCCATTCCCAATCCGGCAGCAGGGGGCAGCACAAGGGCTCGCTTGGATACAGGGAGTCACTCCAGCACTGACCCACTGGGAAATCTCCAACTGAGGGATACAGTGAGTCATTCCTCCACTGATCCATTGGGAAATCTCCAACTGAGGGATACAGGGAGTCATTCCTCCACTGATCCATTGGGAAATCTCCAACTCAGGGATACAGTGAGTCATTCCTCCACTGATCCATTGGGAAATCTCCAACTGAGGGATACAGTGAGTCACTACAACATCGACCCACTGGGAAATCTCCAACTGAGGGATACAGGGAGTCAATCCAGCACTGACCCACTGGGAAATCACCAACTGAGGGATACAGTGAGTTACTTCAGCATTGACCCATTGGGAATTCTCCAACTGAGGGATACAGGGAGTCACTCCAGCACCAACCCTCTGGGAAATCACCAACTGAGGGATACGGTGTGTCACTCCAGCACTGACACATTGGGAATTCTCCCACTGAGGGATACGGTGAGTTACTTCAGCACTGACCCATTGGGAATTCTCCAACTGAGGGATACAGGGAGTCACTCCAGCACCAACCCACTGGGAAATCACCAACTGAGGGATATGGTGTGTCACTCCATCACTGACCCATTGGGAAATCTCCAACTGAGGGATACGGAGAGTCACTCCAGTACGGAAAATCTCGCACCATTTAGGTTACCCCATTTAGGCACTTTGTGGGCGGCACAGTGGCACAGTGGTTAGCACTGCTGCCTCACAGTGCCTGAGACCCGGGTTCAATTCCCGACTCAGGCGACAGACTGTGTGGAGTTTGCACGTTCTCCCCGTGTCTGCGTGAGTTTCCTCCGGGTGCTCCGGTTTCCTCCCACAGTCCAAAGATATGCAGGTCAGGTGAATTGGCCATGCTAAATTGCCCGTAGTGTTAGGTAAGGGGTAAATGTAGGGTTATGGGTGGGTTGCGCTTCGGCGGGTCGGTGTGGACTTGTTGGGCCGAAGGGCCTGTTTCCACACTGTAAGTAATCTAATCACTTACCCATTATCCAACTGAGGGATAGCGTGAGTCATTCCAGCACTGATCCATTGGGAATTCTCCAACTGAGGGATACAGTGAGTCGCTCCAGCACTGACCCATTGGAAAATATCCAACTGAGGGATACAGGGAGTCACACTAGCACTTACCCATTGGGAATTCTCCAACTGAGGGATACGGTGAGTCACTCCATCACTGACCCATTGGGAAATCTCCAACTGAGGGATACAAGGAGTCATGCCAGCACTGACCCATTGGGAATTCTCCAGCTGAGGGATACAGAGAGTCACTCCATCACTGACCCATTGGGAATTCTCCAACTGAGGGATACAAGGAGTCACTCCATCACTGACCCATTGGGAATTCTCCCACTGAGGGATACAGTGAGTCACTCCATCACTGACCCATTGTGAATTCTCCAACCGAGGGATACAGTGAGTCACTCCAGTACGGAAAATCTCGCACCATTTAGGTTACCCCTTGCCAGATAAACACTGTGATGTTTTGCTGGGATATTTTCTTCGATGGCTGAGCTGTAGAGAGCAGAAGCCGCAGTCTAAGTGAACACGGCGCTGTCATCACTCCCCTGCAGCCGGTCTACTCCTCGCCCCCTCCCCAGACAATGCACAGGTGCTCGGGAAGGTATCGAATCCACTACCTGTGTCCGGACTTTCACCGGCCCCTCCGATTCCCTTTGCCTGAAAGCTCCGGGGGTTTTATTTTGCAGAACAGTAAATGCAGGATGGATGAACCGAGCGGTTTGAGTCACCATGGAGATCAGATGTTTTTCACAGCTCGGGGAGCTTCGAAGACCGGTACGGTGAGGGCTGTCAGTAGGAAGTTAGAGCGTGATACACAATAGCGGGTTCAATCCCCGCACGGACTGTGATTTTATTTAACCGAGATCTGGCTCCTCTCCTTTCTCTGTGCGTCCTTAAAACCTTACAGTAACTTGTCTTCTCAAACACACACACACACAGACGTCAATGTTCTCTGGCGGGCTGCAGTCCTCCTATGAGTCCCTGATTTTAGTGCTGGATCCTACAGGTTAAATTGTATCCAGCTGACACCATACATTAAAGGACCTTGTGTAGGTTGTCAGTTGGCATGGTTATAGGATTGCCAATTAATGCCAGAGGAACAGGGAGACAGCAAATACTGGAGGAGTTGACAGGGTGGATACTGGGCGGTTCAGGCTGGGCAAGGCGGCCTCACAGACACAGAGTGAGAACTCTGCGACTTAGAAAATGAGAGTAAAGCAAAATTTGACAATCCTCTGCCCTGGGGAGCTGCGATGGCTCAGTTCTTGGGCATAAATGGCAGGGTATGATATAATTCTGGAGGATGGCTCCAGGGCTAAGATGGGATAAGAGGATTTACCTCTATCACTGGCGGACCAGGCTCAAGAAGCCGAGTGGCCTGTTCCTGATAACTCCATGAGGAGTATAGGTCATTGCCAAACGTGCCCTCTCTAAATTACAAGGCGTTTCATATTCAATTGACTTGCAAACTGCAAATCGTACTTTTTCAAGGAAAAAAGGTCTGGTGTATTTTCTAGTTTTTTTTAAATGGCTCAGTGTTTTTTGTTTCGAAGTCACGGTAGGTTCAGTTATTCTGCAGTGCGTGTTCACAATCAGCAGGCGACCTTACCTGCACTCTTCACAATGGGAACGTGGCACAGCGACCCCCCGATTACTCTAATCCCCTGGTTGCTATCCCAGACTGGTTACTCAGCTGTGGGCTCACCTCGTAACAATGCGGGCGCGACTCTTCCTTACCTCAAAGTCCCCGGTCTTGCCACCAGACATAGCTGCCCAAACAACTGGAGGGTTTCTGCGAGTCTACAGCAGCTTTCTAGCGAGGTATTAGTACCCTGCGGAAGGAAGATAGTAGTGT